>NC_090734.1:127261518-127289018 GCF_036898095.1 Palaemon carinicauda
TAAGGAATATGTGGTGGTAACTGTTCCTGCTACAGAAACAATGTCGTTTGGTACATTTCCTGAGTGCTCTAGGATTCAATAGCTACGGATGATACAAGGGACGATGCTTATGGCAATGAGTGAATTTCTTCATGTTATCATACTTTTGTCTTCAATTCTAACTTGTATAGTAGTAAAAAATGTCATTAATTAGCATTATCACAGTGACGTGTACACACTGTTTACTAAAATGAGAAAATTATTTATGTATATGATGTTATCACATAAACTTTCTACTGCGGCTGCAGTGAATATTTAACAGTGTGTCACTGTCTTGTAGCAATAACTCTGTAATAAATTATATAGCATATTCAACTTGATGTTATTAGATTGCTTTAAAATTGTTTACAAGTTATCGACAAAGATAGGTCGACCATCGTGGTGGCATCAAGTACTTTTAAGACAAAATAAGCTCTTAACCAATTTCGGGTGTTGTAGGCAACACAACTAAGGGTAGAATATGATTACTCGTGTCATAAAATATATTAAGTGATGATTCATTGATGCTTCAGCCTTATCTAGGGCCATTAATGGGTTCATATGGTGTACAGTAATCCCATAGAGTTTATATCAAACTTGTGGATAAAAAGTACCATGTGGAATTTGTTGAAGGTTGTCATCCCTGAAATTGCCCCTAGAAATGAAATATCTCCACCAACCTTTCACAGCACGACCTGTACCCATAAGCTGGAATCACATTAGGCTTTTTTTCGCCAGCAGCAAACAGTTGCTGCCCAAAATGGAAAGCCCGAGAGCTTGTTGCGCAAAAAGGCTTCCCAATTGGACGGGAAGCAGCGAGCACAAACCGCGAGCATGATGTCTTATGTAAACAAACAAGAGGCTGCTGCAAATAGGACGTGCTCTTGCTTGGCAGTCTTAGGTCCAACAAGCCTCAAGAGATAATAAATATTTGCTTTGTTAATCCTGTGTTAGTTGCAGAATTCTGCAATTCATGTAATGTACCAATAATAACATGGTAATGCAACAGTTGGAAAATTTCTGGGCGCCATGATGAATACAGCTGATCGGTTTCATTTAACATTTTCCTATTTGCGCCTCGAACTGCGAGATTGTAGTGACGCTACAGCACTTTCACTCTCTATTATTGGCTGGAGGTTGGCGAAAACCTCGAGCAAGAAGTCACTAGTGTGATTCCACTATTAACCACCCTCTTTGGCCCCCTGGGTACTATTTTATTGGTGTATTTGACAAGCAGTATGCTCAATGTGTAGCCTGAGTTTCTGAGGGAAAGAAAGGAATGGCAGCTTTTGTCTGTCTGACCTGTTTGTGTGGGTTCTGGCTGAGGTGAACATAGACATTCTCAAACTATAGGAAAGCACCTATCTGTCCCCTCTTGTCCTGACTGGCATTTGAAGGCCGTACATGCCAGCTATGCTTGCTACAGAGAGAGAGAGAGAGAGAGAGAGGAGAGAGAGAGAGAGAGAGAGAGAGAGAGAGAGAGAGAGAGGAGAGAGAGAGAGAGAGAGAGAGAGAGAGAGAGAGTACAAAAATTGACCCATACACTTACCGCCCACGAGTCTATGAAGCCAACATCCGGCAGATGAGTCTTCAAAGGCGATACGGAACGATCTCTTTTTGTGAAGTCGTTGTCGGTTTGGCCATCGTAGGAGCCACAGAGGCCGAATAAGGATTCCTGCGTCTTGCTGGATGTCCAAATACTCAGTGACGTTGCACATATCTGTAACTATTGTTCAAAATGTTATAACACTGCCGAATGAGAGAGAGAGAGAGAGAGAGAGAGAGAGAGAGAGAGAGAGAGAGAGAGAGAGAGAGAGAGAGAGAGAGAAAAAAAAAAGAGAGAGACTGGTACTTACAGCTAAATTGCTTGATCCTAGCATTCGGATACAGCCTCTGTGTCTCCAAGCCAACACCGGAAGATCTCTGCCTCCCTCCTTTATTGGCCGAGGAATTTCGTCCATTATTTCATAAGGTTTTTCATTGACTTGTAACTGCCATGAATGAAATCAAAAAGAAATAAACTCCAATTATTTATCACATGGAATGGTCTTAATCATTCTTTTAATAGTCATATAGAAGGAATTTTTATCTATAAATAGAACCTGTTTTGAATAGTGGAATTTGTTCCCAATATCTGGGTTTTAGGGCCTGGGAGGCTATTTGGGATCGAAGTGCAACTTGGAGAGGAAGATTTGCAGTTGCAATATGAAGTAGAATGAAGAGAGGTTGGGCAGCAAAACTGGAAGAATGGAAGAAGGAATGGGGGTAAAATGGAAGGGTAGAAATATATCGATGTAAGGGGCTGAAGGGGGCCGGTTGTGTTTCAAATATATTTTAGCAGTGCCTGCAGTGAAAGCACTACCCCATGAAAGGTAGGCCAAGATAGCGTGGTAGCCGGCAAAAAAGTTAGCCTTCCTGTTTCATAAGAGAGGTCGCTCTACTGGTAAACGAATTTTCCGGCTTAAAGTTAAAGTAAGTTGATACAAGTTAAGCAGTTAATTTTAAGTGATCGTTTTAAAATGTACTGAAGAACTTTTATTGAATTTGAAAAAAAAAATAAAGGAAAAGAATAATAGAAATTTGTAATACAATAGTAGTAATACTACAACGTTTCCTGCAATTTTCTATCCGGAAGTACGATGTCATTCAAGTGTTCTGTACCAAAATGCAAGGGAAATTATGACAACTGGCCTAAACTTAATATCTATAATTTTCCTGAAAACGAAGAAGGAAAAAATAAATGACTTGGGAACTCCAGTACAATTGATTGCCAGACAGGGAAGATGCCAACAGGCTACCCTAACCCTTACGGTGATTAGAACCTATTTAGATTGTCGGAAGGGTTTGAAGTTAACGAAAACTAATCTTTAATAGTTGTTAATGTAGTCAAACTTTACAAATCATATTATGCAAGTTACTCTGAACTACAGTTGGCCCTCCTTATTAGAGGGTTCTATCTTTGCGGATTCAGTCATTCGCGATACAGAGTAATTTAAGTAATATTGACTTGTAATATCTCTCTCTCTCTCTCTCTCTCTCTCTCTCTCTCTCTCTCTCTCTCTCTCTCTCTCTCTCTCTCCTCTCTCTCTCTCTAATTTTTTATTATCTTGTTTGAATAATTTTCGTTAAAAGAATTATTTCAATGAATAAAATTACTGTAAGGAAATTAGAATTCAAATAGAATTTACGATAAGGTAACTTCTTATTTGTTAACGAAAATATTTGCACTTTTGAAAACTAAATCTTTAAAATTACCATCATATGATATGAAATTTGTTCAGTTATAATTATCTCAAGTTTCGATAAATTATTATGATGCACCAGACTAAACAGGAAAGTCATTTTTCCCCATCAGTGCCAGAGGTCGTAAATCGCTCGCATCTGTCAATCTTTATTCTCATCTATCAACCTTTTTTTATTATTATTATTCTGACCGATAGATAAATAATGAGCCAATTGCAAAGGACTTGAACATTATGGTAGGACATATTTCACGTTCTTATCTTATGCTATGTTTATAGAGATTTCATTGAAAAAATATTTGTTTTTTCTGTAAAGAAATATGGTAGATTCAAAAAAGTTTTTTTTTTTTTATAAAACAAATAAAATGATACTCTATCTGTTTTAAGGCCAAATGTCTGTTATTATACCGAGAATTTGACTGTACGTATAATTTAAATACGGTTGAATGTGTAGTCCTTTTCCCTTGAGAGAGAGAGAGAGAGAGAGAGAGAGAGAGAGAGAGAGAGAGAGAGAGAGAGAGAGAGAGAGTTTCACTTGTGATAGGATAAATATTTATATGTTCATAGAAGAATAACTGCCAATAATGTATTTTCAGTATTATATTGTATACAAAGACGTGGAACACGTCATTCGATTTCATTAACATAGACTGACTAGTTTAACCGCACATCACATTTTAAAAAACCAGGACTTTTTAAAAAGGTAATTGTGCTTCATTAAAACATTTTTTTTTAAACTTTTGTTTTCATTTTCAGGTGTGTTTCAGTCATTAACTATTAGTGACTTTTTTACTTCACAGTATTAGAGAGTGTTGTTAGATACAAGTGTTTTATTGTTACTTATACATAGCGTGGTGTGGCGATGACTCAAGTGTTATGAGTCATCTTACCTTATACTAAAATTGTGTTACTCTACAATTACATGTGAAAAGCCGTATAAACTAAAATACAACTAGAGGGTCACCCAATAGAGCGCAGACCTTATGCTTGACCTTGACCTTGACCTTTGACCTTAGCGTGTATTAATTATCGTGGATATGAAATATGAACCAAGTTTGAAGTCTCTATGAAAACGATGTCCAAACTTATGGCTGATTAAGTGAATTGGAAATTGTGCATGACCGTGACATTGACCTTCCAAAATTAATCATTTCTAGCTTTTTACATAAGTTTCTTTACTCTACGATTAAAATTGTGGCCAGGAAGCTATTCACAAACAAACACTCACACTCACAGAAAACACTCCCACACACAAACAGGGGGTAAAACATAACCTCCATCCAACTTTGTTGGCGGAGGTAATGATAGAAAACACGTTAAAAGAATGTAGTGCACTACAAGGGGTTATCTAGTGAGTTAGTTAATCTCAGGTAGGCACTGGTCAATGAGTTGGTAGTATATGAGTTGACCCAGCCTAGGGTAGGAAGCATTCGCGGATTCTCGATCTTTTTGCCTGTCTGTGTTTTCTAACCCCGTGAATAAGGAGGGCCAACTGTACATTCAAGTTCCTTAACAAAAAAAAAACTGTACTGGTAAATATAGATTGTAGTCAGTAGTAAAGTTTTGATAAGGTTCTCTGTAAAAAACTTTTAATTGTCTTTTGAAGATGATTAAGTGCTTTCTTAATGCGCTATTGTGACTGTTCCCAGGGAATCAAGAAATCTATTTTTTTTGCAAAAATATCTTTAATTATGAGTAGTTATAGATAAAGAGAAACGCGAAAAAGATATAAAAGAAAAACATTTTACCGGAACATCCAAAAGAAATAACACAATTTTACCTTGTACAGTTCAGGTACTTGATTTCCTAAAGTGCCTATTTTGATGTCGTCACCTGGATTGTTTTGGAAAGTGGAAGGGCCAAAGCAGGCCCTTTCTTCTTCACATTTACTGAAAGGAAGACGTGACGTTTATGTCAAAGGTCAAAAGGTTAGTTTTAAATCGCAAGAATGTAAACTTGTTGTTCAATTAAAGACGTAAACAACGGTGTCCACAAATTTCCTTGTCTAAGAATGAGTGAATAGAAAAAGGCAAATAAATGTACCAATGTGGAAGGAAGTGAAAAGGAGCTTAGAGGTTAAATGGAGATAAAAAGTAAGGAGGTGCAGTTCAAAAGGTACCTGCCTTCGGTCAACAATTACCGAATGAAGCTGAGCCTGAAACTTTTTATCCTGTTTCCCACAGAAAGGAAAGGAGTAGAATGTGCTATGAGTAACTTTTATAGCTTGGAGATCTAAAAAAGGTCAGAATCGGTACCAATCCCCCAAAAATCTGGTCTATTGATAATTAACAAGGTAAAGAAAAAGAAACAAGGAGTAATCAATGTCATAATAAATTGCAACAGAAAAGCATTACTTTACAGATATGATAAAAAAACAATTTATTGCTTTGCAGTGTCGCTTGAAGTATAATTTGTTCTTGAAATGAAAAACAATAATATTTAAGAGCAAGAAATCTTATGCAAATTTCACAGTTCCAACCTGTACTCTTTGAAAACCCCAAACTGGGGATCGTGGGAAGTTGCCTTCTGCACCAGAACGGATTCGCACTTTGCGTTGTGTTGGTAAAACCAGCCGTCGAAAGTCGTCAGATTCTTGTCCATTTGCACAATGCATTTGTCACCTGAAAAAAGGAAAAAAATACTCAGTGTTTTAAGTATTTCAACTTTATCATACAATGCTTCCTTATCGCTAAAATCACTCACTGCTCCTCAGTATTGTTTTTTTTTTTTTTTTTTTTTTTTATACGATTAAACAAACCCAAGGTAATGAATGATGAGGTTTTAAAAACCTCACATTTTGCTCCATAACAAGTTTCTTGTACATCCAGACAATACACTAAAGTTATCAAGTCAATTTTTTTGACATCGCCATACTGTTGTATTTCATTTGAAATAACATATAGTCTCTCTCTCTCTCTCTCTCTCTCTCTCTCTCTCTCTCTCTCTCTCTCTCTCTCTCTCTCTCTCTCACACACACATATATAGGCTATGTATACATAATTTTGGGTTTACGTGTGTGTATATATATAGACATGTATATTCACATAAATACATATAGTACAAATATTACACCTGTATCAACATTAAGCCTTTTTTTATGGCAAGGAGTAAAAAACACGGACCACTGTCAGGTTTAAGGATTATTGCTTAGAATTATATATGTATATATATATATATATATATATATATATATATATATATATATATATATATATATATATATTGTATGTGTATTTAGTGTATAATGGCAGATAGAGAGATAGATAAAAGAACTATACAGAATCGGTATAAACTGTATCTTTATCATCATGTAATCTAAGTCATACTAACATTCTGTGTTGATTTTTCCGCGTTGCACCCACTTTCCGAGGCTACAGTACACACTGAAACATCCTGGTAATTTTTGGCCATTTTTTAAAATCTTTCCGTTGAATTCACATCCTGGAACAGATCGGTAGTGATCAAATGGGAGATACATTATTAGATAACATGTAGATAAAAAGAAACATTACTCAATTTAAACAACACAAAGGAAACGATCATGTATTCACAGATCAGAAGAAACATTACTTTGGTTCGTGTGGTTTTATATATTCCCAAAGGGTTGTGGTAGACTATAGGAAATGTCTCTTGACTTGCAGTCTGTGAGTCATGAGTTCAAGCCCACTCAATCTAGATTGTTTTCAATACTGTTAGCAACCACAGTCTCTGTGAAATAAGCAGGGGAGAGTTGAGAGAGGCCTATAGGTCCATGTTATTATTGTTATTATTATTATTATTATTATTATTATTATTATTATTATTATTATTATTATTTTTATTATTATTAGTACAAGGTAAGCTACAGCCCTAGTTGGAAAAGCAGGGTGCTATAAGCTCAAGGGCTTCAACACAAAAAGTAGCCCAGTGAGTGAAGGAAATAAACTACAAGAGAAGTAATGAACAATTGGAATGAAATATTTAAGAACAGTAACATCAAAATATATCTTATATATAGACTTTAAAAAACTTAAATACAAAAAAAAAAAAAAAACAGAGGAAGTGAAATAAGATAGAATAATGCCTGAGTATACCCTCAAGGGAGAGAACTCTAACCCAAGACAGTGGAAGGCCATGGTACAGAGGTTATGGCACTACTAAAGACTAGAGCAATGGTTTGCTTTTAGAGTGTCCTCGTAGAAGAGCTGTTTACCATAGCTAGAGTGTCTTTTCTACCCTTACCAAGAGGAAGGTAGCCACTGAACAATTTCAGTGCAGTAGTTAACTACTTGAGCAAAGAAAAATTGTTTGGTAATCTCGGTGTTGTCGGGTCTATGGGGACAAAGGAGAATGTGGAATGAGGCAGACTATTCGTTGTATGTGTATGAAAAGGATAAATGATCCATAACCAGAAAGAGGGATCCAATGTAGAACTGTATGGCCAGTCAAAGGAACCAATAACTCTCTAGCGGCAGTATCGTAATGGGTGGCTGGTGTCTTGGTCAACTTGCTACCTACAAACAGCTTGAGGAGAGAGTAAACCTCGACATTGGTCATATTTATAGTGAGACTCTAGAACATTATTCTCTCCCTTGCCTTTACTGCTCATGAGTGAACTTTAAAAAAAAAAGAACAACTTCAATTCTCCTTTTCCTTCTGTGTTATTTAGGTCCCGTAGGATTCTTTTTTATATCAGATTGGGTTTAAAGGTTTTAAAGGACTCTGATGAATAGCAGAGGCAAGGGACAGCGACAATGCCTATTAAGCAGGACAATTCCCGTAGAGACTAAGCATAATACATATGATCAGCGCCACAGCCCCCTCTCCACCTAGGCTAGGACCAAGGAGGCCCTGGCAATGGCTACTGATGACCCAGCAGCAGGTAGACCTATAGGCTCCGTCAAACCCCTCCCCCTCCTTAGTTCACAAGGCTGTTGTGGTTGCAGCGACCAAAGGAACAAATGAGAATGAGTGGGACGAACCCCAGCCTGTTAATCACAATGCAAGAACCCTACCACCAGGTCACCACAATTCTTCTTTCATTGGTAAAAGAAAAGGACTAACTAACCTGCAGCTTCTCTGGCATGTCGCCCTTGCGAGATAAGTATGTGGTTCAGAAAAAATATAAGTAGTCTTCCAGTCATCCTACAGATTATGATCTGAAACGAGAGGATATCAAACGTCAAAAGGAAATACTTTACAATTTACAGTAATTTGAAGTCTTTCCCTTTGATTTCTGCTTATCTTTGGTGTATTATGAATGAGATCCCCGAGCGTGTTTGTGTATTTGTGGATCCCATTAGAACTCATATAGATCAGAAATAATGATCCTTCCTGATAATTTATAGATGGAATTTTATCTTTAATCCAAAGACATTGAGGCTAAACAAATCACACATACATGTATAGGCTATACACACACGTGTATATATATATATATATATATATATATATATATATATATATATATTATATATATATACATATATATATATATATTATATATATATACATATATATATACATATATATATATATATATATATATATATATATATATATATATATATCTTTCTATCTATCTATCTATCTATCTATCTATATATATATATATATATATATATATATATATGTATATATATATAATCTTTCTATATCTATCTATCTATATATATATATATATATATATATATATATATATATATATTATATGTATATATATATATATATATATATATATATATATATATATATATATATATATATATATATATATATATATATCTCCAGAAGGTTCTCAGCTTACCAACATTCTGAGATACAAACAAATCCAACTGAAATTCTAAATCTGATATTGTGTCAAAATTTCATAATGAAATATATAATTTAATGCAGTAAGCAAGAAATTTGAAATATGAAACTGAATTATTTGTTGACTTTTGTAGCTGACTATTGTAGGCGTGTGGTTTAGGTGAAAAATTTAACAAAATTCCAGTTACAAACAGCTTCTTGGAACTTAGCAAGTTTGTAAGTTAAGGACCTTATATATACAGTATATATATATATATATATATATATATATATATATATATATATATATATATATATATATATATATATATCTATATATATATCTATACATTCATGAACTCTCTCTCCCCCCCCCCCTCTCTCTCTCTCTCTCTCTCTCTCTCTCTCTCTCTCTCTCTCTCTCTCTCTCTCTCTCTCTCTCTCTCTCTCTCTCTCTCTCTCGTGTTTATGAATGTATCGATATATATATATATAATATATATATATATATATATATATATATATATATATATATATATATATATATATATATATATATATATATATTTATATTTAAAAGTGTGTCCAGAAAAGATCTTGCTTTGTTACTAGAGCAGCTAAAATGATTAGATAGGGTTATAATAGGATTTAGTGAAATTAGAAGAACTGGAAAATCTTATGTAAAATTAAAAGTGTCATAAATTTTGCTTCAGAGGACATGAAAAGAGCAAAGAAAATGGACGGTTTTTCTTATTAATAAAATTCTTGCAGGTAGCATAGAAGAATTTTATATTACTAATGAAATTGGAGGATTTTATATCAAACTAAATAATTAGTATAAACTAAAATTCATACAGGGAAATAAATAAATAAAAAAAGTCTTCTACCCAAATATGGATTTTTATTTGGGAAAACACTTGGTTAGGGAGGGGTGTTGATGCGTAAGTAGTTCAAATGAAGAGGGGGAATCAGCAGTATGGAAATTTGGAGCAAGCACAAGAAATAACACATGCGATATGCTTGTAAAAGAAATGACTGATGAGATATGGTGGTTGTAGAATTTGGTAAAAGAAACCATCTTAAAATCATGTACACTTTTTTTTTTTCTTTAAAAAAAAGGAACTTTTTAAAGATGGACATGGAGAAGCCTAAATTGAAAGAAAAAAAAATTAAAAACGAGACATTTTATTATCAGTGAAAAAGTTTGTTTATTTAAAGATGTAACAGTGTTGAACAAGTTAAACTCAAGTGACTATTGAATGGTGAGAAGTAAAACATTTCTAGATCTGTTACTACCTCAGTCAAGGTTTCGTGATGCCCCCTATATTTTGCACATTCTTCTTGTAATGTTTTTTGCTGTTTTAGCTATATCTCTATTTGCTGTCTTTAACATATTTATTTCGTTCTCATGTTCTATAACAATCTTATTACTCCTTTCCAGATTATTCAATAATTTTTTTCTGTCTTCCAGTTTTTCTGCTACTTGTTCCATCTGAGAGTATTTTTCCTTATAGTTCATTCCTTTATTTTCATTAGTTTAAATATATTTATCTACTGGTTTATAGCATGTTTTGCAGAACCAGAATAGGCCAGTTATTTTGTCAAACTCAATAACTGCCAATTCTGTTTTTGCCAGACCATGACATGCTAAACAAGCCTATATTTCGCATCTATCACATGATGCACAATCACCTTCCAATCTTTTTTCTACAGTAGCCACATACTTCATCAAAATGTAGATTTGATTCTCTTACTTATGCTTTCTACATGCTTTCCATGTCTATGTCATTATTTCCTTGTACCTGATTAGAAATTATAAACTCTTAAGTCTATCAAATTATTGGTTTAATTACCCAGCTCTTGGGTACTGCTCCCTATATCTAACAATGACACAACTGTTTTGTCATATTTTTTAGTTTGGCCTTGTCCTGATTCAACATGTTTTTTCGTCATACACCATTCCTGTAATGATTTTAATAACTCTTTTTCCCTGTATTTCCATTTTTTTCAATAGCTCTTATATTCTTACCCCTGGTACTCATCTGAAGACACTTGTCTACGACCATACTGCTCATGTCAGCTTGATAACACAAAATTACTGCCGTAGGCTAATACTGTCTTCTTCATGAACTTCTAAATCTGAACTCACCTTAATTGCATAAATTGTACTGTATTATTCAATAACATAGTCCGATCAGCTGTTTGAATTATTTCACCTCGATTCCTCACTAATAAAACGTCTTCAGTTTCTAAACTTTCTTTGTTCAAGTGTTATTCAGTTAACCGACGTCCATTACGAGTTCTCTTCAGGCTTCCAATTTCAGATTGTGTTCAGCCAAACATATCTCATTGCACTATAACTCGTTTGTCTCTTGATGAATCCGTCCCCACATGCTCATGAGTTTGATTGCTTAATCTGGTTTATTAATGGTGATATTAATGTTCCTAATGCAATTATTTAAATTCTGTTCGAACACATTTCTACTTTAGTGGAAGATGCTGTCACCGAGTGGATGATGTAATCAACAATAATCTCCCCAGAATATTTTTTTTTTTAAATTATGAATTGTATTAAGAGTTGTAGATCAACTAGCCGCAGAGTATTAAAACAAATATTGCTATAGTTGTCCAATTATGTAGGTAATTGAAGTCATCCTAACGAGATTTAGAGAGAATTGGCATCACGCATTGTGCGCTCTGAATGTGTGCATTCATTTAGTTGTCAGTCGGTTGTTGAAGAACAGATTTTGTGGTTTGGCGTTCAGGAGGGGGAAGACGTCTGCCCTAGCCGTTGAGGTTACTATAGTCCATTTCTTTTAGCGAGTTATATTTGCACTGACTCACAACGGTGCCCTTTTAGCTCGGAAAAGTTTCCTGGTCGCTGATTGGTTAGAATTATCTTGTCCAACCAATCAGCGATCAGGAAACTTTTCCGAGCTAAAATGGCACCGCTGCGAGTCGGTGCAAATATGACTCGCTAAAAGAAATGGACTATAGGCAGGCCATGGAGATAGCCTTGGAGCTGTTGGCCAAGTCCAGGTCTTGAAAGGATACTCAGGAGGAGTCAAATGGTCATTAGCTTTCAGCTCTTTGGTGAACAAATGTTTGTTGTGTCAACAGGTGTATGTGTATTAATGTGGTACCAGTCATAGGCCATTGTCTGTCACTTGTGGTATATCATGTATATGGGTTAATTGTTAATAGTACTAAAAGCCATAAAGTGGTCAACCTTTGTCATTATCGTAGTATGAGATACTGTTCTTGAAGTATTTTCAGAAGTTATTCATGAAGTGTAGCTATTCACGAAGAGTACCGTTTAAATGTGATAATTGATTTCTAAAATATGTAACCGAGATTTATGATACAATTTATTTATTTATTTACTTAATATTGTTATTATTATTGTTAGTATCACTAGTGCTACTATTATTTGAATTTTGCATTGTACCTAAATTTCAAGGCGTTGGCCAGATAATATGTTCCTTAACTAGAAACAATTATTGATATACATGTGATAATTTGCATAATTTGTTATTTACCAGCCAAATTATTAACAGGTATCTCATAATTTCTGTATAAAGGTTGTTATGGTGAAACTTATGATAATACACTTGATCGCTTTCCTCAAGGTCCCCCCACTATCTCAGTCGTTCACACTAGCAAATATCCCTGAATATAAAGATTTATCTCAATTTATTATGGTGTTTATAAAAGAAAAGAAAAGAAAAAAGAAATCTTTAAGGGATTTTGAAGTTCGAAGCGGTGCAGAAGGAAAGAAATGTATATTAGTTCATCTGTTATAGGTCAGAAAACTAGATGTTTTCACACTTAGTGATTCAAAGGTGGAAGGTCATTGTGTGCGTGACTTAGTAGAAAATTCAGGGATCGTGGCTGTGATAGCAGAAAAGTGTAGAGGAACAAAAAAAAAAAAAGGTAATGGTTTTGATAGCTGAAAGTTGTAGAGGTGCAAAAAAGAAAAAAAAAGTAATGACTGTGCTAGCAGGAAGGTTTAGAGGGGCAAAACAAAAAAGGGGGTAATGGCTGTGATAGCAGAATGGTGTAGAGGTGCAAAAAAGGGACAATGGCTGTGATAGCAGAAAGGTGTAGAGGTGCAAAAAAAAGGGACAATGGCTGTGATAGCAGGAAGGTGTAGAGGTGCAAAAAACGGGGCAATGGCTGTGATAGCAGAAAGGTGTAGAGGTGCAAAAAAAAGGGGCAATGACTGTGATAGCAGAAAGGTGTAGAGGTGCAAAAAAAGGGGCAATGGCTGTGATAGCAGAAAAGTGTAGAGGTGCAAAAAAGGGGCAATGGCTGTGATAGCAGAAAGGTGTAGAGGTGCCAAAAGAGGAGCAATGGCTGTGGTAGCAGAAAGGTGTAGAGGTGCAAAAAACGGGGCAATGGCTGTGATAGCAGAAAGGTGTAGAGTTGCAAAAAAAGGGGCAATGGCTGTGATAGCAGAAAGGTGTAGAGGTGCAAAAAAGGGGCAATGGCTGTGATAGCAGAAAGGTGTAGAGGTGCAAAAAAGGGGCAATGGCTGTGATAGCAGAAAGGTGTAGAGTTGCAAAAAAAGGGGCAATGGCTGTGATAGCAGAAAGGTGTAGAGGTGCAAAAAAGGGGCAATGGCTGTGATAGCAGAAAGGTGTAGAGGTGCAAAAAAGGGGCAATGGCTGTGATAGCAGAAAAGTGTAGAGGTGCAGAAAAGGGGCAATGGCTGTGATAGCAGAAAGGTGTAGAGGTGCAGAAAAAGGGGCAATGGCTGTGATAGCAGAAAGGTGTAGAGGTGCAGAAAAAGGGGCAATGGCTGTGATAGCAGAAAGGTGTAGAGTTGCAAAAAAAGGGGCAATGGCTGTGATAGCAGAAAGGTGTAGAGGTGCAAAAAAGGGGCAATGGCTGTGATAGCAGAAAGGTGTAGAGGTGCAGAAAAAGGGGCAATGGCTGTGATAGCAGAAAAGTGTAGAGGTGCAAAAAACGGGGCAATGGCTGTGATAGCAGAAAGGTGTAGAGGTGCAAAAAAGGGGCAATGGCTGTGATAGCAGAAAGGTGTAGAGTTGCAAAAAAAGGGGCAATGGCTGTGATAGCAGAAAGGTGTAGAGGTGCAAAAAAGGGGCAATGGCTGTGATAGCAGAAAGGTGTAGAGGTGCAAAAAAGGGGCAATGGCTGTGATAGCAGAAAGGTGTAGAGGTGCAAAAAAGGGGCAATGGCTGTGATAGCAGAAAGGTGTAGAGTTGCAAAAAAAGGGGCAATGGCTGTGATAGCAGAAAGGTGTAGAGGTGCAAAAAAGGGGCAATGGCTGTGATAGCAGAAAGGTGTAGAGGTGCAAAAAAGGGGCAATGGCTGTGATAGCAGAAAGGTGTAGAGGTGCAAAAAAGGGGCAATGGCTGTGATAGCAGAAAGGTGTAGAGGTGCAAAAAAGGGGCAATGGCTGTGATAGCAGAAAGGTGTAGAGGTGCAGAAAAAGGGGCAATGGCTGTGATAGCAGGAAGGTGTAGAGTTGCAAAAAAAGGGGCAATGGCTGTGATAGCAGAAAGGTGTAGAGGTGCAAAAAAGGGGCAATGGCTGTGATAGCAGAAAGGTGTAGAGGTGCAAAAAAGGGGCAATGGCTGTGATAGCAGAAAGGTGTAGAGGTGCAAAAAAGGGGCAATGGCTGTGATAGCAGAAAGGTGTAGAGTTGCAAAAAAAGGGGCAATGGCTGTGATAGCAGAAAGGTGTAGAGGTGCAAAAAAGGGGCAATGGCTGTGATAGCAGAAAGGTGTAGAGGTGCAGAAAAAGGGGCAATGGCTGTGATAGCAGAAAGGTGTAGAGGTGCAGAAAAAGGGGCAATGGCTGTGATAGCAGAAAAGTGTAGAGGTGCAAAAAACGGGGCAATGGCTGTGATAGCAGAAAGGTGTAGAGGTGCAAAAAAAAGGGGCAATGACTGTGATAGCAGAAAGGTGTAGAGGTGCAAAAAAAGGGGCAATGGCTGTGATAGCAGAAAAGTGTAGAGGTGCAAAAAAGGGGCAATGGCTGTGATAGCAGAAAGGTGTAGAGGTGCCAAAAGAGGAGCAATGGCTGTGGTAGCAGAAAGGTGTAGAGGTGCAAAAAAGGGACAATGGCTGTGATAGCAGAAAGGTGTAGAGGTGCAAAAAAAGGGGCAATGGCTGTGATAGCAGAAAGGTGTAGAGGTGCAAAAAAGGGGCAATGGCTGTGATAGCAGAAAGGTGTAGAGGTGCAAAAAAGGGGCAATGGCTGTGATAGCAGAAAGGTGTAGAGGTGCAAAAAAGGGGCAATGGCTGTGATAGCAGAAAAGTGTAGAGGTGCAGAAAAGGGGCAATGGCTGTGATAGCAGAAAGGTGTAGAGGTGCAAAAAAGGGGCAATGGCTGTGATAGCAGAAAAGTGTAGAGGTGCAGAAAAGGGGCAATGGCTGTGATAGCAGAAAGGTGTAGAGGTGCAAAAAAGGGGCAATGGCTGTGATAGCAGAAAGGTGTAGAGGTGCAAAAAAGGGGCAATGGCTGTGATAGCAGAAAAGTGTAGAGGTGCAGAAAAGGGGCAATGGCTGTGATAGCAGAAAGGTGTAGAGGTGCAAAAAAGGGGCAATGGCTGTGATAGCAGAAAAGTGTAGAGGTGCAGAAAAGGGGCAATGGCTGTGATAGCAGAAAGGTGTAGAGGTGCAAAAAAGGGGCAATGGCTGTGATAGCAGAAAGGTGTAGAGGTGCAAAAAAGGGGCAATGGCTGTGATAGCAGAAAAGTGTAGAGGTGCAGAAAAGGGGCAATGGCTGTGATAGCAGAAAGGTGTAGAGGTGCAGAAAAAGGGGCAATGGCTGTGATAGCAGAAAGGTGTAGAGGTGCAGAAAAAGGGGCAATGGCTGTGATAGCAGAAAGGTGTAGAGTTGCAAAAAAAGGGGCAATGGCTGTGATAGCAGAAAGGTGTAGAGGTGCAAAAAAGGGGCAATGGCTGTGATAGCAGAAAGGTGTAGAGGTGCAAAAAAGGGGCAATGGCTGTGATAGCAGAAAGGTGTAGAGGTGCAGAAAAAGGGGCAATGGCTGTGATAGCAGAAAGGTGTAGAGTTGCAAAAAAAGGGGCAATGGCTGTGATAGCAGAAAGGTGTAGAGGTGCAAAAAAAGGGGCAATGGCTGTGATAGCAGAAAGGTGTAGAGGTGCAGAAAAAGGGGCAATGGCTGTGATAGCAGAAAGGTGTAGAGGTGCAGAAAAAGGGGCAATGGCTGTGATAGCAGAAAGGTGTAGAGGTGCAAAAAAGGGGCAATGGCTGTGATAGCAGAAAGGTGTAGAGGTGCAGAAAAAGGGGCAATGGCTGTGATAGCAGAAAGGTGTAGAGGTGCAGAAAAAGGGGCAATGGCTGTGATAGCAGAAAGGTGTAGAGTTGCAAAAAAAGGGGCAATGGCTGTGATAGCAGAAAGGTGTAGAGGTGCAAAAAAGGGGCAATGGCTGTGATAGCAGAAAGGTGTAGAGGTGCAAAAAAGGGGCAATGGCTGTGATAGCAGAAAGGTGTAGAGTTGCAAAAAAAGGGGCAATGGCTGTGATAGCAGAAAGGTGTAGAGGTGCAAAAAAGGGGCAATGGCTGTGATAGCAGAAAGGTGTAGAGGTGCAAAAAAGGGGCAATGGCTGTGATAGCAGAAAAGTGTAGAGGTGCAGAAAAGGGGCAATGGCTGTGATAGCAGAAAGGTGTAGAGGTGCAGAAAAAGGGGCAATGGCTGTGATAGCAGAAAGGTGTAGAGGTGCAGAAAAAGGGGCAATGGCTGTGATAGCAGAAAGGTGTAGAGTTGCAAAAAAAGGGGCAATGGCTGTGATAGCAGAAAGGTGTAGAGGTGCAAAAAAGGGGCAATGGCTGTGATAGCAGAAAGGTGTAGAGGTGCAGAAAAAGGGGCAATGGCTGTGATAGCAGAAAAGTGTAGAGGTGCAAAAAACGGGGCAATGGCTGTGATAGCAGAAAGGTGTAGAGGTGCAAAAAAGGGGCAATGGCTGTGATAGCAGAAAGGTGTAGAGTTGCAAAAAAAGGGGCAATGGCTGTGATAGCAGAAAGGTGTAGAGGTGCAAAAAAGGGGCAATGGCTGTGATAGCAGAAAGGTGTAGAGGTGCAAAAAAGGGGCAATGGCTGTGATAGCAGAAAGGTGTAGAGGTGCAAAAAAGGGGCAATGGCTGTGATAGCAGAAAGGTGTAGAGTTGCAAAAAAAGGGGCAATGGCTGTGATAGCAGAAAGGTGTAGAGGTGCAAAAAAGGGGCAATGGCTGTGATAGCAGAAAGGTGTAGAGGTGCAAAAAAGGGGCAATGGCTGTGATAGCAGAAAGGTGTAGAGGTGCAAAAAAGGGGCAATGGCTGTGATAGCAGAAAGGTGTAGAGGTGCAAAAAAGGGGCAATGGCTGTGATAGCAGAAAGGTGTAGAGGTGCAGAAAAAGGGGCAATGGCTGTGATAGCAGGAAGGTGTAGAGTTGCAAAAAAAGGGGCAATGGCTGTGATAGCAGAAAGGTGTAGAGGTGCAAAAAAGGGGCAATGGCTGTGATAGCAGAAAGGTGTAGAGGTGCAAAAAAGGGGCAATGGCTGTGATAGCAGAAAGGTGTAGAGGTGCAAAAAAGGGGCAATGGCTGTGATAGCAGAAAGGTGTAGAGTTGCAAAAAAAGGGGCAATGGCTGTGATAGCAGAAAGGTGTAGAGGTGCAAAAAAGGGGCAATGGCTGTGATAGCAGAAAGGTGTAGAGGTGCAGAAAAAGGGGCAATGGCTGTGATAGCAGAAAGGTGTAGAGGTGCAGAAAAAGGGGCAATGGCTGTGATAGCAGAAAAGTGTAGAGGTGCAAAAAACGGGGCAATGGCTGTGATAGCAGAAAGGTGTAGAGGTGCAAAAAAAAGGGGCAATGACTGTGATAGCAGAAAGGTGTAGAGGTGCAAAAAAAGGGGCAATGGCTGTGATAGCAGAAAAGTGTAGAGGTGCAAAAAAGGGGCAATGGCTGTGATAGCAGAAAGGTGTAGAGGTGCCAAAAGAGGAGCAATGGCTGTGGTAGCAGAAAGGTGTAGAGGTGCAAAAAAGGGACAATGGCTGTGATAGCAGAAAGGTGTAGAGGTGCAAAAAAAGGGGCAATGGCTGTGATAGCAGAAAGGTGTAGAGGTGCAAAAAAGGGGCAATGGCTGTGATAGCAGAAAGGTGTAGAGGTGCAAAAAAGGGGCAATGGCTGTGATAGCAGAAAGGTGTAGAGGTGCAAAAAAGGGGCAATGGCTGTGATAGCAGAAAAGTGTAGAGGTGTAGAAAAGGGGCAATGGCTGTGATAGCAGAAAGGTGTAGAGGTGCAAAAAAGGGGCAATGGCTGTGATAGCAGAAAAGTGTAGAGGTGCAGAAAAGGGGCAATGGCTGTGATAGCAGAAAGGTGTAGAGGTGCAAAAAAGGGGCAATGGCTGTGATAGCAGAAAGGTGTAGAGGTGCAAAAAAGGGGCAATGGCTGTGATAGCAGAAAAGTGTAGAGGTGCAGAAAAGGGGCAATGGCTGTGATAGCAGAAAGGTGTAGAGGTGCAAAAAAGGGGCAATGGCTGTGATAGCAGAAAAGTGTAGAGGTGCAGAAAAGGGGCAATGGCTGTGATAGCAGAAAGGTGTAGAGGTGCAAAAAAGGGGCAATGGCTGTGATAGCAGAAAGGTGTAGAGGTGCAAAAAAGGGGCAATGGCTGTGATAGCAGAAAAGTGTAGAGGTGCAGAAAAGGGGCAATGGCTGTGATAGCAGAAAGGTGTAGAGTTGCAAAAAAAGGGGCAATGGCTGTGATAGCAGAAAGGTGTAGAGTTGCAAAAAAAGGGGCAATGGCTGTGATAGCAGAAAGGTGTAGAGGTGCAGAAAAAGGGGCAATGGCTGTGATAGCAGAAAGGTGTAGAGGTGCAGAAAAAGGGGCAATGGCTGTGATAGCAGAAAGGTGTAGAGGTGCAGAAAAAGGGGCAATGGCTGTGATAGCAGAAAGGTGTAGAGGTGCAGAAAAAGGGGCAATGGCTGTGATAGCAGAAAGGTGTAGAGGTGCAGAAAAAGGGGCAATGGCTGTGATAGCAGAAAGGTGTAGAGTTGCAAAAAAAGGGGCAATGGCTGTGATAGCAGAAAGGTGTAGAGGTGCAAAAAAGGGGCAATGGCTGTGATAGCAGAAAGGTGTAGAGGTGCAAAAAAGGGGCAATGGCTGTGATAGCAGAAAGGTGTAGAGGTGCAGAAAAAGGGGCAATGGCTGTGATAGCAGAAAGGTGTAGAGTTGCAAAAAAAGGGGCAATGGCTGTGATAGCAGAAAGGTGTAGAGGTGCAAAAAAAGGGGCAATGGCTGTGATAGCAGAAAGGTGTAGAGGTGCAGAAAAAGGGGCAATGGCTGTGATAGCAGAAAGGTGTAGAGGTGCAGAAAAAGGGGCAATGGCTGTGATAGCAGAAAGGTGTAGAGGTGCAAAAAAGGGGCAATGGCTGTGATAGCAGAAAGGTGTAGAGGTGCAGAAAAAGGGGCAATGGCTGTGATAGCAGAAAGGTGTAGAGGTGCAGAAAAAGGGGCAATGGCTGTGATAGCAGAAAGGTGTAGAGGTGCAAAAAAAGGGGCAATGGCTGCGATAGCCGAAAGGTGTAGAGGTGCAAAAAAAAAAAAAATAGTAACATTGTAGGACACATGACCCTATAGAGATGAGTTTGAGTTTTGCTTAAAATTGAGTGGGACAGATGATTAGTATTTGATATTAAGTAAACAAGTTCAGTATAAGAAAAGAATTAATATAAAAGAATGTTTTTGGGAGGATCTGAATATGTGCCTGGCTGTGTTCGTCTGCAAAGGTGGAGGTGGTTGTGCTAGGTTATTTAAATGATTTAGTAAGTTATGTAGGAAAAATAATTTATAGTTGATAAACACTTTGAACCAGGAATAATGATGTTAGAAGAGCGAGTGAAATTGTGTTTAAAAAGTTGTAAATTCATTATATAGAAAGAAGTATATGGTAATGTATGTGTGAATGAATGGAATTTAGGCCATATGGCGCAATTGGAGAATGAATGTTTGTTAAGGAATTTGTTTTGGAATGTTATACCCTGAGGTATGGATTATTTGGTTGAAGAATTGAAAAATAATGTTCTTAATACCCAAGGTACAAATTTGGACACAATAGAGCAGGGGCACAATAAGTGAATTCCGTTGCAAGTCATTTCTTAGTCCAAGTCGGACCCACTATCATCACTTTCATAATCATCAAAATTTCCATCACTTTCATTGTTTTCATCAAGGCTTTCATCATCAGACGTCTGATCATCGTCCATCGTCTCAAGTATATCAGCCATACTTGTAGGAAGTGCAGTTCTCTTTAACCAACAGGGTTCTAGATTTCCATCCTTCATCATCCAACCATGATCCACAGCTGGATGAGGGACCTCAGGTTTGGGATAATGGGCACGTTTCCATATCGCAACCTGATAGTTCACCTCCTGATATGCTCCTTTAGACACTCTTGGTGGCTGAAGAGATGAAAGATCAACATTCTTCTCTGATTTGATGAGCTTCTTGTGTAGGTGTAAGAAAGAGAAATGTTGTGGACGCATTAATAATCTGCCTGGTCAGGGAAAGCTGTGTTTATTTTACTTTAGAGATACCATTTATTTGTACAATGGTCTTACACATTCTTGGGGTAGAGTTCCCTTGCTTGAGGGTACACTCGGGCACACCATTGTATCTTATTTCTTTATCTCTTGTGTGTGTGTGTTTTTTTTCTTAGTTTTTTATAGTTTATATATGAGAGATCTATTTAAATGTTGTTACTGTTTTTAAGATATTTTATTTTAATTGTTCATTATTCCTCTTGTAATTTATTTCCTTTCTTCACTGGGATATTTTTCCTTGTTGGAGCTGCTTTTCCAAGAAGGGTTGTAGCTTAGTTTGTAATATATATACACATGTATGTATATGTATATATACATATGTATATATATATATATATATATATATATATATATATATATATGTGTGTGTGTGTGTGTTTGTGTGTGTATATTATAAAGTACTTGAAAAATAAGAGCTTTCCTCTTTTCGCTGTTAAACTATATAGAATCCCAAAGGACGTTTTCTCACTTGAATTTTCTATAACATAATTATCAAGTCATATTTCTGGAAACTAATTTTTATTTGATGCTGAATATATCTGCTCTCAATCATTTTCAATTGAATTTTGGATTTACTGTCATCTGTTTTTTTGTGGGGTTGGGTAGGAACCCCTTTAGTTGGGGGTTGGGATATGATCTCCTACAGTAGCCCTATACATTTCTTACAACTGCTCAAATTGAATGATCTATCCTCGTCTATATGTCATGTTTTTTATTGTAATCTTCAATTACACTGAATCTCCTGATTTCAATATAATTTAACTAGCTATTGGTGCACATCTGATGAATGTTATTCACTTTTATATTTAACTGTTTACGTATATTTCATAATTATTCTGACAATCTTTAAATTAAAATCCCAATCTTAAATATTTACATCTTCTCCATCCATGGAATCATATGTGTACATGTTTGGTCTCAGACATTGAGCCTTGAAAATGTTAAAGCTTTAGACACTGAGGGTTCAAAGTTCACAGCAGCGAGTGTTCAGACTTCTAGAGGTCAAACATAAAAGAAAAGGGAAGTAAGATCATCAAAGATCTACATAAATTTATAACTAACAGGTTACAGGTCAGAACGACTAATTTTATGGACTCCTCGTGTAAGTTATAGTTTCTGCTGCATATCTCTCAGGGTCTTCAAACTACAAATTTAAAATTATTACTTGTCCTGGATTTTCTTTCATAATTTTCCATGTGACTATATGAGTATTGTACTTTATCCGTGGCCAGTGTGTTGACATAGACATTATATAGGAAAATAGTTAATCTTGTTCAGGTTCCAGTCTCTTTTTGAGGGGGGGTGGGGGTTAATTACTCGTTTTTCGTTCATCGCATTCCTTCTAAGTGCATGTTTTCTCCATGGAAAAGACGATTTCCCCATTATAACCCCCTTTAGTTTGACATCATTTCATATCTCAAAAGACCAGTAAGTACTGAATACAGTGTTTCTTCAGGGGAGTTACTTGAATGCTGAAACCTGCCATTTTGTTTTGGTAGATTTTACTGTTCCTTTTAAGGTTTTCAAAAGTGAGACGGGTTGCTGCTCGTTTTGGTCCAAACCCAGCCCTCATAAACTCTACCCTATTCAAATTTAATACTGGAAACTAGTTCGAATGCTGCAAGAGCCCGTGACTGACCACAGTGTCTTGTGATCTACAAGGACAACATTCCTTTAGATGGTCATGTTAGATTTGCAATGTGTAAGAGTCAAATTAAATGGAAAATGGCGCTGACACTAAGAAGAAACGTCAGTTCCCCTGTTACAGAATTCCTTGATTATTGAGCTTTGGACAACTAGGTTATGTTGCTTAAATATGACTGAAAATCATTGCTGACGAGTAAATAAAAATAGTAATTTTCTACCTAACACCAGAACAGGAGGAAGTGTAGTGTCCTTAAAAGCACTTAAACTTTAGTGATCGATATATTCCAAATGATTCCATCAGAAAGTTTTAACTATGGCGTAGTTTTCAAACTCTGATCTCGATAAATGAAAAAAATGATAAAACCAGTAGGATAACTTGCCTTTAATTTCAAGTTGAGCAGAGAGGATGATAGCCAAGTTAAGCTAACCCAATGGCGGCCAGATATTTGTAAGCAAACCACGTGAGACCGGCTCTCATGCCGTTACCTTCCTAACTGAAACCTCAGACAATAAACCAGATATTATATCGTTACACTAAGACCTTTCCAACACCTGCGGACAGTGGTACACCTGTGTTTTAACATTACAGCACAGAATTTTAATTTTGGGGTGACACACCTGCCTAATAACATTACAACACAGAATTTTAATTTTTGGGTGGCACACCTGTCTAATAGCATTACAGCACATAATTTTAATTTGGGAGAGGCACACCTGTCTAATAACATTACAAGAGATAATTTTGATTTTGGTTGGCACACCAGTCTAATAACATTTCAGCACAGAATTTTAAATTTTGGTCTGGCACACCTGTCTAATGACATTACTGCACAGAATTTTAATTTTTGGTCTGGCACACCTTTTTAATAACACTACTGCACAGAATTTAAATTTTTGGGGTAGCACACTTTTCTAATAACATTATAGCACAGAACTCAAATTTTTGTGTAGCACACCTGTCTAATGACATTACAGGACAGAATTTTTATTTCTGGTCTGACACACCTGTTTAATAACATTACAGCACTGAACTTTAATATTGGAGTGGCACACCTGTCTAATAACATTACAGCAAAGAATTTCAATTTTAGAGTGGTACGCCTCTCTTAAAGCATTACAGCACAGAATTTTATTTTTGTGTGGCACTTCTATCTAATAACATTACAGCACAGAATTTTCATTATTTGGGTGGTGCACTTCTCCAATAACATTACAGGAGAGAATTTTGATTTTTGGGTGGCACACCTGTCTAATAACATTACAACACAGAATTTAAATTTTTAGGGGCACAGATGCGTTTTAACATTACAGAACAGAATTTTTATTTTTGGGTGGCACACCTGTCTAATAACAT
This sequence comes from Palaemon carinicauda, assembly GCF_036898095.1. Taxonomy (NCBI): domain Eukaryota; kingdom Metazoa; phylum Arthropoda; class Malacostraca; order Decapoda; family Palaemonidae; genus Palaemon; species Palaemon carinicauda. The sequence continues at coordinate 127,285,123 of NC_090734.1, forward strand.
TACAACACAGAATTTAATTTTTTTAGGGGCACACTTGCGTTTTAACATTACTGAACAGAATTTTGATTTTTGGGTGGCACACCTGTCTAATAACATTACAACACAGAATTTAAATTTTTTAGGGGCACACCTGCGTTTTAACATTACAGAACAGAATTTTTATTTTTGGGTGGCACACCTGTCTAATAACACTACAGCACAGATTTTTAATTATGGGGTGCCACACCTGTCTAATAACATTACAGCACAGAGTTTTAATTTGTGGGTAGTACACCTCTCTAATAACATTCATCATCATCATCATCATCATTATCATCATCATCTCCTACGCCTATTGATGCAAAGGGCCTCGGTTAGATTTCGACTGTCGTCTCTATCTTGAGCTTTTAATTCAATACTTCCCCATTCATCATCTCCTACTTGGCACTTCATTGTCCTCAGCCATGTTGACCTGGGTCTTCCAACTCCTCTAGTCCCTTGTGGAGCCCAGCTGATTGTTTGGTGAACTAATCTCTCTTGGGGAGTGCAAAGAGCATACCCAAACCATATCTATCTACCCCTCATCATGATCTCATCCACATATGGCACTCGAGTAATCTCTCTGATAGTTTCATTTATTATTATTGTTACTATTATTTGCTAAGCTACAACCTTTGTTGGAAAAATAGGATGCTATAAGCCCAGGGGCTCCAACGGGGAAAATAGCTCAGTGAGGAAAGGAAACAAGGAAAAATAAAATTTTTTGAGAACAATAACATTAAAATAAATATTTCCTATATAAACTATAAAAACTTTAATAAAACAATAGGAAGATAAATTAGATAGAATAGTGTGCCCTAGTGTACCCTCAAGCAAGAGAACTCTATCCCAAGACAATGGAAGGCCATGGTACAGAGGCTATGGCACTACCCCAGACTAGAGAACAATGGTTTGATTTTGGAGTGTTCTTCTCTTAGAAGAGCTGCTTGCTATAGCTAAAGTATCTCTTCTACCCTTACCAAGAGGAAAGTAGCCACTGAACAATTACAGTGCAGTAGTTAACCCCTTGGGTGAAGAATTGCTTGGTAATCTCAGCGTTGCCAGGTGTATGAGGACAGAGGAGAATATGTAAAGAACAGGCCAGACTATTCGGTGTATGTTTAGGCAAATGGAAGGTGAACCGTAACCAGAGAGAAAGATCCAATGAAGTACTGTCTGGTCAGTCAAAGGACCCCATAAATCTCTAGTGGTAGTATCTCAACGGGTGGCTGGTCCCCTGGCCAACCTGCTACCCTAATATTTACAGTATTATAACGTGTACAAAGACTTTGAACACGTCATTCGATTTCATTAACATAGACTAACTAGTTTAACCGCACATCACATTTTAAAAAACCAGGACTTTTTAAAAAGGTAATTGTGCTTCATTAAAACATTTTTTTTTAAACTTTTGTTTTCAATTTCATTTGCGTTTCAGTCATTAACTATTAGTGACCTTTTTACTCCACAGTATCAGCGAGTGTTGTTAGATACAAGTGTTTTATTGTTACTTATACATAGCGTGGTGTGGCGATCAACTCACGTGTTATGAGTCATCTTACCTTATACTAAAGCTGTGTTACTGTACAATTACACGTGAAAAGTCGTATAAACTAAATTACAACTAGAGGGTCACTGAGTTGAGCGCAGACCTCCGCCATGGCAGCTTATTTCTCAACCTTGACCTCTGACCTTAATGTGTATTAATTAGCGTGGATTTTCATACACTAAAATATGAACCAAGTTTGAAGTCTCTGTGACAACGATGTCCAAACTTATGGCTGATACGTGAATTGGACATTTTGCTTGACCGTGACCTTGACCTTCCAAAATTTAACAATTTATAGCTTTTCACATAACAGTTAATCCCTACAAGTTTCATTACTCTACGATTAGAATAATGGCCAGGAAGCTGTTCACATACAAACACTCACACACACAAACAAACACACAAATAGAGGGTAAAACCTAACCTCCTTCCATCTTCGTTGATGGAGGTAATGATAGAAAGCCCATGAAAAGAATGTAGTGCAGTCTAGTGGATTAACTAATGTGTTAGTCAATCTCAAGAGGAATGTGGCCACTGAACAATTACAGTGCTGCAGTTAACCCCTTAAGAGAAGAATTGTTAGGTAATCTCAGTGTTGTCAGGTGTATGAGGACACAGGAGAATATGTAAAGAATAGGCCAGATTATTTGGTGTATGTGTAGGCAAAGGGAAAATAAACCGTAACCAGAGAGAAGGATCCAATGTAGTACTGTCTGGCCAGTCAAAGACCCCATACCTCTCTAACGGTAGTATCTCAACGGGTGGATGGTGCCCTGGCCAACCTACTACCTAATAACATTACAGCACATTTCAATTTTTGGGAGGTGCACTTGCCTAATAACATTACAGCACAGAATTTTAATTTTGGTTTGGCACACCTTTATCATAATATTACTGCAAAAAATTAAATTTTGAGGTGGCACACTTGTGTAATAACATTACAGGACAGAGTTTTAATTTTTCTTTGGCGCAGCTGTCTAATAACATTACTGCACAGAATTTTAATATTTGGGTGGCACACCTCTCTAATAACATTACAGCATAGAATTTTAATTTGGGGTGGCACGCCTGCCTAATAACAATACAGAACGGAATTTTAATGTTTGGGTGGCACGCCTGTCATAACATTACAGCACAGAATTTAAATTTTTGGGTGGCTTAATTGTCTAATAACATCACAGCACAGAATTAAGATTTTTTTTGGGTGACACACCTATCTAATAGCATTATATCACAGAATATTAATTTTTTGGTGTCACACCTGTCTAACAACATCACACCACAAAATTTCAAGTTTTGGGTGGCACAATTGTCAAATAACATTACAGCACAGAATTTTAATTTTTGGTTGACACACCTGTCTAATAACATTGGACCACACAATTGTAATTTTGTAGTAACTATGGAGGAATGCTAACATACAGATATCATTTAATAAGTCATTTTGATGCTGAGATATAGAGTCAACCAAATATTTTAGTTTGGAAAATTGCCAAGATATTTGTTTATGAGAAAAAGCTTGGTAAGTAATCTATGTAATCTTGGATCCAAGAGGATTATTCCACCATTCAAGAAGACTGTGTGCACGTCACTTTATCAAATTCGAAGAGTTGATACCGACGAATAGTTCATCATTACTCGCTGCAACCTAATTTGTCGTCACTTCCTTTTTCCCATGTACTCCCCATATTATTCATTGAGCTACTTCCCTTTGTTGGGCATTCTGTAGGTCCCTATGACTGAAGTAGTTTTGGCTAGCCCCCTGAATCCTACTGCAAGATGTGTGCTTCGTCTTTTCCTCTATCCCTCATAACTCACAGGTGAATCATCTTCATTTTTTCTACTTTTTTTTTTTTTTTTTGCATATTTTTGATAACTTTATGAGAGACTTCAGGCATTTTCCAAAAGAATGAGACCAACCTGACCTCTCTATGACGAAAATTAAGGTTGTTAGAGCAATTTGAAAACAATATATTGCAAAATGTGCTTGAAAAAGAAAACGCCTGATGGTTAAGGGTTGGAAAGTTCCAAATAGCTTGGGGGTAAAAGGGTTAAGAAATACTTTTCTATCGTAGCATGATAAGCCTTTATCTTTTATGATAACCTCTCTTGTACTAAATCCCTTAAATCCCTTACAGCTATATATCACATTCTGTCCATGCTTTCAGTGAATCTGAACATCATTTCCTTCTGTTTTATATCTACTGTCCTTTCTATTTCCTTGACTATCTTACCTTTATTTCCATTTCAAGTTTGTCTTTACAATATGGTTATAGTTCTTCAACCCTTATATCATACTTTGTATATACTCTTATCAAAATTTTGTCAC
>NC_090734.1:127294018-127306518 GCF_036898095.1 Palaemon carinicauda
CAAGAATATATACCGTTACTCTCGTAACTTTAATTTTCAAGGTAATGATGAAGAATACATGCCTGGAGGATCTCAGATTCTCCCTTTGAAGGAAAGTAAAATAGTCCTTGCCACTTTCTGAAATTGCATTAGAAGCAATGTTGAATATCGATTTTTCATGTTATATAATAAAGGCCCGGTCACACCACCCGAACGTTGCTGGAGCGTTCCTTGAACGGTAGGGAGGTGGACCAAACCCTCGAAAATTTAATTTAACGTTTTTACGTTCGGTCTTTATTAGGCTGCTGAACCTAGCAAATCCTCGCATATTTCCTGAGTTTTCTTACACCTCTATTATGGAAGTTGCTAATTTAGGCAATAAGGGTATTGGTATACAGGATGTCGAAAAGCGTAGCGGAGTGATATTACAGTCACCAACCTGTAAAAGATAAAGGGTAAATATTACGGTCACTGTATCTTAATTAAAATTACGGTTTTTTTTAAACAGTTTATTAAAAAAAAAAAAAAAAAAAAAAAAAAAAAAACGACTGAAACTTTTCGACATCCTGTATACCAATACCCTTATTGCATAAATTAGCAACTTCCATAATAGAGGTGCAAGGAAACTCAGGAAATATACGAGGATTTGCTACGTTCAGCAGCCTAATAAAGACCGAACGTAAAAACGTTAAATTAAATTTTCGAGGGTTTGGTCCACCTCCCTACCGTTCAAGTAGCGCTCCAGCAACGTTTGGGCGGTGTGACCGGGCCTTTAGTAATATATTCCACCACTGGTGAAGTTTCAGTCTATTTTATATAAATACATACATACATACATACATACATACATACATACATACATACATACAAAGAAAGCCTAAGCCACTAATGTGGATTATTGCAACCTCCAAGGGAGAAGACTGTAAATATTTTAAATTTATTAAGTTAATGCAAAGTAAAGTAGGTACTATAGAATGTGGAGACATTTCTAGATTTGGCAAGAAATTCATTTTCATTCATGCCAAATCTAAGACTCCGTCTTTCATGCCGAATGATATAAAATATGGAAGGAAATCCAATGATGGATATCAAGCCACATTTGAATTTTAGTTACGAAAGAGGGAAGAATTTTAACAAAGATCTTTAAGAGTTTCGCGAGAAGGAAGGAAATCTTGGATATGTGTCCTAAAGAAATATGGAAGGTTCATAATATTTCTAGAACCAGTATGATAATTTCAACATTGAATAACATGATGTACGCTCTCATGTGTACATCGAAGATGAGATAATTTCAGTTCGTCCTTATAAACAAAGCTTTCCAGTGCTTTAAATTTGGACATCTATCTAGAGTATGCAAAAGCGAAAAGATCTGAGACAATTGTTCTGCTGATCTTGTGCATGAGACCTGTACTTCTATTGCGAAGTGCACTAATTGTAGCCAGTCACAAAGCAACTAATATAAAATGTCCTCGGTATTAAATAGAAGAAGCAGCTGTTCAGAAGCCATATGCAGAGCATATCAGTGTTAGATATGTGAGGCGACTACTAAGCAAAACTAAACGTTACGCCATAACCTCAAAATCTAAGAATGCTCGACATTCAGAGAGAATTTCAACACCAGCTAGACCAGGTAATGGAATGCTTCCTCTTCCTAAGTCACCTTCAAAGGCTATTACCATGTCTTATACTTTAGATTCGATGCCTCTCGTGAAAAAGACACCGCCTCCTTCCTCTATATCTAACGCATCTCGGATGAACAGCCCGAGGCTTTCATCTTGGGTACCATCAGTGCCGGATTTAAGGGAAAAATTCTATTCTCGAGAGCTATTGGATACACCCATCATTATTGAGGTGTACAATCTGGAAAGTTCTCCATCTTTTAATAGAAAAATAGGGTGACCACCATCCCTCTCCTCTCCAATGAGGAATGCAAGCAAAAATACCTATTACAAATAGATACGATATTTTATCTGAATATATCAGAGATGAATTTTGAGGTTCACCATACTCCTCCTCAAATAAATAAGAAGGCTGCTAAGAAAAATATCAAAATAAGCTTAGCAAGACTTACTTTTTTCAAAGAGAGTATCAGAGACTCCCATCAACTCCACAAACTCTGATAGGAAGACTTCTCTTAAGGAATCTTCCAAAAAGGATTTTTTTCCTCTGTATTACAGTGGAACTGTCAAGGTCTGAAGGCTAAATATGGCGAGCTGAAGCAACTATTTCATGACCGCTCACCTGTAGTAGCATGTCTACAAGAAGCAATGCTAGATGTCTTTACTCCATGCCCTAGAGGAAACATTAATTACAGAACACCATGTAGTCCTCTAGAAATAACTCATGGTGGAAGTCTTGTGACATTCCCCTAAAATATTTAAAACTATGTACTTCTCTACAAGCAGTAGCAGTTCAAATATATCTAAATAGGAAATTTACCATATGTTCACTATATTTACCCACTAATGACAGTATGATGTTGTGGCGGAGGTGTTGAACCAACTCTCTTAACCTTTTCTCTCTCTGGGTAATATGAATAGTAGACATCTATTATGGGGAGATGTTTTAGCAAATTCAAAGGGCCATCTGCTAGCATCACGAATAGATTTTAAACAAAGGGATTTTAAACAAAGGTGAGCCTACTCACTTTCATATGCAGACAGGTATTTTGTCATGCATTGATCTTTCAATAGTACGATCTAATTGTCTGGCTGACTTCCACTGGAGAACATTGAATAACTGGTGTACTAGTGATCATGCACCAATAGTGATTACAACTAACATCTCCCACCTGAATACAGGTCACCTCGATGGTAGTTGGAGATATATATATATATATATATATATATATATATATATATACATACATACATACATATATATATATACACACATATATATACATACATGCATATACATTGTATTCCTCTGTTGAAGAAACTCAATTTCTAGGTCTGACTTTGGACAGAAAGTTGACTTTGGTCTCGCATCTCAAAAAGGTAAAATTTTAATGTTTAGACATTTTAAACATTTGTAAAGTAATAATAATAGTAATAAGAATAAGAATAGGGAAGTAGGGAATATGGGGAAAGGAAGAGTACCCCTGGATACAATCCAGTTTATAGCTCCAAGGCAGGTACTCGGGATGGGAAAGATTAAGGAAATAGGGAGAAAGAGAAGTAAATAAAAGAGAGGGACAGACCCTCTTGCGATATTAGGAAATTGGTATTATTATTTTTTAATAATTTGTAAAGTATTGGCCCATACATCTTGGGGAGCAGACTGTCAGACTCTCCTAAGACTCTGTAAAGCCCTTATTTTATCGAAACTTTTATATGGATGTGAAATGCATTCTTCAGCTCCTGCTGCCAAGTTGAAGATTTTAGATTCCATTCACCGTACTGACATCAGATTAGGTATTTTTAGATCATCCCCCCCTAGTCTTTTAGTTGATGTAGGTGAGTGACCTCTGGACTTATATCCCAATTCTGCTATGATTGGGTATTGGTATAGGATACAGAAGCTTTCTAACTCACTGTGCTTTGAATCTGCCAATAAAGAAAATGTCTTTTTATATTATGAGGCTCCCTCTACATCCTTGGAACCTTTTGGATTCACAATCAAACAATTGCTAAATAGCCTGAATCTATCCAGGTGCGTGTACTTTGTTTTATGTTATCAGTCATTCCTCCCTGGAAACTTCCAGAGATCTACATCTGTAATTATTTTAACGGCTCTAAAGGCAACATGTTAAGTGAAGAAATAGGGTCTACCTTTTTGGAACACGCAGAAATACACAGGGACGGCTCAAAATCCAGTACCAGCGTTGGATTTTGGGTGTATAATTTTTTTTTTTTTTCAATTGTAAACGTGCACTCCTTTTATCACCCTCTATCTTCTCAGCAGAGCTATATAGTATCCTGACTGCTATTGATAAACACAGCAGTAATAAAAATTTACCATTTTTACTGATGCAAAAAGTGTATTGCAGGCACTAACAGTTTTTAATCCAACAAACCCTTTAGTTTTAAAATTTTAGAGTGCTGTATATAAGTAGTACTGCAGCCAAGGAAGCTAAGTTTTGCTGGGTTTCAACTCATGTGGGTGTGCCAGGAAATGAAGCGGTGGACAGATTAGCAAAAGAGGCATCAGAAGAACTACTTCCTAGAAAATACCTACTTCCATGTAATGTCTTATTGTCTTATATCAAAAAGTCTCAGGTATTCGACACCATTATTTGAATTCTGTTGAAAAGAATAAGATGAAAAATATGACAAGTCCTATATCTCTAGGAAAATATGGTACTAGGCCTAGAAGGTGGAAAACTGCCCTCTGTCACCTTAGAATTGGGCGCACACGCTGAACACACTAGTTCTTGATGACTGGCAGGTACCAACCCGTGTGTGGTGACTGCTTGGTTCCCTTGACTGTTAGGCATTTACTTATTGAATGCCCCAGTCATGTGAATATCAGAGAACGATTCCTCTCTGAAGCTGGTAATGCGGATGACAGGTACATCCTTAAAAAAAAATTCTTGGAGGAGACGTTTTATATGATGACAGTGGCATTTTTAAGTTCATATTGGAAGTCTACCTTATTCAATTTTAAATGAGATATGAGATTTTAAATGTTTTATTATAAAGTTAACAATTTCTTATATGTTTTTTATTTTTTATTGAAGGAATTATTCGTTATTAATCATACTCTAATTGGCATCAATGACTATTGATTTTATGATGCCAGATAATCAACAATCATTGGTTCATTCATTCAGCTAGAGGCATTACAGCATTAGAAGCTGGTAATGTTAATTTGCTCTCGCCATTGTGAGGCTCAAGTGGACAAACACAGTTTGTGATTCCATCATTTGGCATACCGAGATGGTTTGTGAGGGATATTATTGTACCATAAAACTCAGTGCATGAAAAATTTGACTTTATTCTATCTATGCCATCAATATCACCTGTGGCAGAGACGTTTCTCAGCATGTTTGTAAAACCCACACCATCTTGCCAAACTGTTTGGATGCATTTAATGCCATATCTAACGAAAATTCACAAACTGTTATATGATACAAAAAATCCAAGAGCAAAAAAATCATTTATGCGTTTTGTTGAATAATGAAGATTTTGTAATTTTAACCCCATAATATAAGAGAAAAGAAATAATCTACGAGCTTCGTTGAATGGTATAGATTATGTAATTTTAACCCAATCTAGGAGTAGGAGTTTCATGTACTTTGCAGTGATGCATCTCATTACCCGGCTGTTTAAGTAAGTACTTTACAGTATTAAGAATCATGTTAGGTGAAAGCTTACATGCAATTTTGTCCCTTGCACCTTCAAAGAATATCTGGATATCTGGGACTGATTCAGTGAGGCACTGTTCTGAAAATGAACTTGTTAGATAGATTCTTGTGAATGTTGAAAGATGTCTCATTAATATATTTGCAGTTTTCACAAGAGTTATTGCCTCATCATCTTCCAAAAAATTTTTCTGCCCAGCACTTTTACTATATGTAATCAATATATCTCTTCATACATTTTGTGCAGTTAAACTTGGGAATTTTTTCCGCACTTGCTCGTTGGGTCTTGTAGAATTACTTCCAGCTGCATGGGTGCATCCCAACTACCTCCCCTCATAGAAACTAAGTTCTTTCAGTTTGAGAATCTGTCTAGGGCTTTCATTAAAATATGCAATTCGTTCAGCTAATGCAATTGCTTCTCATGACCAAGATGGATTTTCATGGCAACTGGATTTTTGGTGATTTACCCGAGTTTTTCGATCAGCTGAACGAGGATGTTTTTAAAAACATATAAGGGTTGTGTGGCCGATGACTGGTGAACGCCTGACTGGGGTTTGAGTCCTGCTCAAACTCGTTAGTTTTTTTTTGGTCGCTGCAACCTCACCATCCTTGTGAGTTAAGGATTGGGGGTTTTGGGGAGCTTATAGGTCTACCAGCTGAGTCATCAGCAGCCATTGCCTGGCCCTCCTTTGTCCTTGCTAGGGTGGAGAGGGCGCTTGGGTGCTGATCATATGTATATATGGCCAATCTCTAGGGCATTCTCCGGCTTTGTATGGCAATGTCACTGTCCCTTGTCTTTTCCATTCATGAGTGGCCTTTAAACCCTTAAACCAATGATAGCATCAGTTCATGTTCAGCAAAAAATACAACTTAAAATTCACGTAACTTCAATTCAGATGGTAATAATGCGCTATGGACATTTTAAACTATATCTATATCAGTAATATAACTTAAAAATTATAGGAATAGACTTTTCAATAATTTAGGTCTACCAAATAATTACTGAGATATGAATTCTTTTAGGTTGGCTGTGGGGTGTGGCGGCCATATTGAATTGGCTCCTGTATGGCTGCTAGGGGGGTGCCCAAGGGTGTCCCCCATCTGATTATGTTTTGGCTCAACCAAAGGAAGTTGCATGCCAAATTCCACAATCTTTTACCACAACTCGAACGATTTTTCAACAAATCTATCCCACAAATAAGTGCAATGCATTCAAGTGTATAGTCAGTATTGTAATTGAGCTTTTTCTGTGACTTTATTCAACAGTTTTAATGAAAATCTTAATCCCATTCTACTCGGAAATCAATCACGATAATAACTTATCAGTTTTAGCAACCTATCGCGGTGTTTTTAAACTTCTTTCAGATTCATGGCCCAATTATATACTCCTCTGTCCTCATACATTTGACAACACTGAGATTCCAAACTAATTTTCTTCTCTCAATGGGTTAACTATTACCTAGTAATTATTCGGTGGCTACTTTCCTCTTGGTAAGGGTAGAGGAGACTCTTTGGCCATAGTAAGCAGCTCTTCTAAGAGAAGGACACTCCAAAAATAAACGATTGTTCTCTAGTCTTGGGTAGTGCTATAGCCTCTGCACTATGGTCTTCCACTGTCTTGGATTAGAGTTCTCTTGCTTGAGGGTACACTCGGGCACACTATTCTATGTTATTTCTCTTTCTCTTGTTTTGTTGAAATTTGTATAGTTTATATAGGAAATACTTATCTTAATATCGTTACTGTTCTTAAAATATTCTATTTTTCCTTTTTTCCTTTCTTCACTGGGCTATTTTCCCTGGTGGAGCCCCTGGGCTTATAGGATACTGCTTCTCCAACTAGGGTTGTAGCTTAGCAAGTAATAATAATAATGATAATCAGGCCACTTCTGTGGTTAGCGATTCTAATTTCCTTAGCTCTGTCACTGCAAATGTTCTGTTGTATCATCTGCATAACTCACAATACCCATCATTTTCATTTCTGTTTCTATAATTTTCTTCTTGAGTTTATCTCTTCTCTCGTTACCATTTATGTTTTTAATTTTTCTGCTTTTCTTTTCTTTAAATTTCATGGGCACCTTAACCTTTTATTCCTTTTTAGAATGTTTTTTTTTTTTTATATATCTACAATTTTAGTGGTTACAGAGTTTACGATAAAATACATTTTTTTTTACTCAAGAAGATAATTTTACTGGACACTCATAGATATTTAGCTTTTATTCCAATAAAGGTATTATAACCAAATGAATTCGTAATTGAGAGAGAGAGAGAGAGAGAGAGAGAGAGAGAGAGAGAGAGAGAGAGAGAGAGAGATTACGTATAGCATAAACTTAGTGTTATTATATTACCTTAGATAATCAGAAGTTTCTAAATAATCAGCTTCTGTATAAAACCGTGGTGTAGAATTCAAACTATCAGAATGAGTTTCTCAGTGATTTAATAATTATGGCAGCTCTACTTTTGACCCACTACAGTATATAAATTATATAAACTAAGAAATTCCATTTCCTCTATTTTGCATTATTTGGGATATCCACATACGCACTTCGGTTACTTCGAATAGGTTCTGTGAAGAAAGTCTTAAAACCCGTTGCCGGATTTTAGTGCTTGGTTCTTATCGAATCTGATTTGAAGTCAAAGAATTTGGTAGGCCTTCTGTCTAGTGTTAAGCCCCGTCCACACGATCGAGGATGATCAACGGGCAAACAGTGATACCAGACCACAATAGGTATTGAGAATGAGGATTGATGACGTCAGAAGTGAGCAACAAACAGTGTTGCCAGATCACCTGCTTCTGACGTCATCAAGCATCATTCTCACCGCCTATTGCCTGTCGATCATGCTTGATCGTGTGGACGGGGCTTACGGCAGTAGTTTGGAGGGTATTTTTTGGTCTTTGTATAACTTGCTAAGAACAGGAAAGAAATGAGAGTACTTTTTTTTTTCTTTCCTTTGGTTTAGGTTATTGTGAGTTGAAGAGAATATTTAATTGACTACTGAGATTTGCAATGAATATTCTTAATTTCTATAGAGATTACTATGAAATAGTGTTGGGAGTCATTTTTCCACTCGGACATGGGTTGTCGAGACAGTAATTGCTGTCCTCAATTATCACTGAGTTTCCAGGCAACTGGAAAGGAGGATCTTTAATTGACATCACAGTTACCGAGGATACTTGAACCTTTATTAGGTTGAATGAAAACTTTAGAATACGGTCTTTGATCTTCATTTGATGGTACTTAAAACCGAAAAGGTGGCATTGTTCCTCCAATAAGTGATGTCAAGCTTAAATGAGAGGTACTTTGGCTGCAACAGGAACGCTAGAAGTATCTAGTTGAGGTTTGGATTAACCATTTCAATGACGAGTTTCATGTTGAAGGTGCAGACGCCATTGGCACACTCTGAAAGACGAATAACAAAGAGAGGTGTGAAACAGAAGAATGTTTTAATATTTCACCATCTGCCAAGAAGATCATAGAATGACCTGCGTGTATTTATTGCCTCCACCATGGAGGTTATATTTTTACGTACGTTTATTTATTTATCTGTTTGTCTGTTAAAACTTCTTACCGGATTTTCACTAAAATTTAACAACGGATAGGTATTATGCTCTGAAAGGACTCATTAAATTTTAGAGGTGATCCAGGTGAAGATCGCCAGCATGGTTATTATTTTTTATATAAAGTAGATTAATTCACAGTCATCATACGAAAAACGAAAAGCTTGGTACGCAGACTTCGAGTAAAATGGTGACTATAATTAGTTGGATTTTCATTAAATTTTAACAACGGATAGGTATCATTCTCTGGAAGAAACCATTAAAATTTTGAAGGTGATCCGGATGATCATAGCGATTCTGGATATTATTGTTATATACAGTGGATTCATTCATGGTTAGTATATAAAAACGGAAAAGCTTGGTCCATAGACTTCTGTAAAATGTTGACAATCTTCATTGGCGGAGGTCGGAAATATGATTGTTCATTTGTTTGATGTCGGCTACCCCCTAAAATTGGGGGAAGAGCCTTGCTAAATAGATAGATATATTACTAACCAGTAATAATAATAATGATAATTATTATTATTATTATTATTATTATTATGATTATTATTACTACTCACTTTACCACCAATATGTATCAATAGTATATCATTTTACCAACCTCAACTTTTCCATTCTCTTCACATGACATAACCAGATCTTAATACTGTTTCATATGGCGTTCAACTTAATATGTATTTTTTTTTTTACCAAATATCTAACAATACAATGGCTTATTCTATATTATAATAACAGTATTTAAATATGCTTCCATATTGGTGAGATTTCAAAGGAACAAATGCAAAAGTTATCTTTATGAAAGAGGTTTTCATGGAAGATAATTCAATGGAGTTTGGAAGATAAGTTGATAAAATGGAAAAGGTTTCTATGACTCAGTTAATCAGAACAAGTAGAACGAGTTTTAAAATTATCTAACAGTATAGAAAAATACAATAACTCACTTTTCCCAGGAACCTTAATGGGACCTCCTGGAGTTGTCTGTTGGTTTGGTTCCACTTGGGGTGTTTCTTGAAGAGTTGTATTGGGAGAAGGTGTGGTTGTTTTGTCACTAATTATGTTAGATGTTGGTGATAATAGTTCAAGAGGAGTGGTTTCTGGTCTTGCATCGAGAGAAATTGTAGTTTTGTTACTAATTATGTTCAGAGATGTTGGTGTAGTTAGTTCAGGATTGGTGTTTGGATTTGTGTTGGGAGAAATTGTTGTTGTTTTGTCACCAATTATGTTAAGAGATGCTGGTGAAGTAAGTCTAGGAGGAGTGGTGTCTGGATTGGGATTGGAAGAAATGGTTTTGTTGTCACCAATTATGTTGAGAGGTGTTGGTGAGGTAAGTCTAGGAGGAGTGGATTCTGGATTGGGATTGGAAGGAATTTTAGTTGTTTTGTCAATAATTATGTTGGGAGTTGTTGGTGAAGATCTTTGAGGAGGAGTGGTTTTTGGAATTGTGTTGGGAGAAGTTAAAGTTATTTTGTCAATAATTATGTTAGGAGTTGTTGGTGAAGTTGATTTAAGAGGAGTGATTTCCGGAGTTGCATTGGGAGAAGCTGTAGTTGCATCTATAGTGGTCTTACTGCTAATTGGTTTGGGATTTATTGTTGAAGTTAGTTCAGTAGGGGTTTCTTTATTTGCACTGGGAGAAGTTGAAGTTTTTTGCTCAATAATTTTGTTGGGAGTTGTTGGTGAAGTTAGTACAGGAGTATTGGTTTCTTTATTTATGGTGGGAGAAGTTGGTGTTTTATCAATAATTATATTGGGAGTTGTTGATGAAGTTAGTACAGGAGTATTATTTATTTTTGGAGAAGTTGATGTTTTGTCAATAATTATGTTGGGAGTTGTTGGTGAAGTTAGTACAGGAGTATTGGTTTCATTATTTATGTTGGGAGAAGTTGGTGTTTTGTCAATAATTATGTTGGGAGTTGTTGATGAAGCTAGTTGAGGAGGATTGGTTTTTAGTGTGTCATTAGATGTAGTTGTATCTTTAGTGGTTTTGTCACTAATTGTGATGGAAGTTATTGGTGAAGTCGGTCTAGGAGGGGTTGTTGGAGTTTTGTTAGTTGTAGTTACACTTGTAGTTGTTTTATCACTAATTATGTTGTGAGTTGTTGTTGAAGTTAATTTAGGAGGAGTGGTTCCAGAATTTGGGTTGAGAGAAGTTGTAGTTGCTTTGTCAATAATTATGGTGGGAGTTGTTGTGGAACTTAGTTTAGAAGGAGTGGTTTCTGAATTTGGGTTGGGAGTTGTTGTTTTGACACTAATTATGATGGAAGTTGTTGTAGAAGTTGGCTCAGGAGAGGTTTTTGGAGTTTTGTTAGTAGTTCCTTCTGTAGTTGTTTTGTCACTAATTGTAGTGGGAGTTGTTGGTGAAGTTAATTTAGGAGGAGTCGTTTCTGAACTAGGGCTGAGAGAAGTTGTAGTTGCTTTGTCAACAGTTATGGTGGGAGCTGTCGGTGAAGTTAGTTTGGTAGGTGTGGTTTCTGAAGTTATGGTGGGAGAAGTTGTAGTTGTTTTGTCACTGGTTACACTGGGAGTTATTGTTAAAGTTACTTCGGGAGAAGTAGTTTCCAGAAAAGTATTGGAAGAAGTTGTGCTTGTATCTGTAGTTTTGTCGCTGATTATATTGGGAGTTGTTGTTGAAGTTTGTTGTTCAGTTATTATTGTAGGTGTTGAAGTTTGTTGTTGAGTTATTGTTGTAGGTGTTGAAGTTTGTTGTTGAGTTGTTGTTGTAGGTGTTGAAGTTTGTTGTTGAGTTATTGTTGTAGGTGTTGAAGTTTGTTGTTGAGTTATTGTTGTAGGTGTTGAAGTTATAGTTGAAGATGTTGAAGTAACAGTTGCAGATGTTGAAGTTATTCCTAGAGTTGATGTGCTAGGAATAGTTGATGTTGAAGTTATTCCTAGAGTTGATGTGCTAGGAATAGTTGATGTTGAAGTTATTCCTAGAGTTGATGTGCTAGGAATAGTTGATGTTGAAGTTATTCCTAGAGTTGATGTTGAAGTTATTCCTAGAGTTGATGTGCTAGGAATAGTTGATGTTGAAGTTATTCCTAGAGTTGATGTGCTAGGAATAGTTGATGTTGAAGTTATTCCTAAAGTTGATGTGCTAGGAATAGTTGATGTAGAAGTACTAGTTGAAGGTTGCTCACTAGTTGAGGAAGTAGATGCTCCCCCTGGATGAAAATTAAGCCAAAATTAGTCTAAAGCACTTAAGGGATCCAATAATTAATGTCTGATTTTGAACTACTCCCAAGATTCATAACTAGGGTTTTGGATTCCTGGCTCTAAACTATTCCCACCTTCTGTCACCTACCCGTCAAATGCAAAGCTTTAAATCTTATTTAAACCTTTTTACTGTAAAAGCGAATAGTAATGCTATTGAAGAGCCTAAGGTTTGCTCTGACCTCATACTTCTGTACAGCTTTAGATATGATAATTTATTGTTCCAATCTTTGGCTATCTGTTTTGCTCTCAAACGCTCTAATTTCAGTCTTATGGTGAGATTTTTATATTTTCTCAGATCTCCAATTGAATTCTTCAGCACACCCATCCTTACAATTTGCTGATGTAATTTCCCTATTTTTGTGCGTGTAAATAAACTTGTGTTATCTTCTTCAAAGGTAACAAACATCATTTTATTTTCCCATGAAATTTTCTCAATATGCAGCA
>NC_090734.1:127316518-127321518 GCF_036898095.1 Palaemon carinicauda
CTTTAACCTCTTGCCTTTCAGAGCCTGTCTAATATATCAGGTAACTTCTTTGGTTGATGATTCTAACTTCGTTAATTATATGCCATTGCTTCTAAAATTTCTTAATTCTTTACAGCTAAACATAATTTGCTTTGTTGTACCGTCTGCCTCACTGCACAACACATAAAGCCTATCCTTTTCATTCTTGTTTCTATAATTTTCTTTCATGTCTATCATATTCAACCTTGTCTGCATTACTATTACTATTTCCTTAGTGTTAAGTTCACCTATGTAATACCCTCTATCATTACTATTCCCAAACCTTGGCTTGGTCATTTTTGCTTTCTTTTCATCTGTTTTACTCAATTTTACGTCTTATATCTCTAGATTTCTTGCTTTCTATACTTTCTTCTTAGATTTGAATAGATTATTTTTGCATATTTCTAAAAGACTTTTTTCCCCATCATTCCCCATGTTTCTCTTATTTGGTTTCCCACTATCTCCTTAATTAATCGTTTATCATCAGATGTAATGATGTTATGAAGTAGTATCACCTTTTTTATACTCTATTTTCAAGTGACCACATTCGTGTTTCTGCTATTAGCCCCCAGTAAGATGTGGTTACAACCTGTTCAAACATCCCTTTCAAAATCTTGTACTGTAATATACACTCAATCACTTTTATTTCTTTTTCTTATACACCCATATATTAATGTTTGCAAACATTGGAGGTATTACTACTGCTTCATAAATCTTTATTTTCACTAGCAATGCCAAATCTCCTCCTCTGTTACTGTCTCCATACTTCCTAACTTCTTGTACCATGTATTCTGTTTTTGCTTCCCTATTAATCATGTTGAGATTATGGTTTCCCTTTTCTTAGTACCATTCTCCTAAGTATTTATATTCCTTAACTTTTTCTATTCTTCCATTTCCAACCATCCCATTCACCTTTCTATGAACTTCGCTTTTGTGTCTTATTACTAACACCGCTGACTTCTGTGGATTGGTGCTAAACGTGAATTTTATTAGTTCTCGAAACTGCGTCAGTTGCTTATACCTTCTTCTACTTTGTATCTATTGTTACTAGGAAACATTATAGCCTTTATATAAGTCAGGTCATCTATTCTGATGTTTCTAAGAGATAATGATATGAATGATCTGGAAAACCTTCAATACTGATTGATAAGAAATTTATATGAACAACCAAAACCAGTGAATATAGTGGTGGGTCAGCTGGAAAGAGTTACCCCGTACCATTGCAAAGAAAAAAAAAATTGCAGGATGAATTACGAGTTATAATTGTGTCCACACATCCTTCCCCCTTTAGATGATATCGTACATTTTTAGATAATTTGTCTGGTAGTTTTGACATTCGGGCTGTGGCATAAAATTTATTGTAGGCCTACTAGACGTATTAGCTATATTTTACTTTAAGCATTTGGTATTTGAGTGCCAAGTCCTCCACCACGTGTCTGTTTTTATGGTATACCTTAACGTAGTAATAGATTTCTGGTTTAAGTATACGAAAGTTAAGGTATCATCTTATTTCCATTTATTTATTTAGATTTTCATTAATAATGGCCGTGTTTTGTAAATTTTTATCCACTTTATAATTTTCGTTGCCTTTGTAATTAAGATGTCCTGTTCGTTATTGTTGTAAATTGCAGTCCTCTTTTGATTGATTTACATGAATTACTAGAGAATTGTTATATTGAAGTTTTTGATAAATTTTGCATAGTTCCCTTCGAGTGGATTTGAAATAATCTGCTCCAGACAGATCTTTGAAAGGAGTACATTCAGTAAAACGATAAAGATAAGATTGGCACATGCAGGTGTACTCCGTTTTAAGTGCTTCGGAAGGTGAAGATCCTCATTCTGAATTAAAGCCAGAGGACAGAATTTAGAGTAAATATATTGCAAATACACTACTGCTCCATATCCGGTTTTAGCTATATTGTCCGTAAATTAATCACCTTTCCAGCATCCTGTGGGGGTTTCTATGACGGAGCAGAAATAGCGCCTGAGGATAGGGATGGCTTTAGTAGTGACATATCTAAACTAGAATTTATAAGAGTTTATGGGGACGTAATTCATTAGTGGAAAGGTTTACGAACTGCAACATCCTATGTATTTTTCCTCATATGGTTTGCTGATTGATTGTAGGCCTACTCTTATCCTCCAGGGTGGATCTACAGTATGTTGCCTGATGCAAGGAAGTTTTCCTGGAGCACGTCTCCTGCATATTCAAACATCCACAGAAAAAAGACAAATAGCTTTGAAATTTAATGGAATGTATTTGTGTGATTGTTCAGCAATCAAAAAAAAAATATCAAACCTAATTTAAGGTTTGTGCCTACCTGAAACATCGTTGTCGTAACAAAATGTGATAGAAAAACATTACTTTATAGATATGATAAAGAGCACCAAGTGGAAATTATTTCTAAAATGAGAAAGAATATTGAAAAGAAAATAATCTTAGGCAAATTTCACAGTTCCAACCTGTAATCTTTGAAAACCCCAAACTGGGGATCGTGGGAAGTTGCCTTCTGCACCAGAACGGATTCGCACTTTGCGTTGTGTTGGTAAAACCAGCCGTCGAAAGTCGTCAGATTCTTGTCCATTTGCACAATGCATTTGTCACCTAAAAAAAAGACATAATTTATAGTTTTTAGATACTTCAACATTATCAGGGATGCAATACCTATCGTCAAAATCGGTCAATGCTTCTCAGTACTATGTTTTTTACCTACTTTCTCAGTCATAGTCATTGTTAAACATCGACAGACCCAAGGTAATGAATGATATGAGGCTTTAAAAACCTCCCATTTTCCTCCTGTGTTACCTTGTACAAATAGCTTTTCATTTACTCCATATTTCTCATCTGGACAATATACCAGTCAAGTCAATTTCTCTATCATTGACATACTGTTGTCTCATTTGAAATAACACTCTCTCTCTCTCTCTCTCTCTCTCTCTCTCTCTCTCTCTCTCTCTCTCTCTCTCTCTCTCTCTCTCTCTCTCTCTCAATACCTCGGTTCTCGACCATAATTCCTTCACCAATTGTGGTTGAGAACCGATTTGTACGAAAAACGAAAGTATTTTTCCCAGAAGACATACCGTAAACTAGATTAATCTGTTGCCATGCCCCAGATAAATGTTCACATTCAAAAAATAAATGCGGTACCAATATGTAAAAACGTATCTAAATACATAGTAAAGTAAATTTAAACCTTTTTGTATAACTTGCTAACCTTTTTAACTGTGGTTTTATTGCATACTGGAGTGGATGTAGAGAAAAATGAAGGGATAGGGTTACTGCTTTGAAGAGAATCCCATAACATGAAAGCAGTGGGTAACTGTCCTTCGTGAAAATTTTCCGTTCTCTACTTCTTTTACTCTGGTAAATCAATCTCCGCAGTTGCTTTCTTTTTCTTTAACTAGAACCTATCCTTTGTAAGTTGTTTCTTCCTTCGTTGCACAATTTTTCTGAAGTGGAACTTAACACATTCATTGAAAATTTTCACGGAACGATTTGCTACAACTGTATCCGGGTGATATTTTTCACCAAAAGCTGTAGTTTACTCCATTTTGCAAATATTTCATTAATTAAGGCACTCGGAACCTCCACCCTTCCTTCATCCTCTTCTGATGACAGTTCTTCAACCATATCCTTCTGGTGCTGTTGTTGCAGGTGCAACAACTCTTTGGTAGTTAACTCGGTAGAGTGGCCTTCCACAAGCTCATCAATGTCTTCTTTTTCGACTGCAAGTCCATTGTTCTTCCCAAGGACAAAATGTCATTGATGACTCGACTGGAGAAATTGATTCAGACTGAAAGCCCGTAAAGTCTTTCTGGTACACATTCTAACTAAAGTTTTTGCCATGCCGAATTTAATGTGTAGTAAGTTATGTTACTCCAAGCGCTGCCAGTTAGATTCATACAGCTCAGGATACTGAAGTGTTCTTTCCAAAATTCTCCCAAGTGTTAACTGGGTGTCATTTATCATTTCGAAACACTAACAGGGCTTTTGTGTACAACTTTTTAAAATTCGAAATAACCTGTTGGTCCATTGGGCTAAAGAATAGGTGTCGTATTCGGTGGTAGGAATTTCACTTTGATGATACTAAATTCATTAACTAAATCATCCTCTAAACCAGAGGGGTGAGCAGGAGCATTGTCTTTGATTAAGATGCATTTTATTGGCAACTTGTTTGTCATAAGATATTCTTTCACCTGAGGGGCAAAAAATTCGTACATCCACTCACTGAAAAATTGTCTGGTAAGCCAAGCCTTTTTGTTTGCCCGCCTCATAACAAGCAATTTACTCTTCATGATATTGTTCTTTCTGAAGATCTGGGGGTTGTCTGAATGATACACAAGCAAGGCTTTTATCTTACAATCACCACTGGAATTACCCCACAACAAGAGAGTAAGCCTATCTTTCATAAGCTTGTGCCTAGAAAGTGCATTTTCCTCCTTTGTTATGTATGTACTGGCCAGCATTTTTTTCCAGAATATCCTGGTCTCATCACAATTAAAAACCTGTTGAGAAAGAATCTGTTCTTCCTTTATATAGTTATTAAATTTTTTCACGAAGCTTTCAGTCGCAACTTTGTTCGAACTTGCAGCCTCGCCATGCCTAGTTACACGATGTATGCCAGTTCTATTTTTAAATTTTTTTAACCAACTTCTGCTGACTTTGAACGTAAATGTATCACTTTTGGCACTTGAACTATCTGTTTCCTTTTCAACGTCACTGTAAATCTGTAATGTTTTTTTTTTTTTTTAAATAAAAGCTTCACTAATACTATAACCGGCTAACTCCTCCCTAATGAATATAATAGCAGCGTTAACATTTCTTCCATAACCTAAGACCTTTGCTTAATCATCAGAGTCACACCTTTTGCAACATTAGCGGCCTTTATCACGTCTTTGTTCTTCAGGAAAGTCGAAATCGTCAATTTTGGAATACCATACTGAGGAGCAATATCCGAGAGACAAATGCTATTTTTCATATT
>NC_090734.1:127324018-127391518 GCF_036898095.1 Palaemon carinicauda
GCATAAGAGATAGTTGGAAAAGCTCCTAAATAAGATCAAGGAAAACTATCCGAAAATCAATACCTAATAAAGACAAGATTGGAAATCAGGGTAATATCTAAGAGAGATGAAATAGAATTAGTAAAACTATCCAAAATAATAAACAAACTAAAAACCAAGACATTCCTGAAAACTATATCAAAATTGAGGAAACACTAAATAAAGGAATATGCACTAACGACAGCAAATACCTTTTTAATGATAAAATTGGAAATATTATTAACAAGAGATGAAGTGAGAAAAAATGCAGAGGATTTCAATACAGTACTCTACAATAGTGATATAAGAAATAACTTGGCCTATAAAAACACCTGAGCCTGTACCAATAGTAACAGTAGGAGAAGTAAAGAAATTAAAATGCATGAAAAGAGGCAAAGCAACAGAATATAACCTAGCAATTGATTTAATAATGGATGGATAAAATTTCATCGTAGTAATTCGCGCTGAACTACACAAAATGTATGGAAAAAATTATCATACTAATTCACGAAAAGGGAGCCACAAAAGATCTGATAAATTACTGCCCAATAATTTTACTCATTAATATATGGAATTATTACAATGATCATATTAGACCAAATGGAAAGATATTTAGACTTGAATTAGTCAAAAGAGCAGGCAGTATTTAGAAGTGAGTATTCAACAACTGGCCATATCCATGTAATTAGTAAGCTAAGAGAAATCAATAGAGTATGGCATTTAGATTATGAGAAAGCTATGGATTCTGTCAAGACTTCAGGTGTAACAAAAGCACTTCAAAGACACGGAGTAAATGAATCATGTTAAAACACTTGATGGTATCCATATGGGAATTACAGCTATCCTACAACAACATAAATATAGTGAGAAAGTTCCAATTGAGAAAGGAGTTAGACAGTGAGACCCCATCACTCCTAAATTATTCACAGCATGCCTAGAAGATTTTAAGAATTTAGATTAGGAAAATGTAGGACAATGGGGAATACCTTAACAACTTAAGATTTGCAGATGAAGTTCTTTTTAGTGAATCATGAGAGGAATTGCATAAATTAATAGAAGGGTAGAGAAAGCAGAAGTGTACGTCTAAGAATGAATATGAAAAAACTAAAGATAACGTTCATTAAAAATGCAGAGACAACAAATGAAGGTTATGGACGAGCATCTTAGCAATTGTTAATGAATATATGTACTTAAGACAAACAGTAAGTCTTTCCCGAGGACATGAGACCGAAATTAAAAGAAGGATACGCATGGGATGGAGAGTTGTTAGTAAACGAAATGAGATTATGCAAAGTAAAATTCCATAGAACTTATGCTAGTTACAACTCAAAAATCAATTGAAAAAATAATTATGGAAATAACACCAGGAGACAAAAAATGAGAAACATATTGAGAGCAACTAAAGTAGATGATATTTTACCAACATGCAAGAAAAATAAATGGACATGGGCAGGACATATAATGAGAATGATAGATAATAGACTAACAGAATGGGTATTTAGAGATTGCAAACGAGGCAGAGAAAGGAAGAGAAGATGGTGGATTCACGGGTTAAGAAAATTTTGTGGATATATATTGGCATTGAGAGACCTTCAACAGACGGGAGTGGAAGGTCATGTTTGAGGCCTTTTTCATGTAGTGGACTAGCAACGGCTGCTGATGATGATATATAGTGACGAATACAGAGGTAGATAGAGGAACTGTACAGAATCGGTGTAAAACTGTGTCATTATCGTACTGTACTAGAAGTCATACTAACATTCTGGGTTGATTTTTGCGCGTTGCACCCACTTTCCGAGGCTGCAGTACACACTGAGACATCCTGGTAATTTTTGGCCATTTCTAAAAACGTTTCCATTGAATTCACACCCTGAAATAGACCAATATTAATCAAATGGGATATACAGTATTAGATAACGTGTAGCCTAGATCAAAAGACACATTACTTAAACAAGACAAAGGAAACATTTCTATATTCACAGACCAGGGGAGACATTACTCTGGTACGTCTCGTTGGCGACTGGTTTTAAACATTCCCAAAGAGTTTTGGTAGACTATGGGAAATGTATCTTAACTTGCAGTCTCTGGGTCATGAGCTCAAGCCCACTGAATCACGATTTTTACCACGATTTTTATATTGTGTGCATCACCATAGTCTTTGCTAGCTAACGAGGGGAGTTTTTGAAAGGCCTATTGGTCTGTCCACTGAGGTATTAGCTTTAGGGAAGAAGAGACTTTAGCGCTGGTCATATTTATAGTCATTATCTAGTACATTATTGTGTCCTTTGTCTCTGCTGCTCATGCGTGAACTTCAAGCGAAGAACAACTGTAATTGTCTTTCTGCTTCTATTGTTTATTTGGTTCCTGTAGTATTCTTTCCCTTTCATCAGCTTGGGTTTGAAGCCCATTTAAGTCCCCTTCAAGTCTTCATCGTCGTCCACCACGAAAAGAAAAGGGCCTAACTAACCTGCAGCTTCTCTGGCATGTCTCCCTTGCGAGATAAGGATGTGGTTCAGGAAGAAGATGAGGAGAAGCCTTCTATTCATCATGCTGGTTATTTTCTGAAATGAGAGAATATCAAACGTCAGCAGGAGATACTGAAGAATTGACAGGTATTTTAAATTTGTCCTTTTTAATTTCCGCTCAATCTTTCGTGCGTCGTGTAACATCAATGTGATCTTTTAGTGTGCTTGTATAAGTGCAGATCTCGGTTACTGTTACAGTTCAGAAGTGGTGATTTTTTCTTATAATTTACTGAAACTATTTAATCTTTGATCCTGAAACATGTAGGCTATGCAAATCACGAAATATTGAAAATAAGAAAAAGATGATTTTATTGATGGCAGGTCTGGAAGTGAATAAATATATATATATATTTTTTTTTATATTTCATTTGTTGTATCAGAGGCTTCCTGGGGCATTTTTCAACACACATTATTGTTCATATTTTTTTTTTCTATCAATGATTTCTTAGAAACCAAGTAATTTGTCTTCTGTTCACATATTTTCTGCATTTCTCGTTTAAACAGACATTTGAGTAAGAGTAGATCTACTGGAGTATATACATCTTTATAGCTCAGCCTCAGGAAAGTATAAACATTTACACAAATCAACCATTTTAAAGAAAATACTATAAAAGATACACACCATAAATCATATATACATATATAAAATATATATGTATATATATTTATATATATATATATGTGTGTGTGTATATATATATATATATATATACATATATGTATATATATATATATATATATATATAGTGTGTGTGTGTACATATATAAAACCTTATATATATATATATATATATATATATATATATACATATATATATATATAGTGTGTACACATATAAAACCGTATATATATATATATATATATATATATATATATATATATATATATATATATATTGTGTGTGTGTACATATATAAAACCGTGTATATACTGTGTATATATATATATATATATATATATATATATATATATATATATATATATATACTGTATATATATATATGTGTGTGTGTGTGTTTGTTTGTATATGAATAATATTTTATTCTCAGTGTAAAGCTTCATTTAGTGAAGGATTTAACAGTGTTAAACAAGTGAAAGTCTAGCGACCATAGGACGGTGAGAAGCAAAATTTGTGTATGTTAAAGAAAAGTAAGAGAAACTAATTTTTAGAAAGAAAATAAACACTCCTGTAATAAGAGGAAAATCTGATGAGTGTAGTTTAGCTATGCAAAATATGTATTCCCAGCTATATGATGAAATGGAAGCAAGCGAAGAAGAAATGAACGTTAAGTTAAGAAGTTTTTTAATTGGAATCAGCACAAGAGATCAATGGAAAAGTTTTTAAACAAGATCAAAGAAAACTGGCAGAAAACCAAGAGAGATGAATAAATATAGTAGAACTATCCAAAATAATAAACAAACTAAAATCCAAGATATTCGTAAACACAATCAGACAAAAATTAACAGACATTAAAGAAAGGAAGAAGAATTAACACGATGAAAAGAAGTTTTGGAACAGACATCAAAAAAAGGAAGAAGCATCAACACGATGAAAAGAAGTTTTGGAACAGACATCAAAAAAAGGAAGAAGCATCAACACGATGAAAAGAAGTTTTGGAACAGGGTGGCAACAAATGTTTGCCTTAACGAATGAAATTGGAAATATTATCAACGAAAGAGATGGCGTGAAAGAAATTGCGGAGGATTTCTATACAATTAACATTAGTAATATAAGAAATAACTTTGCCAATAAGAAAATGAAACACCTTAGCCGCTACCAAACGTAACAGTAGGAGAAGTAAAGTATTAAAAGGCATAAAAAGAGGCAAAGAACTATGTGAAGATGGGCTAACAATTTATTTGATAATAGATGGAGGAGATTTCATAGTAGTAAAACTCACTGAAATTTACACAAAATGTCTGCAGCTTGGAAAATTTCATTATACTAGTTCATAAAAAGGGAGACATAAAAGACCTGAAAAATTATCACCCAATAAGTTTACTCAATACTATAAAAAATATTTACAAAGATCACGTTCAGCCGAATAGAAAGACAGCTAGACTTTAATCAACTAAGAGAGCAGGCAGGATTTAGAAGTGGGTATTCAACAACTGACCATATCCATGCAATTAACCAGTAAATGGCAAATTAACAATATGACAAACCACTATGTATGACATTTGCAGACTATGAGGAAGCTTTTTACTCTGTCAAAACCTCAGCAATAATGAAAGCCCTTCAATGACAAGGAATAGATTAATCTTATGTTAGAACACTTGAATATATCTATAAATGAAGTACAACAATCCTAAAACTACATAAAAAATAGTGAGAATATCCCAATTTAGGAAAGGATTTAGACTGGGAGACCCCTCTCTCCTAAATTATTCACATGTGTGCCTATAGGTTTTTAAGAATTTAGATTGGGAAACTGTAAAAATTTAGATTGGGAAACTGTAAAAATGGGTAATACATCAACAACTTAAGATTTGTTGTAGTCATAGTTATGTTTAGTGAATTGTGGGAAGAATTGCAAAATATGATATATTTCAAAAGAGACAGCAGAACTGTAGGACTGATAATGAATATGAATAAAACAAAGATCGTATGCAGAGACTCCAATTAAGGGTTATGGACGAACCGCAAGAGATTGTTAGTGAACATATGTATTTAGGATATACAGTGTTTCCCGAGGACACGAAACCGAAATAAAAAGAGGGATAATCACGGAACAGAGAACTTTTGGTAAACACAATGAGATTTTGAAAAGTAAAATATTTAATCAGATGGTCCTACCAGTGTTAACTTGTGTATAAGAAACTTCGGGCCTTACTAAAGCTTTAGAATATAAGCTATAGTCAATTCTTTTTAGCGAGGCAGATTTGCACCGACTTGCAGGCGTGCCCTTTTAGCTCGGAAACGTTTCCTGCTCGCTGATTGGTTGGACAAGATAATTCTAACTAATCAGGTAGCAGGAAACTTTTTCCGAGCTAAAGGGGCACCGCTGCGAGTCGGTGCAAATGCGCCTCATTAAAAATAAATGAGTATAGTTACAACTCGAAGATGCTATGAAAAGAATAATGATGGGAATAGCACTAAGTGGCAGAAAAAGAGCAGCATGGATACGATAGAAAACTATAGAGGATATTCTAACAGCATGTAAGAAAAAGAAATAAACAAGGGCAGGACATGTAATGAGAATGACAGATAAAAGATCGGCAGTAAAAATAATAGAATGGGTCCCTAGCAGCTGCGAATGAAGCAAGGGAAGGAAGAGAAGATGATGGATTGAGAAGCTAAGAAAATTTGCAGGTATATACTTGCATAGAAAGACCATAAACAGACGGGATTGGAAGGATATGGATATGTGTGAGGCCTTTGTCCTGCAGTGGACTAGTCACGGCTTGATGATGATGTATATATATATATATATATATATATATATATATATATATATGTATATATATATGTAATATATATATATATATATATATATATATATATATATATATATATATATATATATATATATATAACATTGCTGAGCTGAGGACTATGAAGTGTGAAGTAGATGATGAATGGAGAAGAATTGATTTAAAAGTTCAAGATAGGGACGACTGACGAAATCTAATAGAGGCCTTTTCCGTTAATATGCGTCGGAGATGATAATGATGAGGATATATACTCATATATATACTTTGTATATATATACACTACTGCTAGTTTGTGCATGCATATATGTACGTCAGTAATCCTGCACACACTTTCATTTAATGCTAGTTAGGTGCGCAACTCTGCCCCCCCCCAAAAAAAAAAAAATAAAAAATAAATAAATAAAGATAAAGACAGCACTACACACGAAAACAAAAATCATTACACACTTATATGGGTACTTGCGTGTCACAGGTACATAACTACACGTTCTGATATTAAATGTTACTGATGATAATCTATGAGACTCAGCTGATGACCTTTAGCTTTATTACAGATTGGTCCAGTCCAGATGACCAATTACCTTAAGGTGAATGTTCTTATACTGTTGACGTTTGCAGTAGATTAATTTACTTGGAATTATGTCTTACTTACTTACTTTTACTTTTAGAGGTTTATTTCTCGCCCTCCATCAAACACTAAAGGTCTGTTCAGGCGGGCCTTGGTGTATGAAAAAATAATTCCTTTCCAGTTAATATTTTGCTCTGTATCGTTATCAGTTATTTTGCTAGCATTTGTATTCAGGCTTAATAGTTTTCAGGTCACTATTATAACACTTTCTAAAAAGATAAGTCTTCAGGTTTTTCTTGAAGGCAGCCACATTTGTGCTATTCTTGACATCGAGTGGAAGGTCGTTAAAGAGTCTCGGTGCAGCATAACTGAACGTTCTTCCTCCTATTGCATGATTCACACTAATTTCGAATAGTCTATGTGGGTCATCTGCATGTCTAACTCTTACAGTGGCGCTGGTAGCTTCAGGGTAGGGGATCAAGCAATCACGAAGATATTTAGGCTTATCACCTGTAAGTGCTTTGTGAGTCAACAAGCAAATTTTAAATTCAATCCTAGCCTTAACAGGTAACCAATGTAGATCGATCAGTGCAGGAGTTATTCTCTCCCGAAATTTAATGCCTTTTATCAGTCTAGCCGCCCGGTTTTGCACATTTTGAAGCTTCCTTAGTAGTGTATTGGGCAATTTGTAGTACAGAGAATTGCAATAATCAAGCCTTGATATTACATGACTCACCACTAAAATTTTTGTACTGCCCTCTGTTAAATATTTTCTAATAAATGCTATGTTTCTCAGGTGATAGTTACACACTTTCACTGTGTTCACAATTTGGTCCTTCATTGACAAATTACAGTCTATCAGTACACCCAAATTTTTCACAACAGGCACAATCCCAACATCAGCATCACCAATTTTTATACTTTGAATTAACTGGTAATTCTTCAAAGCCACCCTTGTGCCGAAAAACATACATTCTGTTTTATCATCATTTAATTTGAGCTTTTTCCTCTGCATCCATGTTTTTATTTCAGTCATTATCTCATCAATTTTCTTCCCTGTATCTTGTGTTGTTGAAATTGAGAGGTAAAACTGAGTATCATCTGCATATAGTTTAAAACCCACTTTTTGTTTTTTCAAGATACTTCATCATCCTTCCTCCCCTTATTGCTTCTGCTACTGGTGGTACGAAAGGCTCGTAAATAGAAAATCAGCGTATTCTACTGTGCTAATTAGCAGTCCTGCTTTTTCACTGTTGTGAGGTGCCAAGAAAATAGAATGGTAGCCCCTTCCGGACTCCGTGTTGTGTTAAAGCTAGTAAGTATCCCTTGCCCACAAAAATATTATTATTATTATTATTATTATTATTATTATTAATATTATCATCATCATTATTATTACTACTTGCCAAGCTACAACCCTAGTTAGAAAAGCAGGATACTATAAGCCAAGGGCTCCAACACGGAAAATAGCCCAGTGAGGAAAGAAAAAAAGGAAACAAGAGAAGTAATTACTAATTAAAATGAAATATTTTAAAAACAGTAACAACATTAAAACAAATATTTCCTATATAAACTATAAAAACTTTAACAAAATAAGAGGAAGATAAATAAGATAGAATAGTGTTCCCGAATGTGCCTTCAAGGAAGAGAAAGATTCAAATTGCAATTCTTGGTTTTTTTTTTTAATGAGGTCGAATACAGTGCAGAAGGGAAAAAAATTATGATAGATGATCTCTTATTGTTGAGTAAACTAGACGTTTTAACATTTAGTGAGGCAAAGGTGAAGGTCAGTGATTGCATGAATTAGCAGAAAAAGAAGAGATTGTTTGTGATAGCAGAAAGCTGTAGAGATGTACAAATAAATGGTCAGAGAATAAATGTGGCAGGTATCGTTATGTTTATATTCTAGAATTGTATTTTTTTGGGAAGGGGTTTAATACTAATATTATATAATATAATATATATATATATATATATATATATATATATATATATATATATATATATGTGTGTGTGTGTGTGTGTGTATGTTTATATATATTATATATATGTATATGTATGTGTATATATGTGTTTATATATTATATATGTATATATATATATTTATATATATATATGTATAATATATATATATATATATATATATATATATATATATATATTTATTTACATATATATATATGTTTATTTATTTACATATATATATATATATATATATATATATTTACATATATATATTTGCATATATATTATATATATTTACACACGTATATAAATACATATATATATATATATATATATATATTTACATATATATATTTGCATATATATTATATATATTTACACACACATAAATAAATATATATATATATATATATATATATATATATATATATATATATATATATATATATATATATATATATATGCAGTATTTTTTAATCTG
Source organism: Palaemon carinicauda (assembly GCF_036898095.1). Classification (NCBI taxonomy): domain Eukaryota; kingdom Metazoa; phylum Arthropoda; class Malacostraca; order Decapoda; family Palaemonidae; genus Palaemon; species Palaemon carinicauda. Next base: position 127,333,012 of record NC_090734.1, read on the forward strand.
AGCTTTTGTCTATTTTCTGTTGAACTGTTTAGATTTCTAAAAGACTTTTTATCGTTTCCCTTTAATTGTTTTATGAAAAATAATTAACAAGTCATAATTTAGAAAATTGATTTTGATGTTTTTCTAGATATATCAGATTTTAGTAATTTTCAATCCCATTTTGGGTCTACGGTCATCTCTTTATTTTGGGGTTGGATCAAACTCCTTTCAGTTGAGGGTTTTGTCATGATCTATAGTAGGTCTGTGCCTTTCTTATACCTGCTGTAATTGAACCCTTCCTCATATTGATTTGATTGTAAATTTCAATTGCACTAATACTCTGATTCCAATATCATTTAATTTGATGTCAGTGCAATTTTGATGATTGTTGTTCGTTCTTATATATCAGCTCTTCACATACATTTCATAATAATTGTTTTGAGAATCTTTATATTTAAATTCCTGTATTAAAAATTTACATCTTCCCAGAATGTGATCACGTGTTTAAGGTTGCAGTCCTTTATTTCAATAGCTTCACTTTTTGGGTAATCATATTCCTTATTTTGTCCATAAATGAAAAAGGTGATTCTCCTCCCCTCCCACCTATATCCCATGTTAGTTCAATACATGCTAAATCTAGTAATGTCGTTACAAGGACACTGCTTTATCTAAGAGTTTTTTATGCATTTCTTACATTTTTCGATTGATATTTCAATAGTTCATATCTGCACCGTCTTCATCTCTTACGCAAAGGAAGTCATTTTACCGAAAGTTATTTTGTATCAGTGGTCTAATGACGTTGATGTTAGGAAAGTTATCATTCCAGATTTCAAAAGTTCAGTTATTACTGAATACATTGTTACTTCAATGGAATTATTTGCATACAAAAACTTTAAGGATTGTCATGGCAGATATTACTGTTCCCTTCAAGGCTTCCGAAAGAGAGAATGGGGTTGCTGCTCGGGGGTCCATACCAATCTTTTATAAACTCTTCCGTATTCAAATTTATTGCTAGAAATTAGTTGCAATGCTGCAAGAGCCTGAGACTGACCACAGTGGCTCGTAATCTACAAGAATAACATTCCTTTTGTTAGTCATGTTAGATTTTCATGTAAAACTCAAATTAAATGGAAAATGGAGCTGACACTGAAAAAAAATCTTCAATTCCCATTTTATAGAGTCCTATGTTTATTGAGTTTTGAACCACCAGACTATCTCTCTTAAGTATAACTGAAAATTATTGTTGAAGTGCAAGTGGAAAAAATTAGAATCTCGCCTTAATACTATAGCAGGAAGAAGCTTAGTGTCCTTAAAAAACACTTAAGCTTTGGTGGTTGACATATTCCAAATGATCCCCTTGGGAAATCTTTTAATTTCCATAATCTCGCTAAACGAAGAACTGATAAAACCAGAAGTTCTTGCCTTTAACTTAATCTCACTAAATGAAGAACTGATAAAACCAGGAGAAGGTCTTGCCTTTAACTCAATCTCACTAAACGAAGAACTGATAAAACCAGAAGTTCTTGTCTTTAACTTGATCTCACTAAACGAAGATCTGATAAAACCAGAAGTTCTTGCCTTTAACTAAATCTCGCTAAAATAAGAACTGATAAAACCTGGAGAAGTTCCTGTCTTTAACTTAATCTCACTAAACGAGGAACTGATAAAACCTGGAGAAGTTCTTGCCTTTAACGCAGTCTCACTAAACGAAGAACTGATAAAACCTGGAGAAGGTCTTGCCTTTAACTCAATCTCACTAAACGAAGAACTGATAAAACCTGGAGAAGTTCTTGCCTTTAACGCAGTCTCACTAAACGAAGAACTGATAAAACCTGGAGAAGGTCTTGCCTTTAACTCAATCTCACTAAACGAAGAACTGATAAAACCTGGAGAAGTTCTTGCCTTTAACGCAGTCTCACTAAACGAAGAACTGATAAAACCTGGAGAAGGTCTTGCCTTTAACTCAATCTCACTAAACGAAGAACTGATAAAACCTGGAGAAGTTCTTGCCTTTAACGCAGTCTCACTAAACGAAGAACTGATAAAACCTGGAGAAGGTCTTGCCTTTAACTCAATCTCACTAAACGAAGAACTGATAAAACCTGGAGAAGTTCTTGCCTTTAACGCAGTCTCACTAAACGAAGAACTGATAAAACCTGGAGAAGGTCTTGCCTTTAACTCAATCTCACTAAACGAAGAACTGATAAAACCAGGAGAAGTTCTTGCCTTTAACTCGATCTCGCTAAACGAAGATCTGATAAAACCAGGAGAAGTTCTTGCCTTTAACTAAATCTCGCTAAAATAAGAACTGATAAAACCTGGAGAAGTTCCTGTCTTTAACTTAATCTCACTAAACGAGGAACTGATAAAACCTGGAGAAGTTCTTGCCTTTAACGCAGTCTCACTAAACGAAGAACTGATAAAACCTGGAGAAGGTCTTGCCTTTAACTCAATCTCACTAAACGAAGAACTGATAAAACCTGGAGAAGTTCTTGCCTTTAATGCAGTCTCACTAAACGAAGAACTGATAAAACCTGGAGAAGGTCTTGCCTTTAACTCAATCTCACTAAACGAAGAACTGATAAAACCTGGAGAAGTTCTTGCCTTTAACGCAGTCTCACTAAACGAAGAACTGATAAAACCTGGAGAAGGTCTTGCCTTTAACTCAATCTCACTAAACGAAGAACTGATAAAACCTGGAGAAGTTCTTGCCTTTAACGCAGTCTCACTAAACGAAGAACTGATAAAACCTGGAGAAGGTCTTGCCTTTAACTCAATCTCACTAAACGAAGAACTGATAAAACCTGGAGAAGTTCTTGCCTTTAACGCAGTCTCACTAAACGAAGAACTGATAAAACCTGGAGAAGGTCTTGCCTTTAACTCAATCTCACTAAACGAAGAACTGATAAAACCAGGAGAAGTTCTTGCCTTTAACTCGATCTCGCTAAACGAAGATCTGATAAAACCAGGAGAAGTTCTTGCCTTTAACTAAATCTCGCTAAAATAAGAACTGATAAAACCTGGAGAAATACTTACCTTTTACTCCCAGTTGAGCAGAGATGACACTAGCTAAGTTCAGCTAACCGGACTGTTACAACTCCAATATCATCGGAAGCCGTTATCTTCTTCACTGGACAGACACCGTCAATAAAACTATATACAATACATTGGTACACCAAGGACCTTTGGTAATTAACCAGTACTCAGAATACAGAAGTGGGCTTAGGGAAACATCTGTGCGGGGTGATAATGATTTATTACCATAAGTAAATCACTCTTAGTCACTGGAATAATGTTCTTTTTGTACAAATAAGAACCGTTAACCGTTGTCGTGATAGAAGCATTTAAGTGAAAATTATATTTTCCTTTTAATATTCTAATAATTCTAATATAATCTTATTCTATGGTCATTGTTCGTGTTTTGTATCGTGTTTAGTATCTCAATTAGTTCCACGCCTACTCATCATAACACGGATATATGACATTTAAATTTGATCTTTAACCTTTCTAACACTTGTGAACAATGGCTCACCTGCCTTTTAACGTTATGCTTAGGGCAATAATATTGATTCTGCTAAATATACTGTTGTCTACCCAAAATTTAGTTTAGAAAATTTCTATATTTGTTCAGGAGAAAATGCTTTTGGAATTCTCAGTGAATAATCCATGTAGTACTGAATCCAGGATGCTCAATCCAGTGTTCAAAAAGACTGATACCAACGAATAGTTTATCATTACTAGCTGCAACCTAACTTGGCCAGGGCACCAGCCACCCATTGAGATACTACTGCTAGAGAGTTATGGGGTCTTTGACTGGCCAGACAGTACTACATTGGATCCTTCTCTCTGGTTACGGTTTATTTTCCCTTTGCCTACACATACACCGAATAGTCTGGCCTATTCTTTACATATTCTCCTCTGTCCCCATACACCTGACAACTCTGAGATTACCAAACAGTTCTTCTCTCATAGGGTTAACTACTGCACTGTAATTGTTCAGTGGCTACTTTCCTTTTGGTAAGGGTAGAAGAGACTCTTTAGCTATGGTAAGCAGCTCTTCTAGGAGAAGGCCACTGCAAAATTAAACCATTGTTCTCTAGTCTGGGGGAGTGGCATAGCCTCTGTACTATGGCCTTCCACTGTCTTGGGTTAGAGTTCTCTTGCTTGAGGGTACACTCGTGCACACTATCTAATTTCTCTTTCTCCTGTTTTGCTAAGGTTTACATAGTTTATTTAGGTTATATTTATTTTAATATTATTGTTCTTGAAATATTCTATTTTTCCTTGTTTCCTTTCATCACTGAGCTATTTTCCCAGTTGGAGCCTCAGGGCTTATAGCATCCTGCTTTTCCAACTTGGGTTGTAACCTAGCAAATAATAATAATAATAATAATAATAATAATATACTGCTCTTACTGTATGTACATATTGCAGTTATTATTCATTGAGCTGCTTCCCTTGTTGGACATCCTATTGGTCTTTATGACTGATTTTGGTTAGTCCTTCGAGCCTCCTGCAAATAGATAATTATATGCTTTGTCTTTTCCTCAAATAACCGCCATAACTCACTGCTAAGTTATCTTCATTTGTTCTTTTAGAATTACTCTTCAATTATAGCATGTTAAGTTTAGTCTTCACCATTATGATACCCTCTCTTAATTTTTTTTTTCTTTTATTATGAAAATACAATTACATTTTCTTAACATACATTTTTTTCCTTTTATAAAGAAATATTTCCTTAACAAATTATATTTTACATTTTTGTATATACATTATAACATCTAATGTATGATAAAATTACATTTTTATGTTATTATTTTTCTAAATATGTTTTTAAGTTAGAAACATACTGATTTGTGAAAATATTTTTAACATGATTCTTATATCCAATAATATTGACATTAAATGTATTTAACAGTTTAATCTTTATACTTATACTGTTAAATACATTTAATGTCAATATTATTTTCCCCTCTCTTAATTTAAGGTAAATCCCTCTAGGTTATAATACATTGTCCATGTCTGATGAATCTGAATTCGTCATCTCCTTCTGTTTTATAGCTACATTCCTTCTTGTTTCTTTGACTATATTTTACTGTATTTCCTTCTCAAGTTTGTCTTTTGAATATGTTTTTTACTTCTTCCACCTTTATGTAATACCTTATATACTTTTCTATCAAATTTTTACCCCAGCAGTTCCTATAATGTTCTCTTATTTGATCATTTACAGTCTCTTGCTCTAATCTTTTTCCTTCTATTGTAACACTATTGTTTTATAGCATAATATTTTTATATCCAATCCCTCTTCTATTAGTCCTATCCCTGTTTCTGCTATTAGTCCCCAATAGTGTTCCAAGTTTGTTTTCTTTAGCATTCCCATCATTATTTTGAATACTATACTTTCCAGTTCTTTTGTTTCTATCTCTCTATTCTTATTTATGTTTCTACTGTGGGCAAAATGGTTTGGATTACTATAGTTTTATGTTATAATTTGTATTTATAGTCAGTAACCCCTACCTCCCCATGACACGTTTCCATCTTTCACGCTTCATGAAATTCACTTTTTCCTTTTTTTCTTTTAATACATAAATCTGATACACACAAGAATATCTCAGAGCTTTGAAAATAATACCTACCTACAAGGCGTTGATAGATGTGAATACTGAATATCTAAAAGTTTCTTTACGTACACTAAAAAAAAAAAACTGGGTAATTAATTTACATTTAACGAGAACTATTCTAAACCCAACCTCTTACTTCGGCTCTTAATCAGGGGATGCGAGCAAGTCACTGAGTTAATTATTGGTAATCAAAATAATACACATTTTACTCAATTTATGATGGTTTCATTGTACCATTTTCCCAAACATACATGATATTTTCAGTTACTCCTCTGTTGATCTCTCAATTTTTAATATTCCCATTTAATTATTCATCCTCCTTGCTTTCAGTGATTAAAACTTCTGACTTGTCTAGTTTAGTACGAAAGCGACTATAGTCAATTTTTTTTAATGAGACACATTTGCTCAGACTCGCAGCGGTGCCCTTTCAGCTCGGAAAAATTTCCTGCTATCTGATTGGTTAGAATTATCTTGTCCAACCAATCAGCGATCAGGAAACATTTCCGAGCTAAAAGGGCACCCCTGCGAGTCGGTGCAAATCTGGCTCACTAAAAGAATTGACTATAGGTGTAGCCTAGAATATATAACTTGAAGCTGGTTGGTGCTAAATATGACCTTTTGAAAGATTCCCACTCCTCCCTTTCTGCTATTGGGGAACATGATGATGTCTGAATATGGTAAAGCTGCCGCCTGCCTTTCCCTACATAATAGGTGTTACTCTTGTCTGACGTAAAGCGTTCTCTTTATCTGTCAACGTAGAAAATGATTTCACGTTGGGATATTTTGTTGGAATATATAGGGACAGGGGGAGAAAATTTAACTTTGTATCAGTGTTTTAAGTTATTTGTGAGGTTGAAATGACTTATTGATATACTCTTTTATCAAACTCTTTTGGGACCCTCTATTTTTGGCATGATTTGATCATTATCTAAGTTTTGAACCAATTAAAACTAATGACATCTTCGTAATAAATAAAATTCAAGATGTTTTCATACTTCACCTACTTTATAAAGATCATAAAGATCCTCTTCAGTTGCCCAGTGACTGCCGTGAATGTGTGAAGTGCTTTTGAGGATTGCAATCTATTTATGATGGTAATTGTGGAAAATTTGGTGGTGGGGGAAATTAATTTTATGATAAGCTCCACACCACAATCATTCCTTGGGGGAAATGGGCGCCGTGACTTGGCACGCCATTATTATTATTATTACTTGCTAAGCTACAACCCTAGTTGAAAAAGCAGGATGCTATAAGCCCAGGGGCCCCAACAGGGAAAATAGCGCAGAGAGGAAAGGAAACAAGGAAGAAGAAAATATCTTAAGAACAGTAACAGCATTTAAAAATATTTCCTATATAAACTATAAAAACTTTAACAAAACAAGAAGATAAATATAAAACAATAGTGTGCCCGATTGTACCCTCAAGCAAGAGAACTGTATCGATATGCTGTAGTTTGAATAAACCATACACGCAGATTTTATTGTCCAGATAATTGATTTAAAGTACTGGATTTACAAGTACCACTATAGTGCTCAGGAGCAATGTCAGCTCTGGAATAGTACACCCCACTGCTGTGCTGGACAGTTGATTGAATTATATCGTGAAGAGAAGGAAATAAACCAATGGTTTATATGTTAATTTTCTCTGAATTCTACATACTGGCTTAAATTCAGAATGAGGATCTGTACACCTTAATATGTTCAAAAGTACTCTCCCGTGCAATAGCAGCGTCACCATTATTTAACTAGCATTCTTCAATGATATGCCTGGAGCAGGTAATCATTTTAAACTCACTCTGAGGGATAGATCCCAATATACTTAAACATCTTCATATTGTCTCTTTACTCTCAACAAACGGGTAAATCAATAAAAGGATAAAAGGACGTGATTTGAACTAGATCTATCTAATAGCCACCAGCTTCCTGTTGAGATACTACCGCTAGAGTGTTATGGGGTCCTTTGACTGGCCAGACAATACTTCATTGGATCCTTCCCTCTGGTTACGGCTCATTTTTATTTTGCCTACACATACACTGGATAGTGTGTCCTATTCTTTCTGCATTCTCCTCTGTCCTCATACACTTGACAACACTAAGATTACCAAACTATTCTTTATCGATTAAGAGGTTAACTACTGCACTGTAATTGTTCACTGGCTACTTTCCTCATGGTAAGGGTAAAAGATACTCTTTGCCTATGGTCAGCAGCTCATCTAGGAGAAGGACACTCCAAAATCAAACGATTGTTCTTTAGTCTTGGGTAGTGCCACTGCCTCTGTACCATGGTCTTCCACTCCCTTGAGTTTGAGTTCTCTTGCATGAGGGTACACTTGGGCACACTGTTCTATCTTGTTTCCCTTCCTCTTGTTTTTTAAAGTTTTATAATGTGTATATGAAAGATTTATTTCAATGTTTTTACTGTTCCTGAAATATTTTGTCTTAATCATAGTTTATTTATTTCCTTATTTCCTTTCCTCAGTGAGCTATTTTTTCCATGTTGGAGCCTTTTGGCTTATAGCATCATGTTTTTCCAACTAGGATTGTAGCTTAGCAAGTAATAATAATAATAATAATAATAATAATAATAATAATAATAATAATAATAATAATAATAATAATAATAATTTTATTCCCGAAAATGTACATTAATTCTTGAATGGCCATCTGAACATTTATCTCAAATATTCAAAGTTGGAACAAAAGACTTTGTTAAGAAAATGCAATAAATGATAATACCGAGCGAAATGGGCTAGTCAGTTACTTCCAGACACTCTAGACCATGTGATTATCTCAAACTTTTGAATAAAAGTTAAAGGTCCAACACGTGGTCAGTTCTATATGGAATGAAATCCAACATAAGTAAAGATACACAATACAAACTGATAAATTTAAAACCAGTTCCCCATGCAAAGATGCCTGAAAATTCAAGGTAGACAGTGATAAAAAATAAAAGATATCAATCTAATGGGGAAAAGTGGCCACTTATAACTTTTAACTTGCATGGTTAATCTCACATTGATTGTGTCTCAAGATGGCTGTATCTTGAAGCCAAAAGTTATTTTCCTCGGCCCACCCTAAAAATCCTCTGATTTACAATGAAACCTACATAATGGTTTGTTGCTAGAGATATTGGCTTCCCGACTGTCCCACGAGCATGACGTCAGATGTAAACACACAAGATGTCGGCTGCAAAGATGACATGCTCTTACTTGACAATCTTGGGTCCAACAAGCCTCAAGAGATAATAAAACTGTATTTTTCATCCTGTGGTAGTTGTAGAATTCTTCAATTTACCTAATATACCGATAATACATATTAGTGCATCAGTTAGAAAATTTCTTGGTGCCATGATAATATCAGCTGATCGATTTCGTTCAACTTTTTCCCATTGGCTCCTCGAACTGCGATATCGTAGTATGACTCTTCAACATATTCACTTGCTATCATCGCTGAAGTTTTGTGAAAACCTTGTACAAGAAGTGAATAGTGTGATTCCATCATTAGAGGAAAGATATTCACGAGACCTAGCCAGGAGTGGGAACAGGTGACAGGTGGATGGCTTTTACACCTGCTTACTAGGCTTATGGTAGAATCACACTAGCAATTTCTTGTCCAAGGTTTTCGCCAACCTTCTGCCGATGAGAGCGAGTGAAAGTGTTGTAGCGTCACACTATATCGCAGTTTAAGGAGCAAATGGGAAAAAGTTAAATGAAACCGATCAGCTGATATCATGGCGCCAAGAAATTTTCTAACTGTTGCAGTAATATGTATTTGAGATGGCCTTGCTGCCACTCGATTCTGGTTCAACTTATTTTTATAGGACAAACAAGTCAAGCATTCCTCAATTCATCAGGATGACCATAAAGAGGACGATAGTTACAATGTCCATTTCTCGTCCTTGGGCCGAAAATCAAGCGCCCTTTGTTTTATCTGATTATCTTGTACGGGGTGGTAAGATCTAGTAAGATCATTCTACAACTCTGGTGTGTTGATGTATATAATTCCAGGATTAACCCTATCACAGTATGCACTATTCAAAAAATAAATAATTATATGTACTTTGGGATAAATGATAAAATAAAAACACCATTTATTCTGAGTGATTTTTTTACAAATTTCTCCAGGCATATTGCAGTGTGATGCCCATGCACTTGGAGCACATGAATGGAATCTATATGAGATGATAATAATAAAAAAATACTTCTCAACAATCACATGCATACTAAATCAAATAAATCTTTAGCTCACCGTTATCACAAAACCTTAAATAAATGCTGTGGCTTCTAAGCGTCATATAATTCACTAATACGCAATATTTTGTCTTAAATACGAAAACAAACAGTTTCTACTGCTGCGAAGTCAGTAATAGATGCATGAAACATATTTGCGTAGTCATTTGTATTTTGGTGGGGGGTGGGGTTAACTTGAAAACGGGATGTAGCTTGAAACTGGTTTCAAACTAACTCCCCGGTAATCTGAAACCAGTTTCAAGTTAGGGGGGGTGTTAGCTTGATACCTTTACATCGTGGTTAATCATGTCACTAAGTTGTGGCAATTAAATAATAAATGATGGGAGGCAGGAAATTAGACGACATTTACATCATAAAGAGGATTTATTGTCTAAGTTAATTTTAACAGAAACATGAGCAGAAATCTTCTTCAAAGTGAATGAGTGAATCTCTTTAATGACATAGTCAATGGAACTCTAAATCTTTCTAATTACATAATAGAGGAAATGTAAGTCCCTCACTGACTTTTAAATTACTGGAACAGCTTACTGTAAAATGATCATAAGTTATCGATAACAATTTATACTCGGTGGTAGGTGATTCAAATGCATCCAGCCGGTTCTCGCCTCCTTTACGTCCCCTCTCCCCAGTATACCTGTTGACATGGAAAAATTCAGTACATGTGTGCTTTGGTCAGCAGATATCTAACAATGACAGAAAATCGGTTTAAACTGATTTCCACACTACCCAGGAACGTGGAGATGAGGTCACAGGTTGGCAACCGCCACCTTAATTTCCACACTACCCAGGAACGTGGAGATGAGGTCACAGGTTGGCAACCGCCACCTTAATTTCCACACTACCCAGGAACGTGGAGATGAGGTCACAGGTTGGCAACCGCCACCCTAATTTCCACACTACCCAGGATTATGGAGATGAGGTCACAGGTTGACAACTGCCACCCTAATTTCCACACTACCCAGGAACGTGGAAATGAGGTCACAGGTTGGCAACCGCCACCCTAATTTCCACACTACCAGGAACGGGGAAATGAGGTCACAGGTTGCCAACCGCCACCTTAATTTCCACTCTACCCAGGAACGTGGAGATGAGGTCACAGGTTGGCAACCACCACCCTAATTTCCACACTACCCAGGAACGTGGAGATGAGGTCACAGAGGTTGGCAACCACCACCCTAATTTCCACACTACCCAGGAACGTGGAGATGAGGTCACAGGTTGGCAACCGCCACCCTAATTTCCACACTACCCAGGATTATGGAGATGAGGTCACAGGTTGACAACTGCCACCCTAATTTCCACACTACCCAGGAACGTGGAAATGAGGTCAGAGGTTGGCAACCGCCACCCTAATTTCCACACTACCCAGGAACGGGGAAATGAGGTCAGAGGTTGGCAACCGCCACCTTAATTTCCACTCTACCCAGGAACGTGGAGATGAGGTCACAGGTTGGCAACCACCACCCTAATTTCCACACTACCCAGGAACGTGGAGATGAGGTCACAGGTTGGCAACCACCACCCTAATTTCCACACTACCCAGGAACGTGGAGATGAGGTCACAGGTTGGCAACCGCTACCCTACTTCCTGTGCACTAACCTAACCCAGTTAATGGCTGTTAAGAATTTGTCCAAACTCCCTTTAATATTTTTACTTTGATACCCCCATACTGTTACCTCACCCCGAACAGCAGAATATTGACAAGTATAGATCTTAGGCCCACCCGTTGTGAGGTACTGTACTGTATTGAGATTACGACACGGGATTTAATTTATTTGTAGAAAGTGAGTTTTATACAAGTTATATATTTAGGATTCAAGGAGTATCTTGCTGCTCCAGGGGAATATACATAACAATAAACCTAGCTGTCTGTTATATGCAATAATTGATTATTTAAAAGAAAAATCAGGAAAGGCAGTGCATAGCGGACAATGAATTTTCTAGGTAATCAAACCTAAATTGGGGACAGAGTGATGAAAATGAAATACACACAAAATAATGTTTAAATTATAACCAAAACCAAATAAAGGAATTTCTATCAAAATGCATCAATTAAACAACCAGCTTAATAAATCATTTACTGTAAATAGCCAATTACTAATTGTCTCATTTTAATCTCAGCAGATACAGTAGAATAGAAAACGGAGTGCATAACTCTACAAAATTTCTAGTGCGAATGTTAGTGGTAACTAAACTCAATTATGCATAAGCTAAAGAAAATATGAATTCTAAAGAAAGGGAAGAAAATTTTTCACACCCTTGTGAAAAAATGTGAAAGTGTGGGAAATTAATTCCGGGAAAACCTCCATTCAACAAACAAAAAATCTTCCCATGCAGTGGTCGATATGAATGCCATCACATGGCACAGAGTCAATACAGATATTTTGACTCAGACTCAGCAAGCATTAGAGAAAATATATCGGATGTTGTAGTTGTAATAAATCATACACATAGCTTCTATTGTCCAAATGATTAATTTCAACTGCTGGGTTTGTCAGTACCAGTACCACCACAGTGCTCTATGTCGGCTCAGAAATAGTACACCCCCATTGAGGTGCTGGACAGTTAATAAGATTATAGACAATGTTGCAAAGGGAGGGAAATGAAACAGTAGTATTTGATATTACTTTACTTTAAAATCCGCCTACTGAGGATCCGGCCACTTCGGTAAGTTCAAAAGGAGCTCACTTTGCTATAGCAGCATAACCTTTATTTAACTTACATTCTGGATATTCTGGAGCCCGTAATAATTTTATACTAACTCTGAGGGATAGATCCTAATGTACTTAAACAATGGCTCCTTACTCTCAACAAACACAAACAAGTAAATCAATAAAATACTAAAACGACATAATTTGAACTAAATACTTTTATTCCCGAAAATTTACAGCAATACTTGCATGTTCCTCTTAACATTTAACTCAAAAATTCAAGGTTGGAATAAAAGAGGGGTAGAAAAAAATACAACACAAAGGACTCGGCAGTTAATGATAATACCAAACAAAAATGGGTTAGTCAGTTACATCCTGAAACTTTAGACTATTTGATTGCCTCAGACATCGTCAGTATCATATCTCCTCCCACGCCCATTGACGCAAAGGGCCTCGGTTAGATTTCGCCAGTCGTCTCTATCTTGAGCTTTTAAATCAATACTTCTCCATTCATCATCTCCTACTTCACGCTTTGTTGTCCTCAGCCATGTAGGGCGGGGTCTTCCAACTCTTCTAGTGCGGAGCCCAGTTAAAAGTTTGAACTAATCTCTCTGGGGGAGTGGGAAAAGCATGCTCAAGCAATCTCCATTTACCCCTTGCCTTGATCTCGTCCGCATATGGCACTCGAGTAATCTCTCTTATAGTTACATAGCTAATCCTGTGAAATTACCTATGGAAATCAGGCTATATATCAGTTTAATGAGATTGGTGTTACTGTATGGACATGAGTCATGGTATGACCATGAAACAATATCCAACAGATTATGTAAATTTGAGAACAAAGCCCTCAGAAGAATACGGAGAGTTAAATGGCAGGAGGCGCTTTGATTTCCAAAGTTTACTAAACCTAGCCATTTTCTGATTTGCTTTTTTCAATCTTTCATTAAACTCAAATTATAAGGATCCCGTATTAGAGATCATAATTCCCAAATATTTAAATGATTCCACCTCATTAATCCTTTCTTCTTCCAATGATATTTCATCTTCAATGGCATATTCTGTTCTCATCATCTTTGTCTTTCTTCTAGTTATCTTGACCCCAACCTCATATGTTATTTCATGCATTCTGGTAAGCAAGCTTTGTAAGTCCTGTGGTGTTCTGCTAATAAGGTCAGCTAATTTTCTGTTACCAGTTCAGTCCAATCCTTCTCCCCCATCGGCAACTCTTCTATGCATTACAAAATCCATGAGGAGGATAAACAACATAGGTGACCACACATTCCATGGGAGTACTCCACTATTCACTGGAGATTCGTTTGATAGGACTCCACTAACATTAACTTTGGTCTCGCTATGCTCATGAACAGCCTAATCAAATTTACATATTTGAGAGGAACTCCATAATAACGCACGACTCTTCACAAAATTGGCCAGTGCACACTATCAAACATATCTTGAATGAAAGGTAAAGGTGAGAGACGGGGTCAGTGGCCTATGAAACCCAACATGAGTAAAGTTACAAAATACCAACTTATTAATCTAAAACCTATTCTGTACGTACAGATGCCTGAATGTTTTAAGTCAGACAGTGATTTAAAATAAAAGATATTTAACGTAATGAGAGAGTGGCTATTGATGCTGGTTAACTCATATTGTTAGTTTCTGCAATGCCCGTGTGTCTCAAAATGGCTTTGTTTTAAGGTCATAGGTACTTTACTGGGCTCGCCCTCAAAATCCCATAATTTTTTATAAAAACCAGGATAATGGGAAATTTGGAGCTGCTCCATCCTCTTCTCTGTATGTATACACCACTTAAGGGGAAGATATTCACAAGTGTGAGCCTCGAGTGAGTATAGGTGATTGATTGATTGATTTAAAGTTTTCAGGCATCCTGACATGAGTATAGGTGAACGGCCTCCGTTCCTGCAACTTATAGCTTTTGAAAGTAGATGTGACTTCATCCTGGGCGAATCATCCGTCCCTACCCAGAAAAGCAGAACTGCACATGATGCGATCTTGAGGTGCCATATTAAGATTACAACACAGGGTTTAAGTTATTTTTATAAAGTGAGTTTTATGCGAGGTATCTATTTAGAATACAAGGACTAATCTTGTGGCTCCAGGGGAATAGTCATAAGAATAAACCTGTCTGACATATGCAATAATTGAATAGTTAAAAGAAAAATTGGCAAACCTGAATATAGGGTCAGAGAGATGGAAATGAAATACACATAAAATAATATTGTATAAATTACAACCAAAACCAGAAAAATCATTTATCTTAATGTGTTACTTGAGAAAGCAGTTTTAAGAACCCTCTACTGTAAATTATACTCGTTGTGGCGTCATGAATTGACTCAATCAATAGTATTGGGTATTCAGATAAAGTGTATGCACAATCTGTCTGCTGCCTACCTGGAAATATATTGTATTTTAGTTTAATATTTGACATGCCATCTTCGTAGCGCCTTTTGTGTTCTTGGTGAAAGTAAAGAATACTTTGTGTTGATAAAACTTCTTTATTTTTAAACTTCAGTATATCGTAGGCTTAGGGTTAGTGTCACACTTGGTGATGCTCTACTGACTGACTGACATAAACTACAAATTATAAACTGTCGAACATAAACCAATGACAGTCAATATGAAAATTTAAGACTAATCACATGTGTAGGTGTAAGCATTAAGAGTTGTATTCTTCTTTGAGGTAGTTTTATACAAAATCAAATACTAACGTACATCTGCAACATCATTTATTAACACATATAACTAAAGTCATACACATTCCAATGATGTAATGTGCACTGATGTTGCCCCTGATACATGTATTGCTCTTGTGTAACATCACTTTACACACTAATACATAACTGTCTTCTCCCCTTTTTCTTGACATAGTACATAAACTCTACAAATGAGGAGCCTTTCCTCTATTTGTCCAGTTGGGAAGTATCCTAAACTTATTCTGAACTGGTGTAGGATCAGAATCTGAATCTATATTTTAGGGTTGAACATTTTGATGAACAATTCGTTCATTTGATCTAAATAATTCTGGATTTTTTTTTATCTCTGGCATTTGAATGATCTACTTGATTCATGATTAATGTTTTCAATTGATCATCATGATCTTTTACAATAGTTCCACCCACTTTAACAACATAATGTAAATTTCCTGTCTCTAACAAAATCTGGTATCCCCCTCTCTGAATTATAGTATGATCTTATAACATGAGCTAAAGGGGAAAAAATTCTTACTTTGGAAGATTTTCCACTTGTTTATAACCTCTGTGTTCAAACTGACTTTGCAAACATGGACACATCAAATCTAACGTACACCTAATCCTTTCAATATCAACAAATTTGATGGTGTCACACCTGATGTGCTGTGTTTTGTTGTTCTATCTGACAATAAGAACTTTGAAACGTGAGAATTTTATTTGTCCTAAATTTTCACCAAGTTTGTAGGCAAGTGGAAAGGAGGCTGTTTAATTGACTTTGTAGTAACTGGGGATACTTGAACCTTTATTAGTTTGATTTAAAATAGAGAAGCTGGTCTTTGATCTTAATATGATTGTACTAAGAACCAAATGGGTGACATTGGTTCTCCAATAAGCGACGTCGGACATGAATTAGAGGTACTCTGGCTGCATCAGAAAGGATAAAAGTCTCTAGTTGATGAATGGATTAATCATGTAAAGGACGATTCTCATGTTGTAGGCGCAGATGCCATTGTCACACTTTGAAAGAGGAATAACAAAGAAAAGTAATTGTGAGGCTTTCCTTATCTTATCTTGTTTGGCGGGCAGCGTAAAAGAAGAAAACTTTGATACTTCATTATTATTATTATTATTATTATTATTATTATTATTATTATTATTATTATTATTACTATTTACTTTTTATGTCCCCATCTCCTCTTTGCTACCAATATGTATCAATAGTAAATAATTTTACCGATTTCAATTCTCCTTCTCTAAACATGACATAACCATATCTTAATCATTTTGAAATGAGATGCCATTCCTAGAGCCAGGGGAATGGCAATGCATTTTAGGAGTGAATACCCTGCTTTTCATAGGCCCTGCTATGAATGTGGATGTCATGAGATTCTGGTATTGAAAGTTTGTGGCAGGCATAATAACTTCTGTTTGTGTTCCGTCTACCGGTTTCCGGGCATGGATGATTCTATTGGCGACTGTCTTCTTACCATTATGGCTAAAATACAAGATGATAGAAATTATTTTTTTGTTTTTGTTGGTGATTTCAATGCTCACCATAGGGAGTGGTTAAGTTCTGTTTCTCCTAGTGATCGCTGTGGCATAAAAGCTTTGGACTTTGCTTCTGAATCAGGCTATAAGCAAATCATTAGTGAAGCTACTCACAGGTCTGGTAATTGCTTGGACCTCGTATACACCAACTCCCCTGATGACGTTGTAACAAGTAAGGTTTATTCTCCAGTTGGAACATCTGATCATTCCTTGATTTCATTAGTGGTGAAGACTGAGCAGCCTGTCCCTGAGTAAGATTTATGTAAGATTTAAAGCAGACTGGAATGGGATTTTGAGTGACATTTTGGACTTGAATTGGTCACAATTTTATAGTAGTGTTGATCCTGTTGTTTAATTGAAAGATACTCTACTCAACATAATTCATAGGCGTATCCCTTATTGTGTGCTAAGGTACCGAGTGAAATGCAAACCGTGGTTCAATGATGATTTTAGACGTGCTTATTTGGAGAAGCAGGAGGCCTATCTTCCTTGAAAGGGTAATAGATCAGATTGCACTTGGAATAACTATATTCAGCTAAGAGCTTTTGCTTATTGAGTTTATGCTTTAACTGAAGAGAAATATAATTTAACCATAAAAGAAACCTTATCTGGTACAACCCAGGAACAAAAGTGGTGGGCTACCCTTACATCTACACTCTTTGGTGTAGATGCAACAGTCCCTTCTTTACTTAAACTAGATAGCTTTGTCACTTATTGTCCAAAGGAAAAAGCAATCCTCTTTGCTGATGTTTTTGACAGCAAACAGAGTAATGAGAAACTTGATCTTCCGCATTCCTGTTTTCCTGAGGCTAAACTAACAAGTTTACCTTTTCAATCTTGTGAAATTGAAGCGCTCTTGATGGACCATGATGATTATGGAGGTATAGACCCAAATTGTATTTTTCCTTTTTTTTTTTTTTTTTTTTTTTCTTATAAGGACTGCAGATTTCTTAGCTCCAAAGTTATCTGTTATTTTGCGCAAGTTAGCATGCAGAGAAGCTCTTAACACTTGTTGGAGAATTGGTAATGTTACTCCATTATGTAAATGTGTCAGTGGTAGCTAAAGTTCAACTGATTACCTCCCAATTTCCCCAACTCCTATATTATCTAAAGTTTTTGTATGTCTTTTGGCAAATTATTGTAATAAGTTTGCTGAAGGTAATCATCTGTTCCCTAGTTTGTAATTTGGCTTTCGTAAAGGCCTTGGAGCATGTGATGCCCTTCTTACAATCTCCAATGCTTTACAGAAATCTCTTGATTGTGGTCAGGAAGTTCGTATGACTGGACTAGATTTTAGTGCTGCATTTGACTGTGTTAATCACGAGGCCCTTGTTTTCAAACTCAAACAGTTGGAGTGGGTAGGTCTTTTCTATACTTACCATACTGAGTATAGGAATATAATATCTGGTGTTCCTCAGGGTAGTGTTCTTGGCCCATTACTTTTCATACTATATACGCAGTTGGGAGTGGGTAGGACTTTTCTATACTCACCATACTGAGTAAAGGAATATAATATCTGGTGTTCCTCTGGGTAGTGTTCTTGGCCCATTACTTTTCATACTATATACGCATGACGTGTGGTTTGGCCTAGAAAACAAGCTCATTGCATATTCAGATAATGCTTCTCTCTTTGCATCATTTTCATCTCCTGAATGTAGATCTGGGATTGCCGAATCCCTTAATAGATATCTAGCTAAAATTAGTGCATGGTGCAAATTAGGGACATGAAGTTAAACCTTAACAAAACTCAAAGTATGATTATAAGTAGATCGGGGACAGTTGCTCCTCAACTTCCAGATCTCAGCATTGATAAGGTTTCTTTAGCTTTGTATGACTCAAAGTTTTATTCCAGCTGTGACCAAGTTGTGGTATGATCTTCTTAATCGGGCAGTTGAATTGGTAGAACTTCAAAATTTCAAACTTGCTGCAAACGTTTTATGTTGAACAGGCTGACATAAGTATTTATATACTGTAGTTTATATATGAAAGATATAATTTAATGTAATTACTATTCTTATAATAATTTTAGTTGTTCATTGCTTCTCATATAGTTTATTTATTTCCTTATTTCATTTCCTCACTGGGCTATTATCCTTGTAGGATTCATCGGGCTTATAGCATTCTGCTTTTCCAACTAGAGTTGTAGCTCATCTAGTAGTAGTAGTAGTAGTAATAATAATAATAATAATAATAATAATAATAATAATAATAATAATAATAATATGGCATTCAACTGTAGTTTTTTAACCAGATATCTAACTTTTAAGAAAACAATATTTCTGCTTTTTGGTTAGATTTCGTAGGATTTCAAAAGAAAGCAAATGAAAAAGTATTGTTTATGAAAGCGGTTTTTATGAAATATCTCTCAGTGGCATATGCAAGCTACAAAGCACATTAGGTGCGTGATTAAAAAGCACTCTAAGTGGTATATGTATATACGGATTTCAGAAAATAAGTTGATAAAATGGAAAAGAAATATGACTCATAAAACAGAAAAGGTGTAATGAGTTTTAAAATGATCCCAGAATCCCTGCTCGGGCCTACCATGGTTTTCTGTTGGTTTGATTCCATTTGGGATATTTTTAGAGGAATTGTGTTGTGAAAAGTTTTAGTTGTTCTGTCACTTATAACATTGGGAGATGTTGGTGAAGTTAGTTAAGGGGGAGTTGTCCCTACATTTGTGTTGGGAGAATTTGTTGTTATTTTATCAATAATTATGTTTTGGTGTTGTTTGTGAAGTTATTTTAGGAGGAGTAGTTTCTGGAGTTGTGTTGGGAGAAGTTGTAGTTGTTTTGTCTCTATTACGTTAGATGTTGGTGAAGTTAGTTTAGGAAGAGTTGTGTCTGGATTTAGGTTAAGAGAAGTTGTAGTTGTGTCAATAATTATGTTGGGAGTTGCTGGTGAAGTTACTTTAGTTCACGAGGAGTGGTGTCTGTATTTAGGTTAGGAGAAGTTGTAGTTTTGTCAATAATTATGTTTGGAGTTGTTGGTGAAGTTGATTTATCAGAATTTTCTGGATTTGTGTTAGGAGAAACTGTAGATGTTTTGTCAGTAATTGTGTTGGGAGTTATTGGTGAATTTAGTTCACGAGGAGTGGTGTCTGTATTTAGGTTAGGAGAAGTTTAGTTTTGTCAATAATTATGTCTGGAGTTGTTGGTGAAGTTAATTTAACAGACGTTTCGGGATTTGAGTTAAGAGAAACTGTAGTTGTTTTGTCAGTAATTACGTTAGTTCAGGAGTTATTTCTGGTGTTACATTAGTAGAAGTTGTTGGTGCATCTGTAGCTGTTTTGAAACCAATTATGTGGGAAGTTGTACTTGAAATTAGTTCAGGAGACGTTGTTTCTGGAGTTGTTTTGGGAGAAGTTGTAGTTGTTTTGGCAATAATCATGTTGGGAGTTGTTGCTGTTGGTAAAGTTAGTTCAGTAGTAGTTGTTTCTGGAGTTGTATCTTTAAATGTGTTGTCATTAATTATGTTGGGTGCTGTTTGTGAAGTTAGTTCAGTAAGAGTTGTTTCTGGCTATGTTTTGGGAGAAGTTGCAGTTGTTTTATCAATTATTATATTGGGAGTTGTTGGTGATGTTAATTCAGTTGTTTTTGGAGTTGTGGTGGGAGAAGTTGTAGTTGTATCTGTTGCGTTTTTTAATTTATCATGGTGGGAGATAATGTTAGAGTTAGTTTGGGAGAATTATTTTTTTATTTGTATTGTGAGAGGTTGTAGTTATATCTGCAGTTGTGTTTTCACTGATTATCAATTGAGTTGTTGTTGAAGTTGGTTCTTGAGTAATTATAGGTGATGTTGAAGTTATAGTTGTAGATGTTGAAGTTGTAGTTGCAGATGTTGAAGTTGCATTTGTAGATGTTGAAATTATTCTTTGAGAGGATGTGCTAAGAAGAGTTGTTTTAGTAGTCCCAGTTGAAGGTTTCTCACTAGTTGAAGTAGATACTTTATCTGGAGGAAAACGAAGCCAAGATTAGTCTAAACTACTTGGAGGATCCAGTAATTAAGGTTAGAGTTTAAACTACTTTGAAGTTTCATAGCTAAGGTTTTGGGTTTAAGTTTCAGGGTTCCTTGTTTTAAACTGTTCCCAACATGAAACGTGTTTTCTGATACCTGGTCACCTAACCATCAAATGTAAAGTTTTAAATTTTATTTGAAACCTTTTCTTGCAAAACCGAATAATAATGATAAAAAAGAGCGTAAGTATTGCGGGCACCTTTTATGACTTTACTGCTTTAGTTACGATAACAAGCTGTTCCAAGCTTTGGCAACCTGTTATGGTCATTAACACTCCTATTTTAGTCATATGGTCTGTCTTTTGTATTCCCTCAGGTCTCCAATCTTCAACATATCCATCCTTAAAACCTTCTGTGTTAATTTTCTTTTTATTGTACATGCAAATAAATGTTTTTTATTATCTTTTTTTACAAAGGTCACAAACATCATCATTGTATTTTCCAATGACATTTTCTCAATGTCCAGCATATTCAATCTTGGTTGCATGATCAACATAGTCTTGTCTATATCTGGTTTTTGATATCAGGTTTTCTGTTACTTTCTTGTATGAGTTTCATTTTATCAGGCACTTACATTAGTTTTATGTTTTCATTTATCTTTTCCTTAATACTTTTCGTGGTTTGTTTTAAACTCCTTTTCCCCAAGGTTCATTGTATCCGAGTTGAAATGGCTCTCCCACATTATCAATCCTATCCCATATCCTTCTAGACCAGGTTAACTCTCTTTGGGGTAGGATAGCTGTGGTTGTATTTAAACACATCCCTGTTACACGATATCTTTTGGGATATTCGTTCTGGGGGTAGTAACCATGTGATACCTCTACAGGTAAAATTCTCTGCTTTATCACTCACAGAAATATCCCATGTAGAAAGCTGCCTAGAGAAACTTCCATCAGGACGACAGGGCTATCTCACCCAAAAATAGAATTTTCCTATGTCAAAATCCCTTTTTACATTCTGTATCTATTATAGTTTTCTTCAATGCTACTACAACAATCTTCATTTTGGTTCTAAACTTGATCTTTAATTAATTCCATAATCAAACTTTTTCTTGAGAGTTTACAAGGTTTAAATTGGATAATATTTCTATAATACATTCAGTAGAACACTGGCCATATTCCTGTTTCAACTAAGCTGACTCTGTATGATATGATTGAAATTTATTTTAATATTCTTCTTTCTATTCTGAATTGCATGTTTTTTTCCATATACTTTCCCTACATTTGCATATATTGCTAGTAAAAAACTATTTTGAAGATCTTTCCTTGCTTCCAATGCTATCTTTCCAACTGTCTTTGTGTCTCCACCATGGAAATTATGGGATATGTCTTTTTATGAATATTTTATTGCTATAAAAAAGAACATGGCTGATTTAGAAGCCAGGTTCTTTATGGAACATGCTGAAGAACCCAGGGAATCAACTTTTATATATACTGATGGCTCCAATCTAATGCTGGAGTTGGATTTGGAGTTATAGTATTGCTTTTAATTGTAGAGGTGCGCTTGCTTTAGCATCATCTATATTTACTGCCGAACTAAATGGCATACTAACTGCTTTTGAGAAAATAGCGTTAAAAGACGAGGGCAATTTTACCATTTTTAGCGATACAAGAAGTGTTCTACAAGCTTTAGAAGTTTTTAATTCTAATAATCCTTTAGTTTTAAAGATTTTAAAGTGGCTTTTAATTATTGGCATGCAAGGTATAATTGTTCGATTTTGCTGGGTTCCGGTATGTGGAGGTGTGTCTGGAAATGAGAGAGCAGATTCACTGGCAAAGAATGCTGCAGCCCATTTGCTACCAAGAAGATATCCCATTCTCTGTAATGATTTCTTACCTTCAGTTAAGAATTATATTTATAATAATTAGCAACCGTATTGGGATAGTTTAGTTGAAAATAAGATGAGAGAAATAAGTAATGTTATATCCCTTTGGAGGTATAACGGGATGCCCTGAAAGTGGGAGACTACTCTTTGTCGTCTCCGCATTAGTCACATTCGGATGGCATATGAATTGCTGCTTTCCGGCCAACATCAACTATATTGCGACGACTGTTTGATACCCTTGACAATGAAGCATTTTTTTGGCTGAATGCCCCACTTATGGCACAGAAAGATATAGATATTTGTTTGAGACTCGAGGCGAGGATGGCAGGTTCATCCTTGCCAAGATTCTTGGACATGATGTGTTGTACAATGCTAGCGGCATTTTTAGATTTATCTCAGAAGCAGGTCTTGTGAAAGAGATTCAATTTTTTTTAATGATATCTTTGGTTTTTATGGTTTTAATTGAATATTCTTTTATTCTTTATTTGTAATAAACGATATAGGCGTCAATGCCCTTCGATATCAGGATGCCAGAAAACCTGAAATCAATCAATCAATCAATCAATCAATCTTTGCCTCTCCATACTTCCTAATTTTGTGGACCACGTAATCTACCTTTCTGCTTTGCTTGTCCATAGTCATTCGTTCATTACTGTTCTCTGTATACCATCCTCCCAGTTACTTTTACTCGTTCACTATATTCTGTGAAGCATTCTTCACATTTGCTCTTAACTCTTTAATCTTTATTAACCATCAAGACTTCTAAATTGTTGACTTGACGCTTATAGTAAACTTCTTCATAAACTTCAAGCTAAAACAGCTAGTTCTTCCACTTACTACTCTTTCCTTCTTTTCTTTGGAGAACATTATGTCAACTACAAATATCAGTGATTCTGTTCTAGTATTCCCTATGAAAGTTGATTTTTTCCTACTCATGAAATCAACTTTGGCTGTCACTTTCCCACATAGCTTGAGTATATATATAGTTCCCGTACTTATTTTCTCCTCAATTTTTACATTTTCTGTTATTCCTGCTAGATAGTTAATGATTCCTTTGCCATTTTTTTATTAATTTTCCTTAATATCCATGCTTCTTTCCACCCTTTTATTTTTATTTCCTTTAATACAATTCCTAAAAGTTCAACTTATCAAAACATTCATAAGCATCGTAGAACCATATATACGGTGGTCCAACCATGTATTATGGTCAATTATTGCATTCAGAGTTAGTAAGTAATCTGCAGTTAACCTTCATTCGATGCCTTCACCTTCGAACCTACTCATCCCATGCTTAGATATTTCTTTTAATTTCTCCATTTTCTATTTCTCAAGTCATTTCCAAGCATGACTCTTCGGTTTTCTAATTCTAATTTACCTCCATTTCGAAAGACGGGTTTATTATCTTCTACATTTCTTTGAATTATCTATGTTCACATTAAGCTCTGTCAGGATGAAAGTCAACCTTTCATTTAGTAGTCTTCCCACCATTTTGAGTCATAACTTTATTAAAGCATTGTCTGTCCATTATGTATTTATAGCTTATGCTTTTGAATACAGGTTCAACATTCTAGCTTCCTGGCAAGATAAAACTGTAGATTTAGTGCAAAAGCCTTGCAACTGCCACCCCAGTTTGATTGTGCATGATCATGCACATTATGAAGATTTATCTTCACAGTTCATCTTTAAATATCTTTTTTATTCTTATTCATCATTTGCCTGATTTCTTTGAGCTACACCTCTCCTGCTTTTTAAGTCTAGTATTATTATTATTACTTTCTAAGCTACAATCCTAGTTGGAAAAGCAGGATGTTGTAAGCCTAGGGGCTCCAACTGGGAAAATAGTCCCGTGAGGAAAGGAAACAAGGAAAAGTAAATTTTTTCAAGAATAGTAACAACATTAAAATAAATATCTCCTATATAAACTATAAAAACTTTAAAAAAACAAGAGGAAGAGAAATTAGGTGGAAAAGTGTTCCCGAGTGTACCCTCAAGCAAGAGATCTCTAACCCAAGACAGTGGAAGACCATGGTACAGTCTTTGGCACTACCCAAGACTAGAGACCAATGGTTTGATTTTGGAGTGTCCTCCTAGATCGGTCCAATCCTACTATCACTTCAAATCCTTCAGTCATTCCAACAGTGCTCCTCACTCTGGTATACACCTCTCGGCACTGGAATATTGGCACTCTTATTCCCCAGGTTAGTATCTGGATATCTTCCTGGAATTATTTCCCACACTTATATATCACCATTTAGGCTTATAGGAATATCTAATTTGCATGGAAAAAAAGGTTTCCTTATATCTATGAAATATATTAAATTCTGATTGAACATAAATATCTTTAGTTAATTTGTTAATACCAGGTATGTTCTGAACGTATCTAGTCATGAATAATCATTAGCTCACGTGATGGCAATGGTACCAGTCACAGCTTTAATCTTACGAACTTATATTAATTCTAGAACAGCACAAGACTTACCTATCACTAAAATATGAAATTGAACATCAATTTCTTCCAAAGGAACAGAATTAACGGGGAGGTCGCTGCTCCTTACGAGGTTGCATATGTACATTGAACCGACCTCTGTAAAGATAAGAAGTTATTGACAGTGAAGAGGCCTACTCGAACTTCTGCAATGTCGAAGACAGGTCTCTGAATTTTACAACAAAATCAGGCCATGATAGGGAAGTGTAAGTTCCAAAGCACTCCACTCCAGCATAAGGTACAAAATTGATTTGTTCAAAGAATTCCCAATCTAAAATGCCTTGAGTTTTAATATAATTGACGAGGAAGACTTACATCATTAAAAACCTTCTGTAAAAACCTATAGTTTTTCAGTATTCGGGAAGATTTACAAATGAGTTGAATTTTGCTTGAATAAGTAACCTACTCACAGGAATAAAAGAAATGGGGATTTCATTTTAAAGTTATTTAAAGAAATTTTACACCTTTGAATTTTTCTTCTCTGAATATTTATATATATATATATATATATATATATATATATATATATATATATATATGTATATATATATATATATATATATATATATATATATATATATATATATATATATATATATTACTTTGTTACTTTTATTCACAGACATACAGGAATAGCAACGATTTTTCACAATTGAAAATTTTACCAAAGCAAGTTTCTGTTAAACTTACTGGAGAAAGTCTTTTGGTCCAAGTTGCTAGAACTGCGAGATAGATTGTAGCAGCGAGCGTCCAGATTGCTACCAGTTAGTCTACACTCAGGATCCTTGGGGATAATAGGAATAAATGATTGGTGAAAAGAGAAATTTACATGTTAAATGTGCATAGCATAATATGTTCTGTTCCATTGAAATTTACTTATTTTTGGTTGCTATTAATAAGCAACAACATTAACGGTACTGGTGCTAACACAAGACAATAATGACAGAAGTCTAGTTTGGAAAATTAATACAAGAGTAAAACAGAAACTAAGTTTGCAATTTTTATTCTTAATATTAAATCATAAAGAATAATCTCATGATACTAACCGTGAAATAAGAAAAACATTCATCTTTTTGAATTTGATATTCACCATATTTCCGGCATCCCTTTTGCGAACAGCCTTCCTCAACACAGGATGACTCAACCTGAAAAAAACGTATACAGCTTCAGTTTCAGATTGTTAAGTTATATACTAAAGTTACAGGGAAGGAAATACATTTATGTTTATTTTTTGGGCTAAGAAAGTGCCATTTAATTTAACGTTATAACGCTTTATAAGGTACTTTTATATGAATTAACCCTCATGGTGTGTTGTCCTATTGGACCTGTTTTTGTAACCTATTTTTGGAGTCAAATGTAAATATAAGGGGGGAAGCCGTGTCTATCCGTCATCATGGTTGACCTCAGCATAACAGGTTATGGGCCCAAGGTGATGAAGAAGAGCACGAATTGTGGGACGGGAAATTCCTAGGCCACCTGAGATAGCAGAAACTACACAATGTCCTGACTTGGCGCCAGTTCCGAGACTGACAAAAATGCCAGTGTGTATGCATTGCTTGTTCAACTGCTAGATGACACCCGTTTATTCCTAGTGATCAGAGATGATGAAGGTAAGAAAGCCGTAGGAATTATACGTGAACATTACTTGTGTACAAGCAAGCCTAGGATAATTTCTCTGTACACACAGATAACCACTGTCAAAATGTCAGATGGAGAAATTGTTACTAACTACTTGATCAGTGCTGAGGTAGCAACATCCTTGAAGAATGCAAGGACGTTATTGGTGACAGTTTACTCTTGGCAATGGCTCTGAAAGGTTTACCCCCTAGTTACAAAACATGTTGTACAGTAGTGAATGAGAGGGAGAAGGATTAGACTTTTGTAGAGTTTAATGTATGGTTGAGAAGTTTTGAAGAGTTAGATAGTGATCACACTGTCAACAGTAGCCTACAGGTCAAAGGAGGCAATAGTTTCTCATGTGGAAAATTAGATCAGAAATCATTTCAGTGCTTTGAGAAAGGAGAAGAAAGGCAAACAAGTTAGGGACATAACTGCTGTTGGGAAACTTACAAATCTTGCACACATGACATAAAATACTGAAGGAAGAAGAATTCTGTGAAAACTATGTGTAACAGTTATGAGGTAGATGAACTAGGTGAGAATTATGATGTAAGATCTTATAATTTTGCCTTTAAACCCATCTGTAATAAGCCCAACCCAATTTGTAGTGATATATTTTTAGTTGACTATGGTGCTACTACACTTATCATTAATTGCTCCAGATGGTACAGAATTTAGATTTCAGACCCATCTTAAAAAAATAAGTGTGAAGAATGGTACCCATAATTTTGAAGAATGTCATAAAAACTTAGGCCATTGCATTGTGAAATATGTTTTAAAGTTAGTTGATGTTTAAGGGCATGAAATTTTCTAGTAAAATGTGTTTTGATTGTGAAACAAGTGCATTAGGAAAAGTAACAGGAATAGTGACCGAGATAAGAAAACTAAAATTCTTAAGTTAGTAGATTGTGATCTGGCTGGCCTCATTTATAGGGCTCCAGGTTTGCTATTTTGTTAATGACTTTTCTGGTACGATAATGGTGTACCATGTGAAGCGCGAAAATGGCACAGTAGCAGCTACTAGAAAGTTTTTAAAAGGCAGCACACCTTGTGGTTCTGTGAGGCCTTTTAAAAGACAATATCACTGAATGTACGTCAGCTGAGTTCAAAACTTTCATGGTGAATAATCACATCAAACATGAATTTTCTGGTCCATATTCACCTCACCAGAACGGTATAGTTGAGCACTCATGGAGAACTGTATATGCCATGATTAGATGTTTGCTGTTAGAAGGAAAGTTATTCAAAAAGTTGTAGACGTGTGCAGTAAAGACAGTTGCCTACATCAGGAATAGATGTTATAACCCAAGGACAGGAAAGACCCCATTTGAAATAATGACTGAATAAAAGCGAAACTTTTAAGAATATGCACATTTTTGAAACTTATGCATATGAACAAAATAAGAACCTATGCACATAGTGAACAAGGGACATTTCTGGGCAATGAAACTGAATATATATATATATATATATATATATATATATATATATATATATATATATATATATATATATATATATATATGTGTGTGTGTGTGTGTGTGTGTACACCCATATAATTACATATGTATATAAATAATTATATATACACAAACCTGACCCTCAGTATTATGAAGTCTGTGGAGTACTCAGTTTGTGAGATTTTCATCTTCATACCTTATCACTGTAGTTAAAAGCAAAGACAGATAACAAGATTATCAATTAAAACATGAGATAATTATCTCCTGTATACTATAAATAAGACAAAACTAAAAACAAATATGTATATAAAAGCCTTTAAAAATTTAAAGATGAAAATTTAACAGAAAAACAAATGCTAGATATAATAAATCGTAAGTAAAATCATTGTAGGCTTAGAGAACTGATAGCCATAACTTGATCGATATTGGAATGAGTTCATAACAAAAAATTGACATCGTTAGTATTTTTTTTGTAAACTCATCAAGTAGGCGTATCGGTATTTTATGATAGTCATTGTTTACAAACGGTAATTGGTCTTAAAAGTCGTTCAAAAAAATATGATTTTATTGTCGCTACAATCTGCTGTCAGATGCCAAGAAATCGCATCTAAGAGTGTTCCATATAAAAAGAATTCTGGGGGAGGTTCCCCACCAGAAAAAATCTCCTACATTCCCGATCAATAATGGGCAAAATAATACGGGAAACGGTAAACGAAAAAAAGGAATGGTAAAACAAAACTCGCCCCTAAATATGTGTGGATTTTAGAAATGGATTCTGCAAAAATGTTAGGCGATAGAGATTCCCCCCACACACAGCCATGGTGATAGGTTTTGCATACAGAGAAACATGTCAAAGAAACTTTGTGCAAAGTTTACAAAGATGGCAGGTGCTGGTATGGTAATGAATGCAAATATTAACAGTGGCAGAAAGACAGATGGCGTAATACAATTAGTAATGTAAAATATAAGCAAAATATATTTAGATTACGTGAGTGGAGTCTGCAAAAAAAGGACAAACCTGCAAGTTCAGTTATGATAAAATAAGAAAAAAATTAACAATGTCAGTATATGGAGGAAACAAGGAACTGTATAGTTGTAATCAGAAGGAAAAAAAGCATAGAACTAAGAATAAAATATGTAAAACTAGATTAAATTTGGTAAGAACACAGATGTTTCATTTATAATTCAGCAAGGCCCTGTGCACTTTAGCATTGCAACATAGACTTGCTGCTTGTGTACTGGCTACATAACGAAAAGGCATGGACGACATAAGGAGTTCTGCTTCTTGCCGGAGGTGAAAGACTACCTCGAGAGTAAGTGTGTGGAGTTCAAGGTCCTTCTCCCCCTTGACAATGCTCACGGACATCCATCCTCCATCGGGATAATGATACCTAATGTGCAAGTTGTTCTTTCCTCCAAATACCTCTGCCCTCATCCAGCCTATGGAATGTGGGGCAATCAAAAATTTCAAGGCCCAATACAGCTGACAATTGATGGTGCAACTCCAAGAAGCCATCAATAATGACCCTGACCTGAATGTTATCCAGTTTTGGAAACGACTTACAATAGCAGACTGTCTGTGGTCCAGGATCTCTTCCACGACATCAAGTCCGAGACCGTCAATGTATGCTGGAAATGTGTGTCCAGGGTTTGGGAATGACTTTGGCAGCTTCACTCTTAACAAAGCCTTCCAAGAGATTGTCAAGAGGCTCGAAACTGTGCCGATGTCAGTTTAAGTCGAAGGCTTCACTGAAATGGCTGGGGCTGACATCTTGTAGTTGCTAGATGCTCAGGACTAGGAGCTGACTGACGAGGACCTGGTGGAATTAGTCCGTTCAGCGAGTGAGGAAGAGCAGGAGGCTGATGAACCTGACAAGAAGGATGAAGGCATCACGCTTGAAAAGTTGGCAGTGATGTTGCATTTGGTGGAAGAGTTGTAGCAGTGGTGTACAACATTGATTATTCATTGGTACGTGCATTCATAGTGTTTCTTTGATGAGACCTAGGTGGAGCTCAGTGACGACGATAGCGTAGATGATCATCCTCCCCCAGCAGCATGGTAAGATCTTTTTTTAATAAATATACAATTTTTACAGTTATAGTTACTAGAATTGTAAAGTAAAATGTTAAGTAAATTACTGTAATAAGTAACTTTAAATCTAAATGAAATTTAATACAGTACATTTGCAAACAGCCTGTACTGTAAACATTTTTGTTTTTATGTAAGTTTTATTCATTTATGGTACTGTATGTAATTTTATCTTTTTACGTACATGTGTACATACCTTGGCCTTGGTTCCTTCTGGTAGTGGTATACAGGTGCTATGAAGAGGAAGGCCAGGTCCAATTTCTGCTTCACCATGGCAGGGTCATCTCTGATGAGGTGGGGTGTCACCTACTGCTATAGTGTTTATAAACACTATATCAAGACAACGGGACTCCATATAACCGCCAGATTTAGGCGTTTGGCAGCTGCTAAACAAACTTTTGCATAAATGGAAGAAATGGGCCTTTGCCAAAGGGCCTCAAGCCCATAGTCATCCACCTTACTCATCGTTCTGAAGAAAGATGGCTCCCTGCATCTGGGTGGGGATTACAGGTGCCTGAACATGCAGACAGAACCGGATCACTAACCCCCCCTCTAAAAAAAAAAAAAAACATTGCCAACTTGATCTCCAACTTGCTCAAAGAAAAGGTTTTCTCCACGCTCAACCTCTAGAAGGGATATTATCAGGTACCCTTGAACCTGGAATACATCCCCAAGACCAACATCACCAACCCCCTTTGGTACATACACCTTCAATTTCTCCTGTTTAGGCCTTCATAATGCTGGGCCACTTTTCAATGTCTCATGGACGGCATCGGTGGGACCTCCCCTTCTGTTTATGTTACGTGGACAACATACTTGTGTTCTCTTCCTCCAAAGAGGAACACCTCCATCACCTACTCATCATGTTCGACTGCCTACAACAAAATAGCCTTGTAGTGCAGTCTGACAAGTGTACTTTGGTGCCAACAGAGGATCGTTCTTAAGGCACCGCATCATTCTGAAGTGAAGACCACACCCTCCCTAAGAAGGTAGCAGACGCTCAGAACTTCCCCACGCCCACGGCTATCAAAGCACTGCAAGAATTTTTGGGCATGATCAGCTATTATCACCATTCCCTGGCAGCCATCTCTGCCAGTCTTTTTCCTCTCTATGTCTCCCTCAAGGGCAAGCCAAAAGACCTGAAGTGGGGTCCTCTTCAAAAAGCGGCCTTCTGCAACGCAAAGAATGCCCTATCAACCGCTGCTGCTCTCAGATTTCCCATGCCACATACACCCCTCCTTGTCTCCACCGATGCCTGCGATGTCGCTGTTGGGGCAGTACTTGACCGGGTGGTCAACGGCTCGCCCCACCCATTGGCCTTTTTCTGTCCAAGGCAGAATCTGGCTACTCTACCCTTGACTGCTAATTGTTGGAGGTGCACTTGGCCGGCAGTCACTTTTGCCACTTCTTGGAAGGTACACCCTTCGTCATTTGTACGGACCACATGCCTCTGGTGCATGCCTTCACTTGACAGTCTGACACCTGATCCGCTCGCCAATGCTGACATCTCTCTGCCATGGCTGAATACAATTGTACCCTTCAATAAGACCCTGGGAAAATGAATTCCGTTCAAGATTCCCTATTTAGAAACACATTGGCCGCCATTCACCTGGGATTTGATTACAATGCCTTGGCAGAAGCCAAACGAAAAGATCCAGAGTACCAAGCATGTACGACATCCTGCACATCTCGTCATTGGGAGGACGTCCCTGTCGACGACTCCAATACCACCTTCCTCCTGCTCCCATTCAGAGACAGGTGTTTTATTTCCTTCATGGCCTTTCACATCCTTCGCGCTATTGTACTACACAGCTCCTGAAGACGAATTTTATTTCGCATGGCATTACTATTGATGGAAAGGATTGGGTCTGCGCCTGTACTTCATGTCAAACCTCAAAAGTACATTGACACATGGATTCAGGAGTGGGCACCTTTCCTCAATCTCAGCCACGCTTTGCACTCATTCACGTCGATATTGTAGGTACCCTACCCACATCACAAGGACATCATTACCTGTTTACCGTCATCGACCACTCCACTCATTGGCCTGAAGCCACTCCCATGGAAACTGCAACGTCAGCCCCATGTACATTTGTCTTACTCTCAGGATGGATAGGGAAATTTGGTATCCCTAAACACATTACTTCTGACAGGAGTACCACTTCCACCTCTCAATTGTGGATATCATTAGCGAATTTCCTGGGAATCACCCTACATTAGACAAATGCCTACAACCCTTCTGCCAACGCAATGGTTGAAAGTTTTCGTTGCACCTTCAAAGCAGCTTTGATGTCCTGCTGCAAGGACTCCAACTGGTTTACCCAGTTTCCCTGGGTCCTCCTGGAACTAAGGACCACTCCTAAAGACAGCCTGGATGCCTTGACAGCTGAAATGGTAGGCGATACGTTGGTTGTCCCTGCCGAATTTTTTCCGTCAGCAACTTCCTCCAACAATTTTCAGCGTCTACCTCACGTTGAGGAAAAATTTACTCCATGCAGCCAGACTTAAAAGCCCCCAGCTAAGAAACACCTAACGATAGATCTGCACTCGGCAACGCACGTTTTTCTGCACAATGACACAAACAAGGCACTGCTAATGCCTTTCCTTGTGATCCGTCAAACAACGAAGGCATTCTTACTGAACATTTGTGGCAAAGAAGTCTGGGTCTCCATCGATCTCCTTAAACCTGAGTATCCCCTGAAAGATGACCCGCTTACAGTATGCCTCTCGAGAGCAGGGCACCCCATTTCACAGGTGTGTGTTATTTTTAGGGGGGGGGGGAGCTGTGCACCGCACGTGTTTCATACAGCTCTTACATTTTAGCAGTTTTGATTTTTTATATGATCACTCGCTCTTCTGTGCACTGTTGACAGACCAGCCTGTGTTATCATGCTAGCACAAGCTTTATCATGTTTGACTTTTTGTAATATTCTTCCTCGGAAGTCGCCGACCATAGTTTTGGCTAATTTTTTTTTCATGGCCGGATGTCTTCCCTGCCGCCAACCCTCACCATTTACCTTGGACAACTATGGTCAGCGATATCCGAGGAAGAATATTACAAAAAGTCAAACATGATAAAGCTTGTTATGAGAGGCGCCAGTTAGGGGATAACTGAGAGGCGAGGTGAATGCAACTAAATTTTATTAAACAATCATCAAGTTTATATACAGCGACTTCCTTCTTCTTCTTCTTTGTCTATATCTTTTCCCACGAGAAGGAGAGGGAGACCAAAGCGAAGGTGGGTGGACTGTATCAAGGATGACCTTCGATCAAAGGGATTAACCGGTGATGAGGTGTGGGACAGAGGTAGATGGAGAAAGCTGACCAGAAACATCGACCCCACATAGAAGTGGGGAAAGATGTAGATAAAGAAGAAGAAGAAGGAAGTCGCTGTATATAAACTTGATGATTGTTTAATAAAGTTTAGTTGCATTCACCTTGCCTCTCAGTGATCCCCTAACTGGCGCCTCTCATAATTACAATGACTGTTTTGACAAAAGTTTGGCTTTATCGAGTGATTATTGATTAGCATAGTTTTGTTGAAACACTGCTGTAGTGATCAGAATAAATGAAAAAGAAAAAAATTAATCCGCATTTCTTTAATTAATATATAGAATTCCTAAAGATGTTTTCTCATTTTCCTCTAAATTTTCTATGAAACATAATTATCAGGTCATACTTCTGAAAACTATTTCATGTGATGCCAGATATATTAACTCAATCATTTCGAATTTACGGTCATCTCTTTAATTTGGGATTGCATCAAACCCCTTTAGTTGGGGGTTGGGCTATGATCTCCTACAGTAGCCTTATACATTTCTTACAACTGCTCCTGTTGAATTATATATCGTATCATTAATTGTCATAATTTTATTGTAAATTACAATTGCACTTAATCCCATATTTCTCATTTTATTTAGCTAGATATTAGTCCACCTTTGATGAATGTTATTCGCACTTTTATATTTAACTGTCCATATATATTTCATAATAATTGTTCTGAGAGTCTGGATATTTAAATTTCTGTCTTGAATATTTACATCTTCCCGGTCCATGTGATCACGTGTACAGGATTGCATTCCTTTTTTTTTCAATTGCTTCACTTTTTGGATACTTGCATTCCTTATGTTGTCCATATCTAGGTAAAATCAGGCACATATACTATGGTAAAGGTGACTCCCCTTCCACCTATATCCCACGTTCGATATATGCTAAATCAAATAATGTTATAAAGTCACTGCTTTAAGAGTTTGTTATGCATTTCTTAAAATTTTCGATTGATACTTGAAAAGTCTATCTCTGCACCATCTTCCTCGCCGCCTATCCAAAGGAAGTCATTAACAAAAGTTTTATCGTCTCAATGGTCTAAAGGCGTTAGAATTATGATATTTATCATTTCTTATTCCAAAATTTCAACAATTACGGAATACTATGTTTATTCAGAGGAGTTATATGCATTCTAAACTTGCTAGATTGTCTTGTAAATATTACTTTCCAATTCCCATGTTACAGAATTCATTGTTCACACAGTTTTGGACACCTAGCTAATGTCGCTCGAAAATGTCTGAAAATTATTGTTGAAGCTCATATGAAAAAAAAGAAAGATAATTTTCCCTATTTAAAAACCACTTTGGTGATTGGCATTTTTCAAATGATCTTATCGGGAAATTTTCACTATGACGTAGTTTTAAGTTTTCCTTTTCTCGATAAATGAAGAACTGATAAAACCAGGAGAAATACTTGCCGTAACTCCAAGTCGAGTAAACAACAATAGCTAAGCTGAGCCAACCCGACGTTGACCAGAGATGTGTAGAATGAACACCAGACTGGCTATTCGCATTAACAATATAACCCATATATATGTTAATACACAATTACGCCCAATACCTTTGGCCATTTACCTGTCGCCTACTCAGATAAAAGAGGAGCGTGTGGAGAAACACTTGTGCCAGGAGGATAACACTTTTATCTCCCCATACATAAACCGCTGATAATCACAACTATAATATCTGTATATATATATATATATATATATATATATATATATATATATATACATAATATATATACAGTATATATATATATATATATATATATATATATATATATATATATATATATGTATATATATATATTATATGTATATATTATATATATATATACATATATATACATATATATATATATACAGTATATATATATATATATATATATATATATATATATATATATATATATATATATAGAATAATGTTTTTTATACAAATAAGATCCATTAAAATCGTCATGATAGAATTATCTGAATGACAGTTAGATTTTTCTTGAAATGTTCTAATAATCATCTTATATTTAATATTCTATGGTCAAATTGTATTTTATATATCGTGTTTACTGTCCCAATCATCCCATTTTCTCTCATCACATTATGGATATGTGCCATGTCAGATTGACATTTTAACCTTTCCAATACATGCGGAAATTGTCTCGGCCGTCTTTTAATATTACAGTACAGAAGTGTACTTTAGTAGTAACATCTGACGAACGGAAATATTGTTCTTTTTTTCCGAAAATTCCTGTTTTCTATTTTTTTACCTCAGAAAAGAATAAAATGTATTAAACTGCACAGTAACTCTTTCTTCATAAGAATTGTCATTTAAAGGCAATTTCTCGCATAGTTTTTTTTTTTTTATTACCATGCATATCCGTGTTAGAATAAGGAATTACTACTGTATATATGTATATACACATGTATACTGTATATATATATATATATATATATATATATATATATATATATATATATATATATATATATATATATATATATATATATATATACCAACAAATTTTCATAGCTCGTCGATCCATCGTCTTTTTTTCCTTCTACTTCTTTTACAATCTCTAAGGACCCATTCTGTTCTTATTTTAGTCCTTTCCATCTTATGCCCTGCCCCTGTCCATTTCTTTTTCTTACATGTTGCTTGAAAATCCTTCACTTTAGTTTGTCTCGTATCCATGTTGATCTTCCGTTTCTTAGTGTTATTACCATCATTATTCTTCCCATAGAACTTTGAGTTGTAACTAGCTTATGTTCTAGGGATTTAGTAAGGCTCCAGGTATTTTATGCATTAGTTAATACTGGTTGGACCATATGATGGAATATATTTGTATTTAGAGAAAGTGGCATTTTACATATTATAATGTCTTTTTGTTTACCTAAGCTCTCCATCCCATGCTTATCCTTCTTTTAATTTCGGTCCCGTGTCTTGGAGAAATAGTTACTGTCTGGCCTAAATCGCATATTCATTAACAATCTCTAGAGGCTCGTCCTTAACCCTTATTTGTTCTCTACATTTTCATTGAGTATTATATTAGCTTTGCTCAATTATTTTTCAGGCCTACATTTCTGCTTTCTCTATTCAAATCTTCTATCACCTTTTGCAACTACTTTCATGATTCACTAAATAGAACTAAGTCATATGCAAATCTTAAGTAGTTAAAGTATTCCCCATTAATGTTAATGTTAATTTCACTTCCCAATTGTACCTCTCAATTTCCTTAATAACCGACGCATTTACTAATGACACTTTCGCAACCGTATCACTTAAACTATAATATTCATTCTCATTTATATTCACTAATGTCATCATTCTTCTTTTACACCATGCATACACCCATTTACTCTCCTTTCAGTTCTGTCACCCACTTCGCCAGCATGTTCATCATAATCACTGTCTTCTATACCCCCGTACCTTAGATTAAAGTCACTCACAATTATCGTTCTCATACCATAAATTACAACATTCCTCATTACATTGAATTCTCAAAATATATTCCCTATCACTCTCCTTATGTGCCCTCTATTCCATCGAGCGATTCCATCCAAAATACAGATATACAGTTACATCATACAACATACCACCATTAATATTCTAGTTAATAACTCGCCTTCAAATACACTGTCTCCATCATTGTATAACATTTCTTTCGATACTTCATTCATCACCCTTCTTTTAAGCTCATTTACGCTACCTGGTATTTCCCTATTAAAACCCTCCTGTATTAACTTACTCAACCCCCTTAAGACACATTTATATACCATATCTTTCCTTTCAAACCTTTGCTCCACAACTAAACCTTCAGGCAACCTTTCAGAATTACGATCACTCATCGTATCTTCCATCCTCCCATGCATTCTCGACATTGCATCTGCTATCACATTTCTACTTCCCGGTACATATTCTAACTTAAAATCAAATTCATTCAAATCCTCTATTGTCCCAGCAACTCTTGTATTCACACACTCTTTCCTAATCATATACACTAGGGGCTGATGGTCAGTACGCACAATAAATTTTTGCATCATACAAAAATACTATCAATGCCTTCTTACAAAATCTTTTTGCAGCCAACTCCCTGTCAATCGTCGAATACTTTCACTCAGCTTTATCAAGCACTTTACTAACATACGCTATTACTCTCAACTGCTCTTCTCCATTTTCTTCTTGCATTTGAACCAAACAGCCACCCATACTAACCCAACTAGCATCCGTATACAACTCTAGCATATTCGCATGCTCGTTATAGTCTGGAAATGCCAAAGTGACGTCTTTCGCGGCTTCTTTCAACCTTTCAAACGCTTCTATCATCTGATCATTCCATTTTAATTTCATGCTATTCCTCTTACCCGGCCATTCATTCAGAGGCTTCCGTATACCCAAACAATCTCTTAACAGACTTGTGACCAAACTCAACTAAACCAAGAAAACCTCGCAATTCGCGCACAGTCCGGGGACGCGGAAATTCTCTCACCTTATTCACAAACTTATCACTCTTCCTGATATCTTATTCACTCACCACACGCCCAAGAAATTGTACCTCCCCGGCCACCAAAGTACATTTCTCAAGCTTAACTTTAACACCAACTTTTATTAACCGTCTTAACACTGCCTCAAGCAACTGTATGCGTTTCTCAACAGTCTCACTCACAATCAAAATGTCATCTATAAACACAGTCACCTTCTGTCGATCGAACCCAACCAAAACAACTTTCATTGCCCTCTGGAAGGCAGCAGGCGCATTAGCAAGACCATAACTCAACCTTTTAAATTGGAAATGACAATTGCTACTCGAAAATGCGGTAACGGGTTTGCTCCCTTCTGCCAGAGGCATCTGGTAATAGCCCTGAACTAAATCTAATTTAGTAAAAACTTTCAGTCCATGTATCTTGTAAACACAATCAGACACCACATTCATTGTTAGACGTGTTTTAATAGTCACTTCATTCACCTTCCTATAATCAATACACATACATGAACTTCCATCAGGCTTTCGTACGGGGACATTAGGGCTATTCCAGGCACTCTCACTTCTTTCTATCACACCCATACGCTCTAATTCCTGATACTGCTTCTCTATCTCTTTGGCAATAGGTGGAGGAAAAGGTCTGGTCAGCTGATATATGGGGGTATCGTCACTGAGAACTATTTTAAATTCTGGCAGCTTTGGCCCCCACAGTCCTCGTTACCAAGACTCAAACCTCTCCGCTTATCCTTTAACATCGTAAACAATCGTTCCCTTTCAACCTTACCTATATTCTCATCTAACCTAATTAATTTTTTCAATGTGTCGTAATCCAAATCGTCATCATTCTTTACCTTACCAACCATTACCTGTCTCGCCTTAACATATCTTTCATCCTCTACATTAACCAATGTATACATATATCCCATGCAATCACCCTCAAGTATACCACGTACTCTCTTCCTTCTAACACTTGGCAACAAACTTACATGCACTTGAGGTTCCTACATATTCATGATACCATCATATATATATACGCACCAGTTTTCACCAAATTGCCTGCTTCCATACCTTCCACAACATATTCATCCTTGTCACTATTGGAAATTTCCAGACTACACTACCATGCAACTTTTACACTAATAACCTCACTTCCTTACCCGATAACTTTACACTCTCCTTTCCTACCAACGGCACCCCATTCCATACCTTCGAACTCACTCTACCATCTTCCTTGAAATAAAATTCCCCACAAATATTACCCTTAATTGTCATCTCTATCATATTCACACTCGGATGTACAATCATACCACATTTTTTCAGAGAATTATACTCAAGCAATACATCATATTTCTCATTCGTTCCCTCAACCACGTAAAATTCATTACCTTCCATCATCACCCCCCCCCCATCATAACGCTTTCACACATCTTACCTGGCACAGGCATATTCAAATTACCCATCCCTTTCACTTCACCATTACATTCCTCTCCAGTTCATTTCTTCTTTCGACATCACCAGTTTTATATTTTTGATATTCTTGTGTCAAGATTTCATTACTGTTGCTTACCAGCAAATATAGTCATAGTTAGTATGACATTATCTATGTCATCCTTCGTGGCCATGAGGACTTCTTGGTAAAACTCCATACGTTTATTTACAATAGGCTACATAACGGTAGAAGAGACTCTTTAGCTATGGTAACCAGCTCTTCTAGGAGGAGGACACTCCAAAATCAAACAATTGTTCTCTAGTCTTGGGTGGTTCCATAACCTCTGTACCATGGTCTTCCACTGTCTTGGGTTAGAGATCTCTTTCTTGAGGGTACATTCGGGTACACCATTCTATCTTACTGCTCTTCCTCTTTTGTTTTAAAGTTTTTATCCTCTTCGTTATTTCCAAGTTTTTATAGTTCATATACGAAAGATTTATTTTGATGTTATTATTGTTCTTAAACTTCTCTTGTAGTTTTTCCTTATTTCCTTTCCTCCCTGTTGGAGACCTTGTGCTTATAGCATCCTGCTTTTCCAACTAGGGTTCTAGCTTAGCAAGTAATAATAATAATAATATGGGCTTGAAGACCCTTCTATTCTGACTCTGACCTGCTACATGTAAACACTGGACCTAACAGTATTAACAATTGAAACTTAACAAATGACCCTCGATACAAAAGACTCTTAAGTCTCTTTTATGCATATAAACTATAAAGAGATCTATACTTCTTTGAGGTAGTTAGATACAGAATTAAATACTACTAATGCATATGCTACATCACTTATTTACAATCATACGATTAAAGTCAAACATGTTCAGACAATGCAATATATGTAGCTATATTGTGTTACATCATATTACTTGACATAGTACAAAACTACAAATCTAATGTTTCGAGAGGCTACTCTCTATCCAATTAGGAAGTATCCTAACTTCATCCTGAACTGGTATATGAACTTAATCTGAATATGCAGTATATTTGATTGAACATATTGGTGGACAACTGATTCTTTTGGTCTAACTACTTCTGGAAAATGTTCAACTCTAACATTTGAATGATCTACTCGATTGTTTTTGATGGCAGGTACCCACTTCTCTGAGGTGTTATATGATCTTAGCATGACATGAGACCAATGGGAAAACGTCTTAGTTTAGGAAGACATTCCAGTTTTTTTTTATATATATATAATTTTGCAGTGATGTTGCCTTTGATACAGGTGTTACATCACTTTACACACAACTTTTGATTTCTCATATTCAAATGCCGAAAATTTCTTGAAAGCCATTATCGTTTACTTAATTTTTATTGTATTTTAGTTTTATTTCATTGGCCCCTTCACCTCATTATTTCCTTCGTGAGTGTTTGTCTTTTATATGTCCTTAGTGGTTTCAGGGTTTACAGTAAAATACATTTTTTTTTTCAAAGTCTTTAATTTTTCAGGATATTGACTGTGAAATGACTTCAGAATTTAGCTAACAGAAAATATAGCATAATGCCTAGGGTCATCATATTGCCTTATATCTAGACAATCAGAAATTTCTAAATAACTAGCTCCTGTAAAAAAAATGTGGTGTAGAATTCAAACATTCAAAATGACCTTCTCAGGGATTTAAAAATTGTGGCAGCTGTACCTTTAACTCCCTATATATAATCTAAAAAAATTCCATTTCCTCAATTTTGCATTTCATAGGCTATCCACATACGCACCTCGGATGATTCGAATAGGTCTTATTTGGAAGGGCAAAAAAGCATTGGCCGGATTTTAGTGTTTCGTTCTCATCGGATCTGATTTGAAGTCGATCAATTCGGCAGGCATTCCTCCTAGTGCTACACAGACTTTTAGAGGTGAATAGTTAGCCTTTGTATCGCTTGCTAAGAACAGGAAAGGAAGGAGTCCCTTTTTTGTATTTTTAGAATTAGTGAAAACTTGGAGACTCTGGTTTAAGAGATGGAGAGAATAATTCATTTAAAAAGAATTAGAACAAATGGGTCTTGGGGCTCGTTGAGTTTACTGAGATTTGCAAGGAATGAATTTTAATTTCTATTGTGATTACTATAAAATCATGTTGGCAGTGATTTTCTTTATTGCATTTTATTTAAACGAAAATTCAGTTTTTTAGCTTCACTGCAATTACTGAAAACTGGAAACGTTGGTTCTCTTGTTTCTTCAAACTTTATTGAGTTTTAATGAGAATTGAAGAGAATGTTACTTATTCCATGTTCAGTTTACTGAGAGCCGAAAAGGATGCTTTTTGGTCTGCATACAGTTAATTGCTAACGAATATGGCCAAGACAATAAAATGGCTGTCCTAAATCTTCATCAAGTTTGCAGGCAAGTGGAAAGGAGGCTGATTAATTGACTTTGTAGTAACTGGGGATACTTGAACCTTAATTAGTTTGATTGAAACTAGAGAAGCTGGTTTTTGATTGCACTAAGAACCAAATGGGTGACATTGGTTCTCCAATAAGCGACGTCAGACATGAATGAGAGGTACTTTGGCTGCATCAGGAAGGATAAAAGTCTCTAGTTGATGAATGGATTAACCATTTCAAGGACGAGTTTCATGTTGAAGGTGCAGACGCCATTAGCACACTCTGGAAGAGGAATAACAAAGAGAAGTAATTGTGAGCCTTTCCTTATCTTCTCTTGTTTGGTGGGAAGTGTTAAAGAAGAAAACTTGTGACTTGATTATTATTATCATTATTATTATTATTATTATTATTATTATTATTATTATTTACTTTGCATGTCCCCCATTTTTTTACTATCAATATGTATCAATAATAAATAATTTTACTGACCTCAATTCTCTCATTCTCGTCACATGACATAATCATATCTTAATACTAGTTCATATGGCACTCATCTTGAGGTTTTTTCTACTATATATCTAACTTTTAAAAAAACAATCTATTGGCTCGTTGTGTTTTATCAAAACACTTTCCATGTAAATATTCCTGTTTTTTTTTTTTAGTTAGAATCCATTGGTTTTCAAAATAGAAAATGCAAAAGTAAGGTTTATAAAAGAGGCTTTCATGAGAGATAATTCAGTGGATTGTGTGGGCAATCAAAGCATAATAGGTGTTTGATTTGATAAAGAAATAACTAAGAGGTATGCATCCTTATACGAATTTAAGAAAATAAAGGCCGATTCACACGACCTGTTTTCTTTCCGACAGGTTCGCCGGCGGTTAAGCTGCGTCTAGGTTTCTTATGTGTATTCAAATGCAACTGTTCACACGACCCGTCAGGCAGACGGCAGCCCTCGGACGTCAGCCGTCCGAGTCGGCTCGGCTTCCTTCCCAAGAAACCTCGGCCGGTTTGACGGCCGTTAGCCATCCGTCCCAACCAACGGGTTGATGTTGTTTCGTGTTAACGAGGACCTGTATCGTACCTGTTCGTTTCGTAACCTACAACCTCGACTTTTCCTCATAGTATAGTCATAAAAATTAGAGTTAGGTTGTTGTTGATACCATGTATGAGAGGTTAATTGAACTTGTTCAAGGGTATGAGGAGATGTTAGACATGGCAAACAAGAATATAGAAATAATTTACATAAAGAAAAGATATGGAAAATGACTGTAGAGGCATTAAATAAAACAGGTGGATTTTAATATTCTTGGCATGGTGCATAAAGTACAGTATAATGAAGTTGCATAACTTATTTTATCAACACAGTTATCAACCAATATCTTATAGTGTCAAAATTATCGTAATTTACTTGGTCTTCACGTGACAGAGTCTAAGTAAACAATGAAAACCGCGCGCTGGTAAACGGATACGGAACGCCTCGTGTGAATGTACAACATTTCAACGGCGGTTAGCCACCACCCAGCCTGTCGGAAAGAAAACGGGTCGTGTGAATCGGCCTTAGATCGTTTAACTGGAAAGGTTATTTTAACTCGTAAAACAGAAAATATACAATGAGTTTTAAAATTATCTATCAGTATAAAAGTAAAACTACAATAACTCACTGCTCCCAGAATCCTTGTTCGTCTCTCCTGGAGTTGTCTGTTGGTGTGGTTCCACTTGGGAGGTTTCCGGAGGAGTTGTGTTGTGAGAAGTTGTAATTGTTTCGTTACTAATTAC
Source organism: Palaemon carinicauda (assembly GCF_036898095.1). NCBI lineage: Eukaryota > Metazoa > Arthropoda > Malacostraca > Decapoda > Palaemonidae > Palaemon > Palaemon carinicauda. The sequence goes on from NC_090734.1 coordinate 127,376,658, forward strand.
GTTGTGAGATGTTGGTGAAATTAGTTCAGGAGGAGTGGTTTCCGAATTTGGTTTAGGAGTTGTAGTTATTTTACCCATATTTGTATTTGGAGTTGTAGGTGAAGTTAGTTTAGGAGCAGTGGTTTCTGGATTTGGTTTAGAAGTTGTAGTTGTTTTGTTAATGATTATGTTGTGGGCTGTTGGGGAAGTTAGCTCTGGGGGCGTTGTTTCTAGATTTGTATTGGGAGAAGTTGCAGTTGTTCGGTCAATACTTATGTTGGGATTTGTTGGTGAAGTTAGTTTTGGAGGAGTTGTTTCTTGTTTTGTGTTGGGAGAAGTTGCAGTTGTTTGGTCAATAGTTATGTTAGCAGTTGTTGGTGAAGTTAGTTCGAAAGTTTTTTTTGGAGTTGTGTTGGGAGAAGTTGTAGTTCTATCTGTAGTGGATTTTTCATTACTCATGGTTGGAGATGATGTTGAAGTTATTTTGGGAGAAGTGGTTTTTGGATTTGTGGTGGGAGAAGTTGGAGTTGTTTCTATAATCGTTTTGTCACTAATTACGTTGGGAGTTGTTGTTGAAGTTGATTCTTGAGTAATTGTAGTTGAAGTTTTAGTTGGAGATGTTGAAGTTGCAATTTGAGATGTTGAAGTTATAGTTGAAGATGTTGAAGTTTTAGTTGGAGATGTTGAAGCTATAGTTGAAGATTTTGAAGCTATAGTTGAAGATTTTGAAGTTGCAGTTTGAGATGTTGAAGTTATAGTTGAAGATGTTGAAGTTATAGTTTGAGATGTTGAAGTTATAGGTGATGTTGAAGTTATAGTTGGAGATGTTGAAGTTATAGGTAGAGATGTTGAAGTTATAGTTGGAGATGCTGAAGTTATAGTTGAAGACGTAGATGTTATAGTTGGAGATGTTGAAGTTATAGTAGAAGATGTTGAAGTTATAGGTGGAGATGTTGAAGTTATAGGTGGAGATGTTGAAGTTATAGTTGGAGATGTTGAAGGTATAGTAGATGTTGAAGTTATAAGTGGAGATGTTGAAGTTATAGTTGAAGATGTTGAAGTTACAGTTGGAGATGTTGAAGTTATAGTAGATGTTGAAGTTATAGGTGGAGATGTTGAAGTTATAGTTGAAGATGTGGAAGTTATAGTTGGAGATGTTGAAGTTATAGTAGATGTAGAAGTTATAGGTGGAGATGTTGAAGTTAGTGTTGAAGATGTTGAAGTTATTGTTGGAGATGTTGAAGTTATAGTAGATGTTGAAGTAATAGGTGGAGGTGTTGAAGTTAGTGTTGAAGATGTTGAAGTTATAGTTGGAGATGTTGAAGTTATAGTAGATGTTGAAGTTATAGGTGGAGATGTTGAAGTTAGTGTTGAAGATGTTGAAGTAATAGTTGGAGATGTTGAAGTTATAGTAGATGTTGAAGTTATAGGTGGAGATGTTGAAGTTATAGTTGTAGATGTTGAAGTTATAGTTGGAGATGTTGAAGTTATAGTAGATGTTGAAGTTATAGGTGGAGATGTTGAAGTTAGTGTTGAAGATGTTGAAGTAATAGTTGGAGATGTTGAAGTTATAGTAGATGTTGAAGTTATAGGTGGAGATGTTGAAGTTAGTGTTGAAGATGTTGAAGTAATAGTTGGAGATGTTGAAGTTATAGTAGATGTTGAAGTTATAGGTGGAGATGTTGAAGTTAGTGTTGAAGATGTTGAAGTTATAGGTGGAGATGTTGAAGTTATAGTTGTAGATGTTGAAGTTATAGTTGAAGATGTTGAAGTTGAAGGTGTCTTAACAGTAGTAGTTGTTTTTCCTGGGGGAAAAGAAAGCCAAGATTAGTCTAATGATTCTTTAAATAAAGTTTAAGTTTAAACTATGAAGATCCACAGCTAAGGTTTAAGTTCAAGTTTGTGGGTTACTGGTTCTAAACTGTACCCACCATGAAATGCATTTTTAATTCCTTGTCACCTAATCGACAAATGGAAAGCTTTAATTCTGAATTCAAACTTTTTATTGCCAAAGTGAATAATAATGCTAATATAGAGCTTAAGTTTTGCTTGTACCTCTTATTGGCCTTACTGTTTCAGCTAAGCTGCCCTTGTATGAAGTAATCAATAGTTGTCTAACTATTCTTATTATTCTGAATTGCATGTTTTCTCCTTATCTCATTTCTTTCGCTCTTATTTCAGTCAAAGTTTCTACATTTGCAAATTTTGCTGGTGAAAAAAAAAAAAACAATTTTGTAGATTTTTAAAAATTCCAATGCTATCTTGTCAACTCTCTCTATATCTCAGTGCCTAATTTTGTGTACTATGTATTCTACCGTTTCACTTCTCTTATCCATATTCACTTGTCTGCTTTTGTTCTCTGTATACCATTCTCCCAGATACATTTGCTCATTCATTATACTCACTGGACCAGCCTTCCACTTTTGCTCTTAGCTCTTTAATCTTTATGGACCTTTAAGACTCCAATTGTTGACTTGGCACTTACAGTAAACTTTTCAGAACCTTCAAGCTATGACAGTTACTCATTCCACTTACTACCCTTTCCTTCTTTTCTTTGGAGAACAATGTCAACTACAAATAGTGATTTTTTAGTGTCCCCTATCAAAGTTACTCTTTTCCTACTGAAGGAATCAACTGTGGCTGTCACTATCCTGCATAACTCAAGTTCATATTTAGTTCTCTTACTTTACGCTCAATTTTCATAATTTCTGGTATTACTGCTGGACAATTAATGACTCCTTTGCCATTTTTATTAATTTTCATTAATATCCATGCCTCTTTTCCCCCTTTCATTTTACCATATTCTTTAATACAATTCCTAAGTACAACTTATCACAACATCGTAGAACCATATGTTAGTTGGTCCCCCCCCCCATGTGTGTATTATAGTCCATTACTGCATTCAGAGTTAGTGATCTGCTGTTAACCTTCTTTCGATGCCTTCATCTTGGCACGTACTCATCCCTTGCTTAGATATTTCTTTTGAATTCTCCATTTTTCAAGTGATTTCCAAGCATGTCCCTCTTCAGTTTTCTAATTCTGTGTCGCTACTTTTTAGAAAGACAAGTTTGTTATTTTCTAAATTTCTTTTATATATGAACACATCAACCTCTGACATGATGGAAGTCAACCTTTCAGTTAGTAGTCTTCCCACCATTTTGATCATAAGATTGTTAAAGCATTGTAAGTCCATCATATATTTATAGCTTAGGGTATCGACTACAACTTCAACTTTTGGCTTCCTGGCAAGATCAAAGAAAAGTTTTAGTGCAAAATCCTTGTAAACCACTCCCATTTGGCTGTAAATCATGCGCATTGTAAAGATTTATCTTCCCAGTTCATCTTTAACTATCTTTTCTATTCTTATTTATCCTTTGCATGATTTATTTGAGCAACCCCTCTCCTTCTGTTTACCAATTCTGTCGATCGATTCTTGTGGCATCACAGATAGATTTCCACGGAGTTGCCTTTGATGTTTGTATGAAAAGTTTGATGGTTCTTATTTCCTTGAGCATCGTATTCTAGGAAGAATTATTCACTGATCTTTGATGTAAATTTTATTTACAATTTATTTCTGTTTAATTTACACCGATTTGCTTGATTACAAGACTGTGTTTTTAGAATATTATTGTCTGCAAACACCACCTCTTCCGCATTTTTCAATTTCAAACAATTAGTGAATTTGTCATACATTTAGGGTTTATATGCAGGTATATTCCCATGAGGCTCCAAGACTCTTGTATTATTTATAGATCTTAACCAAGACTCTGCTTCTACACAGAGTTTTATCCTGATCTTTGGCTCCGATATAGCACCTCATGTTCACATAGGCCTAGATGTACCACGTATCTCTACCTTCAATATTCTGGTAGAGCAGTTAGCTCTTTTGAAAGAGTCCTTTTAATCTTTGACTACTGTTCCCAACAGTCGTGAAACAAGCAAGGTTCTGCCCTTTCAACTTGATAAGGTTTTACTGAACAGGAGGTTATTCAAGGGTCGTTAGGTGACCAGCAGTTTGGACTGAACTGGACTGGAATAACAGCAGTATGGTTCCCTATTTGATGTCCTCACTGTGGAATGGCCCATTGATAAGAAACTCGTCGATGGGACTTCGTCCTGATAGGACCTCTTATAAAAAAAAAGTAATTTAGCTTTGGAATCCAGCCTCAGTCGTCGTGCCCTGTCATCCTCATCGTCATCTTGTCCGTCTTCTGTGTTCGCACCATTGATAATTCACACGATATGATCAGCACTTTGTTCCACTTAGGGGCTGCCAACGCAAGAGCCCAAGGTCTGTCTAGAAGCAGTCCAATCTAAATCACATCACATCTCCGTCCTGGTGTACCATAGGAAATTCACTAAGGGTTGTGAGTGTCATCATGGCCACATTTCCCCTTCAGCTACTGAATGTCAAGAATGTTTTTTATTTAAGTATATCATTGGTTTTTTATGCATATGAACATTCAGGCGTGAATGCGAAAGTTTTTTTTCTGTAACTTTTATGTCCATTTGTGGTATTTTTCAATGGTCAAATTGTTATTGCCAGATTACTTGCATATTTCATTTGTTTTTTGATAACCTTAATGTTTATTGTTGTTGAAGGTTATTTGTGTTATATTTCACTTTACTGATACCTTAATGGTTGTCTGGTGCCAAAAGAGTAATTTCTTTTGTTCACTCTAACCCTGCTTTATATAATTTTTTGAAGTTATTACCATTACATTTCACACTACTTAAGATTTCATTTACCCTTATCTTAGGAGCTACAGTTTTTTTCATTATTTAGCCTTGCACAGTTTGTTAAGTTAGCCTTAAAGATGCCGTATAAATTTTGTAAATAGGATAGGTTGAAGTGATAATTGATTTTGAACTGATTTTATCTATTTTACAAAGTAGTACTAAGAGCCTAAATTAAGTTATTGAAGTACCCCCTTGAAATGAAAAACTATTCAGGTCTCAAACAATTTTTTCCAGTATATTTTTGAGTTGAAGGAACTCTAAATCCTAGATGGTGATAAGGTGTCTCACCTATTTTTTTTTTTTTCAATTTTTTGTGTTGCTTAAGTGATAGATCGTCGTTCTAAGATAGGATCCTCGGGTAAACTTTAGAACACCTTAACCCATACAGTACTGCTCCCCTCATGCTCGCTCTTGCGTCATCTGGGAGTTGTACTATCCCATGCTAGGTGGAGCACTTGAACACTGAGGTCATATTGGTATTGAAAAAGTCAATATTTGGAAATCTCTGGATTTCAAACCGTTTGGCAATTGAAAATCTGTATCTTGGTAGTGTTGGCACTCTAATCACCCAGATTTGGATCTAGATATATGTTAAAGAGAGATCTTTCTGGGATTTTTTCCCACTCTTAAATATTTTCCCATGCATTACCATTGCTTAGTTCTTTGTGAATTCTTCTATGATTACTCATTTTTAGTCTTTTATGGATATCCAATTTCCATGGAAAAATGTATTTTTCATATATATGAATCAGATTGAATTCTGACAAGAGCACAATTATCTTAACCTAGTATATTGGTTAATATAAGGTATGTTATGAACGAATCTAATCATGAAAATCATTTGGCCAAGAGATGGAAATGGTACCAGTCACATATTAATAATATCCTAACTGAAATCTTCCCAATAAATATTAATTTGAGAACATGAAAAGACTTACCTACTACTATTACGAAACTCTTAACATCTCTTTCTACCAAATGATGAGAATTAACTGGGAGGCCACTGCTCCTTACAAGGTTGCATAAGTATATCGAACAAAGCTCTGTAAAGAAAAGAAGTTATTAACAATAAAGAACTAGTTGTGGAGAAATATTTATTTTTGAATGAATCAAGTGGGAAGTTGTTGTTCCGGGAATGTCTCCCTACAAGATGCAACAAGGGGTACAACACCCTGGCAATAATTTTAGTGATGCAGTTCACAGACCTTCACTTTAATAGAAAAGGGTACTTTCCTGTTATTGCTCCTACAATAATTTCCGATACAACCCCAATACTACTTTTTAGGCTAGGTTTTTAATTATTTAATCTGTAGGTGGTTAAAACTCAAACCCAACTCAACCCAACCTAACCTTAAAAATAGTAATGGGGTTATATCAGAAATTAGTGGTGGGGCAATAACAGGAAAGTACATAGAAAAGCTTCATCTATCAAGAGATCTAAAAACTCCACACGTGACTAAGTAATTTAATGGTCTACCTTAGCTTTTGTTACGACTATAGCCATCTTTCCCATAGGCTCTATTTCAGCTCTGTCAGAGCAACCTCAGTGAGATGCTGGACAGGAATTTACATTCTGAATGAAGAGAATGGCAACGGATGGGAGCAGTGATGTATTAAATTAAGGATCTTTTATCTTCAAAGCACTGAGAATGAATAAGGCGTACACTTGCCAATATCACTTGATCTAGGTTATTTAGATCAACTTTACTCCTTTCAATATCTAAGGTGTAATTTTACCAAACTAAATCAATATAATACAAACACATAACCAAATGCAAGAAGTAAAGATATAAGAAGATATGACCTAATTTAATTTCTTTATTCCCAAAATTACAATACTTAATTGGACGTCTTAACAAGAGCAAAAAATCAAAACAAACACGTTTAAAAGAAATCAATGAAATACAAAAGTCTTAGCAAAAGTAAAAGGGTAATCAAAATTATTCTTAGACGAGTTATTTCGCAATAGTAAATGATTAAATTGGAGTCAGACACGTGGTCCTGTGACCCGAGATTTGACTAGTCTTTAAGAGAGAAAATATATACAAAAGTTTATAAAAATCCCACTCTCTCTGCCCGAATTGTGTAAAAAGCCGGCAATACCTAAATAACGAAAAATTACAATCTAACTAAGAATGGTGAATTTTATTGTGGGCCCACGTTACCTTCACTCACTTCAAAGAACTTAATAGAGTAGCCCTTATCCAAAAGATAGCCGTTAAATAGCTTGCACCTTTCGCTGACTGGTCCACCCTTCTGGCTGATTATGATTGTTGTCACAAGCTCCAGGCTCGTCTAGCCATCACGAAACCAGGACTCATCCGTCTTCCTCTGGTTGGTGATGTCCTGGGGTGAGCTAGATAGGTGCATGTCGACCTGTCTTGTTAGCGAATGGGGCGATTCAAAAGCCGAATCAGTTCACATGGGATTATCTTCCAACAGGTGAGCCTTGTTTTGTTGAGATGCCATATCAGGAATTTTGGCTAGGGCATTATATTTTTGTAGGGAGTGAGGTGGAGTTAGGATTGTGTACAAAATACAAAGAGCAATCTTGCAACTCTAGGGGAACCTACATCATAATCCTACCTTTTCTGGCATACAAAAATTAATCATTTAAAAGAGTAATTTGCACAGGGCTGGTGCGATGGGCAAAGCAACCTAAAATTAATCAGACCTGAACTGGTACTGAAAGACAAGAGCTGCTTATACATCTGCAATATAAAAATTATATTGAAACCAGCGTAACGATTTATCTCAAAACATTTAGTTTCAGGAAAGAACCAATATTACGCAGTGTATGGCCTTTGCCTTTCGTTTTTACAATGTGACGTCACAAAGACATGGTGTATTTATCAATAACTACCTAATCCTACCTATGTCTCAGTAGAAGAAAAAGTTAAGTGCGAAAGCGAAAATATCGGGTAACTACTATATTAGTCGGAACGAGAACAAAATACAAAAAGAAAGAAGGTTAAAGAAAATTCTTCACACTAGGCCTACTCAAAGTTTTGCAGTTTTAAAGACAACTCTCCGAATTTGAGAACATGATTGTACAATGATAGGGGAATTAAATTCCAAAGCAACCCCTACGTCACTTTCTTTCATATTCCACCCAAGCATAAGGCACAGAATAGATTCGTTAGAAGAATTTTAGTATGATTCCAGCATTATCCTCCATCCACCTCACCAATTGTGCCTTTTGGCAAAATATTTTTCTGTATGTACAGATATAATATTTTTATTTTTGTAAATACAGAACTGAATGTTATAAAAAATATTTTTGGGCTCGGCCATGTCGTCCTGATGGAAGGTTCCTTTAGGTAGCCTTTCTAAGGGATATTTGCTACAAGTAAAAGGAATGGCGACCGGTAGTAGTACAGATAGGAGGTCCACCGGGGTACCTAAAACGGCACCTCCTTTCTTTCGCCACTCTTCCCCCTTACATCAAAGAGTTAAATCTATTTGGGGTGAAGATTGCTGTGTGTCGTATCTAAAAAATACGTCCCTGATCCCTAGTGATATCCTGAATTGGATACTTGCGCCAGGAGTTACAATCCTGGAGACCTTCGGTTTATTTCTCTGGGAGTATCACTGTAGCAAATATCCCTTAGAAAGGCTACCTAAAGGAACCTTCCATCAGGACGTCATGGCACTCTCACCCAAAAATAGATTTTTCGCTTTGCTCAAAATCCGTTATTTGCAAGTACAGTTCATACTTTACATACTGTACATGATCAGTACGTACCATATTTTTGTATTTACAGGAGTACAGTACGTACCAAATACTGTTTACATGATCAGTATGTACCTTACTTTTGTATTTATCCAAATAAATTCACTATTGAATGTATTTTTTTTCCACAGCTATATAGTACTCCTGTACAGTATGTACATATTATTGGCTATGTGTGATTCCCTACAATACATACACTATGCCAGAGACAGGGCAACAAGAGTTGTATCGTGCTTCACGATGTAATATTTCGTAGAACTTTGTGCGAAAATGGTTAGTGGTGTTTGCATACAATGTGTACACTTACTGAATTTTAACCATCATTACATACATATTGTACAGTGCAGCATTACAATAATGTATAGTATTTTTTATTAGCTATACTGAATAGTGTTGTATGTAAATACTGCTGTTCAATACTCTACACTATGTAAATGTTGGCCACATGTACAGTAGGCTGAGTTGTCAAATAGGGCGAGTTGACTTGCCAAAAAAAAAAAACAGCGAACACTACCTTAGCTAATTAAGCTGTACTGTGGTGATAGTACTGTACACATATTACAGTAACATACACTACAGTATCAGCGAGTGTTATATTAACTAGGAACCACATTGTTTTGTTGTTATAAGTTCTCCGATAACTAGTATTACTGTATGTGTACTGATCTGTATTCTTACCATGCAAAGTAGTTAGTGCAAGAGTGTACATGTACTATACACTTACTGAAATGTGTTCATACCATAATACAATACTTCTACTGTGATAGAAACCAAGTAAAAACATAGGCAATATTTAGTGTGTAAGTTGAACGCGTGTAGGCAATGGGCATTGAGTTGTTAGGTTAGGAGTTAATCCACCTTAGGGCAGCAAGTGTTCGCAGTTTCCCGTAAAGAGGGAAGCCTGACTGTACAAGAGACAGGTTTGACATTTATTATCATAAGTATTATTATTGATATTATTATGGATGTAAGAATTTAACCTGAAGGAATTTTACTCCTTTTGTTAAATTCTGTGTGTGTATATATATATATATATATATATATATATATATATATATATACATATATATATATATATATATATATATATATATATATATATATATATATATATATATATATTACCTTTAAATATAGAGTATAGGAACAGCAATGATTTTTACAATTGCCATAAAAATATTAATTTTACCAAAGCAAATTTCTGTTAAACATACTGGAGAAAGTCTTTTGGTCCAAGTCGCTAGAACTGCGAGCTAGATTGTAACAGCGAGCTTCCAGATCTGTCTGATTGCTACCAGTTAGTCTACACTCAGGATCCTTGGGGATAATATGAATAAATTAATGGCAGGAAGAAAATTTATATATAATATATGAATATCAGGAAATGCGCAGTTCGATAGAAATTTGCCTATTTTTGGATGCGGTTGATAAGGAACAACATTAGGGCAGTGATGCTAAGATGTGTGACAATAATGACAGCATTCTAACTTGGAAAATAAATTTTCCATATTAATACAAGAACAAAATAAAAACAAAAACTGAAGAAAGTTTGCAGTTGTTATTCTTAATCTTACAATATAACGAATATTCTCATGATACTAACTCTGAAATAAGAAAAATAATGATCTTTTGTATTTGATATTTACCATATCTACAGCATCCCTTTTGCGAACTGCATGGGCAACTTCTTCAACGCAAGATGACTCAACCTGATAAAATTCATAGTTTTAGAATCATTGGCACCTGTTTATTTGCTGAAATCTTCTGTTTCTGTTCCAGACCCTGTGCTTTTAGGAATATTGTCTACTGGTTAAAGTATAAATATCTCATGGATATCATCATACACACAGATACATATATTGAAAGATTTCACTATTGTAGGATAAGGATGGCATGGTCGAGACTCACCCATTTTGATGCCATAAAAGTGTTGCGATCAAAGAATAAGAGGCTAACGTCAGTTTTTCATCTGTCCCTCAGAACCCCTTCATCAACTGGCTGCTGAGGTGAACATAGGTATTCTGAGGTTATAGGTACACCTCGTCCGGTCTGGGACGGGTGGTAGTGTCCTTGCCTGGTGATTGCCAGTTTGGGGTTCGAGTCCCACTTAAACTTGTTTGTTCATTTGGTCGCTGCAACTTCATCGTCCTTGAGAGCTAAGGATGGGGTGTTTGGGGGAGCCTATAGGTCAATCTGCTGAGTCATCAGCAGCCATTGCCTGGCCCTCCTTAGTCCTAGCCTTGGTGGAGAGGGCGCTTGGGCGATGATCATATGTAATATGGTCAGTCTGTAGGGCTTTGTCTTGTTTTATAGGATAATGTCACTGCCCCTTGCCTCTGCCATTCATGAGTGGCCTTTACACCTTTAAACACGTTTTAAACACGTTACCAAAAGAGACATGAGAGAGGAAGTACAGAAGCTGACACATGCACTTACCGCCCACGAGTCTAAGAAGTCAACATCCGGCGAAAAAGTCTTCAGAGGAGATACGGATCGATCTCGCTTTGTGAAGTCGTTTGCAGTTTTGCCATCGTAGGAGCCGCAGAGCCCAAACAAAGGTTCCTGCGATTTGCTGGATGCCCAAATACTCAGTGATGTAGCACATATCTGTAACTGTTGTTCAAAACGTTATAACACTGTAGGAGCGAGAGAGAGAGAGAGAGAGAGAGAGAGAGAGAGAGAGAGAGAGAGAGAGAGAGAGAGAGAGACTGGTACTTACAGCTAAATTGCTTGATCCTAGCATTCGTATACAGCCTCTGTCTCTCCAAGCCAACACCGGAAGATCTCTGCCTCCCTCCTTTATTGGCCGAGGAATTTCGTCCATTACTTCATAGAGTTTTTCATTAACTTGTAACTGCCATGAGTGAAATTAAAAACAAATGAGCTCCAATTACATTCTTTTAATAGACATCAATGAAGTTTTTTTTATGTGGTGGCCTATAGGAAACGTCCCTGTCTTCGGACTATGGTTCGAGTCCCACTCACGCTTGATAGTGTATTGTAGTGTCTGCAACCTCACCATGCTTGTGAGCTAAGGATGGGATGTTTGGGCGAATTATTAGATCTTCGTCCTGAGTCATCAGCAGCCAGCCATTGCCTGGCCCTACCTGGCCCTAGCTTGAGTGGAGAGAAGCTTGGGCCCAGATTTTATATATATACATATATATATACATATATATATATATGTGTGTGTATATATAGACAGTATATATATATATATATATATATATATATATATATATATATATATATATATATATATATATATATATATGATCAGTCACTACGGTATTGTGACTGTCCCTTGCCCCTGCCGTTCATGAGTGGATTTCAAATCTTCAAATAGAATTTCTTCTAAATTGTGGAATTTATTCCTGATATCCAGGCTGAAGGGCCTGGGAGGCTATTTGACACTGCAATACAACTGGGTGAAGGAGCTGTGCAATTGCACTATGAAGTAGAAACAGGATATTTTGGAGAGCAATATGGAAGAAAGGAGTAGGGGTAAAATAGAATGATAAAAATAGATTGCAGCTAGGAGCCGAAGTGACGGCATTATTGACCCCCATTAAAGGTTTTATAGGTCGCTCATGAATGGCAGAGAGGAAAGAGACATGCCAGTGCCAGACTGAAAAACTATATGATATGATCAGCGCCCAAGCCCCCTCTCTGTTAAGCTAGGACAAGGGAGGACCAAGCAATGGGTTCTGATGACTCAGGAGTAGACATATTGGGACCCCCAATACTAACTCACAAGGATAGTAAGGTTGCAAACACTTGGAAAGTATTTAGCTTAAGTGGGTCTGAAACGCCTATCCAACAGATTATTAGGGAGGGGCGTCTCTAATAGGCTACCACAACCCTAATATTGATTACAAGTTATTTAGATACTCGAAATTACTTTGAACATATATTCAATTTTCAAACAGAAAACAATCTACAGGAATGTATAGTTTGTAAAGCCATTAGAACAGTTTTGATAAGGTTCTCTGTAATAAACTTTTAATTGTCTTTGAAGACAATTGAATTGCTTCTTGAAGTAGTATTATAACTGTTCCACAGTAAATCATGAAATTTATAATGACCTTTTTTTCATTTTTGCAAAAAAATCTCTGCTACATAGAGATTACGAGCATTCTAGATATATAGAAAAGCAAAAGTAAATCATGAAATTTATAATAACTTTTTTTTCATTTTTGCAAAAAAATCTCTGCAACATAGAGATTACGAGCATTTCTAGATATATAGAAAAGCAAAAAAAAAAAAGATACATCATATTACCTTGTACAGCTGAGGTACGTGATTACCGAAGCTCCCCATTTTAATGATGTCACCTGGATTGTTCTGGAAGGTGGAAGGGTCAAAGCAGGTCCTTTCGCCATTGCATTTACTGAAAGGAAGAAGTGACGTTTATATCAGAGGTCAAAAGGTTAGATCTACCATACAAGAACAGCTATCTTTTAACCTTTTATTCAATTAATGACGTAATTAACTGATTTCACAAATGCCTCGACTGGGCAGGTACAGACAGGAGCATTTTGGTTTCCAGATTAACTGCAGGAGAACTTGGCAAAGAGAGCAGGAAATTCAAAGAATCATAGGTGCCATATGATAGGTTTAAATTCATTTGAAATTTGTCTAATAGGAGTAATAAGTAATTGGGGGAAAGTACCCTGAAAAAAATTTAAAATGATTATGGAAAAGATAGAGGAAAAAAAAGATTTATAGAAGGAAATATTCCACATCCTTATATGGGTAGGGATAAGACAATCGTGACAATGAAAGAAAGGTGAAACATACAGAAAGTGAAATAGATTATCAGTAATACAGGGTGACACAAAAAAAAAACGGTCAACACCTAAATTTGAATAACTTTTGAAATAAATAATCAATTCCTTTTATTTTTCAAACTTATCAAGAAAAATTAATGTTCTAAGAGTCTACCAAATTCGACCTTCGAGATGCCATGGACCACTGAGGAAAAGACATTTATAGTTGAGGCATATTTTTGATTGAAGTCTATCCACACAGCTCAATTGCAATTCAAAGAACGGTTCAAATGTCAAGAATTTCCTGACCACTCAATGATCTACAGATGGGTCAACAAGTTCAGAACCCATGGGACTGTGAATAACCTCAATTGTAAAGACACTAACAGACAATCACACTCTGGACGACCGAAATCATCAAGGACACCGCACAACATTGCTGCAGTCAGAGACTGTTGTCCGCAGCTCAAGCAAGTCTGTGTGACGGCGAAGTCAGGAGCTTGGAATCAATCGGGAGTCCGTGCGGAGAATTTTGAACGCAGATCTCCACCTGTATCCTTACAGGATACAGATTAAACACGAGCTTACACCTGACGACATGAGGAAGCAAGTGATCATGCGCCAGTGGTTTTGCAACAAGATTGACGCTATGCCAGACTTCCTTAACAATGTCTGGTTTTCGGACGAGGCACAGTTTCTGTTGTCAGGTCAAATGAACTCGAAGAACAATATCTTCTGGGGTAGCACACCCCCTGAGCACTGTCTGCAACGGCCATTACGCTCGGTGAAGTGCACTGCCTGGGTCGCCATCTCCAAGCATGGCATCATTGGACCATTCTGGTTCGAGGACGACAACGAGCGGTCTGTGACAATCAACACCGAGCGATATGTCCAGGTGCTTGGCAAGTTCTGGACAGCACTTGGTCGATGAAGAGGAGTCTTCAGGGTCCTCCAGTGGTTCTAGCAGGATGGTGCCAACCCCCACACTTCAAACGAATAATTGGCATTGCTACAGCAGCGTTTCCCTGACCGACTGATCAGTCGCAGGTGTGACCCGGAGTGGTCACCGCATTCACCAGACCTGAACCCCCCAGATTTTTATCTCTGGGGATACCTTAAGGACAGGGTATATTGAAACAACCTCCAGACTATCCCTGACCTGAAGGCAGCAATCACAGCAGCAATAAGAGTGATCCCAAGGGAGGAATGCGGGAGGGTCATTGAGAACTTTGCCGGCCGGATCCAAATGTTCCCGCAGCGCCGGGGAGCTCATTTGGAGCACATTTTGGAGAGCCAGTGAAACAAAGAGTTTTTGTTGTACAGACTTGAAAATTTGGAGATGTCTGCTACACAGGCTTGACCTAATGTAGCTAAAGTTTTGTGTCGATCTAAATAAGATTTTGGAAGTTATTCGTTTTTTGGTGATGACCGTTTTTTTTTTGTGTCACCCTGTACAAAAAATACCTAACCTAACTCGAGGTTTAGTCCTACCTGTGACATCATTGTCTTGATAAATTGTGATAGAAAAGCATTACTTTATAGATTTGATAAAAAGCGCCGATTTATTGCTTTGAAGTGTCACGTAAAAGGTATAATTTATTCCTAGAATGCAAAATAAGGAATATTTAAGAGCAAGAAAT
>NC_090734.1:127394018-127424018 GCF_036898095.1 Palaemon carinicauda
TTCCCGACAGTCCGATATCCACATTAATAATGCATTCTCCATTTGCACAATCGTCTTATTATGATGAGTCACAACATGCTTAGTGTCCTTGGAGAACGTTATTGAGGCAGTTTTACGGATTTTCATTTCATCTTTTTTTATGTAGCGTACCGTCGATTCATTCACTCCGTAAATGCAGGCAACAGATGCATAGCTACTGCCTGCCTTAAGTATGTACAATAATTTCACTTTCTCGTTCACTGTCTTAATTTTTCTCTTCTTCTTTGGTTCATTAGAGTATGTAGAGGGTAGAGGACGTTTAGGAGCCATTTTCAAGGGCGTCACAAGCACTATTTTGCACTTGAAAAAGCACAAGAAAACAGCTAAAAGTTCCTTGCGGCAAAACTAAGCAACACGAGCAAGAGAGAACGATGAATGCGGTCTCCCTTTGCAGGGCGCACAGCAAAGAGAGATGCTGGGTAAAGCGTCTTGGCGGCTTGGCCAATCAGCTTGCGAGATTCTGAAGCCGAGATGGCCAGTGAAACAGAAAGGTGGATTTTGAGTTCCGCGCCATCTTTGTGTTGATACCTGATGTTCTAATGTAGTCTCCCTGCCTTCTGCTAGCGCTTACGTAACTTTCCCAGCATTTTTTCTTTTTTGATATTTTTGAAAATCCACGATGCACTGAGGCCGTGAAACTTGAGCCGCGAAATGGCGAGGGATTACTGTATGACCATTTGGTTAAATGATTTTATTTTTAGAGAAAGACTCATTTTACTTTTCCTAATCTCATTTTGTTTACCAAAAGCTCTCCATCCCTTGCTAATCCTTCTTTTAATTTTGGTCTCCCGTCCTTGGGAAACACTTACCCTCTGTCCCCAGGCCTTTGTCTGTCCTAAATATGTATACTGTATTCCTTAACAATCTAGAGGTTCGTCTATAACTCTTATTTGTTGTCTGTATTTTCATTGAACAATATCTTAGTTTTACTCATTCATTTTCCCTCTTAAATTTTATATATATATATATATATATATATATATATATATATATACATATATATATATATATATATATATATATCTATATCTATATATATATATATATATATATATATAATTATATACATATATAAATATACATATAGTCAGCCCTCCTTATTCACGGTGGTTAGGTAAGAAAGCCACGAAAAACGAGAATGCGTAAATGCTTGCTGTCGTTGGGTGGGTCAACCCATAACCTACCAACTCAATGCCCATTGGCTATTCGAGGTCGACTAATACACTAGCTAATCCACTATACTGCACTATATTGTTTTTACTTGGTTTCTATCACAGTATAAGTATTGTGTCAGTGTATGAGCACATTTCATTAACTGTAAGTGTAAACATGTGTTATGTATGTATAGTACTATCACTACAATACAGCTTAATTAGCTAAGGTAACACTTGGAATTGTTCACAGTATTCAGCATTTCGACTTGCACAGTTTCAACTCACTCTACACATAGCCGATATTTAATATAACTGCTATAAATTACAGTATTTTGTGTACAGTTCAGTACTGTAGTTAATATTACAATAACACCAATACACTTAGGCTACATATTAATGATTAAAAGAAAAAGTATCAGCACAACACCACTAACCGTTTATGTACAAAGTTCTATTCTGTAAATCTGAAGCATTTACAGAATTTGGTGCGTTTGATAGAGTAATATACGTATCATACTTTATACTAAAATCACTATAAAGACACTGGATATGTACATGTTTTATACATCACAATATGATTGATTCTACACAGAGGACTGAAGCGTGAGATACGATGTGAGAGTTAGGCCGGTTCAGCAAGAGATAAGGTGTTGAGCTGTGCAGTGAAGGAAAAAGCGTAAAGCAGGCCAATTCAAAGGAGCGCAGTCAGTTGGAAATCGCCAAGCCTCGAGAGTATTTATCGCCAAAGTGTGAATACATGATTTTTTTTATGTAATACTTTATGTGGTTCTCTGTATCGTGAATGACCTAATCTGTGAAGATAAAACCCATAAAAACTATGAGCAGACTGTGTAGATATATATACATATATGTTTTATATATATATATATATATATATATATATATATATATATATATATATATATATATATATATATATATATATACATAAACAGATGGGAGTGGAAGGACATCTCTGGGGCCTTTGTTCTGTAGTGGACTAGTTATATCTGATGATGATGATGCTGATAATGATGAAACATACACAGTGACAGATGTAGTGAGATATAGTTAGAAGAACTATACAGACTTGTAAAACTTGAAGTCTTACTAACATTCTGGGTTGATTTTTCTGCTTTGCACCCACATTCCTTGGCTGCAGTACACACTGAAACATCCTGGTAATTTTTGGCCATTTCTTAAAACCTTTCCGTTGAATTCACATCCTGAAACAGATCAATATGCATCAAATGGGAGATTCAGTATGGTATTGGATATCGTGTAGATCAAAAGAAACATAACTCCCCTCGAACAAGACAAATGAGACGTTCCTATATTCACAGATCAGGAGAGACATTACTCTGGTTCGTCGGTTGGTAATTGTTTCTGTACATTCCCAAAGGGTTGTGGTAGACTATGGAAAAGGTCTCTTGACTTGCAGTCTTTGGGTCATGAGTTCATGCCCACTTAATCACATTGTTTTTCAATACTGTCTGCAACCTCATAGTCTTTGTAAGCTAAGAAGGGGAGTTTGTGATAGGCCTATATGTCCGTCTACAGAGGCATTATCAGCTTGTGGGGAAAGGAAGCTTTGGCGCTCGTTATATTTGTAGTCAATCTGTAAGACATTATTCTGTCACTTGCCTCTGCCACTGATGAGAGACCTTCAAGTAAAGAACAACTTCTGTGATTCTCTTTCTAGTGTCGTGGTTTATTTGGTTCCTGTAACTTTCTTTCTCTTTTTGTAAAGGTCCATTCAAGGGCCCGTCAGTCTTCATCGTCGTCCACCACGAAAAGAAAATGGACTAACCTGCAGCTTCTCTGGCATGTCGCCCTTGCGAGATAAGGATGTGGTTCAGAAAGAAGATGAGGAGAAGTCTTCCATCCATCCTGTAGGTTATCCTATGAAACGAGAGGATATCAAATATCAACAGGAAAATACTGTACAATTTACAAGTGTTTGAAGTCTCTCTCTCTCTCTGGTTTCTATTTAATCTTCCCTGTGCCATGTATTATAAGTATGACCCCTGAGTGTTTGTGTATCCTAGCATTTGTCTTGTTATTATTACAGAGCAGAAGGGATGATCCTTCCTGATGTTTTGCTTTTGTTGTGTAATCTTTATAAAATAAAAACCTATGGCTAAAAAAATCCCTAAATAATAGAAATAAGAATAAACGCGAATTTTATAGATTACTGGTCTAAAAGAGAATACATTTTTGTTTTTTATCCTCATGGTTCCTTTGTGTATCAGATGGTCTCTGAGGCCTTTTTAAACTTACATCGTTCAATTTTTCTTATATCAATGATTTTTATAAAGGAACAAATCTTTTGTCTTCTGTTCACATTTTTTATAGTTTCCCTTATAAATACACACACACACACACACACACACATTTGAATAAGAGTAAGCCTACCAGAGCTACCATGCACATTTTTATTGCTGAGTCTTTGGAAAGTAGAAACGTTTACACAAATCAAACTAAACTAAACAATTAAAATTTTCCAAGAAAATAAAGATTGAGAGTACATTAAAAAACACATACACACGTGTATGTATGTATATATGTATGTATGTATGTGTATATATACACACACACATATATATATTATATATATATATATATATATATATATATATATATATATATATATATATTAACACATATATACATATATATATAAACACATATATACATATATATATATATATATATATATATATATATATATATATATACTTTTTTACTTTTATGGGCTGCTTTTCTGGTCCTATACAGCAGAGGAACCCTACTATCTACAGGACCTTCACATTATTTTATTTTATGCTTTCCAAGGTATTCAACACTTTACACTGCATATTGCTCGCTTATTGTGAAATCCACATTATCGAAGCACTTAGAGAATAAGAAAATTTTGTTTAATCTTAAAAGCCCTAATAAATTCGGTCTTTCGGATGTCTTAAGGGAGCTTATTGTATAGTCTCGGGGCCACATATTTAAAGGCTCTAGAGCTTACAGTAGACATAATATCTGGGTTCCCATAATTTGAAACCATCTGTAACTATTCTCGTGTCAATACGATTTGTTGGCTGTATAATATGTAGCGTTATAACTAGTAAGGTTGGTTCTCCAGCTGGGACTTCTGATCATGCCTTGATTTCATTAGTAGTGAAGACTGAGCAGCCTGTCCCTGATGTATCATACTTTTGTAAAATTTATATGAAATCCCAAGCAGACTGGAATGGGATTTTGCATTATGTTTTGTGCATGAATTGGTCACAATTATATAGTAGTGTTGATCCTGTTGTCCCGTTGAATGAGAATCTAGTCAACATAATTGATAGGCGTATCCCTTCTCGTGTGCTAAGGTACCGAGTGAAGGACAAACCGTGGTTCAGTGATGATTGTAGACGTGCTTATTTGGAGAAGCAGGAGGCCTATCATCTTTGGAAGGGTAACAGATCAGATTTGACGTGGAATAACTATACTCAGCTTTAAGCTTTTGCTCAGAGAGTTTATGCCTCAACTGAAAAGGAATACAATTTAACCATAAAAAAAACCCTTTCTGGTACAACTCAGGAACATAAATGGTGGTCTACCCTTCAATCTGCACTCTTTGGTGTAGATGCAACAGTTCCTCCTTTACTTAAACCAGATGGCTCAGTCACTCACTGTCCAAAGGAAAAGGCAACCCTTTTGGCTGATGTTTTCGACAGGAAATAGAGTAATGAGAAACTTGAACTTCCTCATTCCTGTTTTCCTGAGGCTAATCTAACTAGTTTAGCTTTTCGATCTCGTGAAATCAAAGCTCTTTTGATGGACCTTGATGCTTATGGAAGTGTAGACCCAAATGGTATTTTTCCTTAGTTATTTTTTATAAAGACAGCAGATTTCTTAGCTCCAAAGTTATCTGTTATTTTGCACAAGTTAGCAAGAAGACCTTTTAGCACATGTTGGAGAATTGGTAATGTTACTCCTCTATGTAAATGTGTTTGGTGTAGCTCAAGTCCAACTGATTACTGCCCAATTTCCATAACTCCCATATTATCTAAAGTTTTTGAACATCTTCTGGCAAAACATCTTAATGGGTTTGCTGAAGGTAATCATCTATTCCCTAGTTTGCAATTTGGTTTTCGTAAAGGCCTTGGAGCATGTGATGCCCTTTTTACAATCTCCAATGCTGTACAGAAATCTCTTGATTGTAGTCAGGAAGTTCGTATGATTGGCCTTGATTTTAGTGCTGCCTTTGACCGTGTTAATCATGAGGCCCTTATTTTCAAACTCAAACAGTTGGGAGTGGGTGGGTTGTTTCTTAGCATTATTATTGATTTTTTAAGTAATAGATCTCAGAGTTGTTGTTGATGGGCACCATAGTGAGTATTAGGAATGTGATATCCGGTGTTCCACAGGGTAGTGTTCTTGGCCCATTACTTTTCATACTATATACACATGACATGTGGTTTGGCCTAGAAAACAAGCTTGTTGCATATGCAGATGATGCTACTCTCTTTGCATCAATTCCATCCCCTGAATGTAGATCTGGGGTTGGTGAATCCCCTAATAGAGATCTAGCTAAAGTTAGTGCATGGTTCAAATTATGAGGTATGAAGTTGAATCCTAACAAAACTAAAAGTATGATTGTAAGTAGGTCAAGGATGGTGGCTCCTCAACATCCGGCTCTCAGTATTGATAATGTTTCTTTAAATTTGTATGACTTAAAATTTTAGGTGTGATTCTCGACAGCAAATTTACTTTTGAGAAACACATTAGGCCTGTGTCTTCAGTTGCACAAAAAATTTGCTTATTGAGAAAGTCTTACAAGATTTTCGGTGATCAGTCTATTCTGAAGTGTTTTAATTCTTTCATTCTACCTTGTTTTGAGTATTGTTATCCTGTCTGGTCTTCAGCTGCTGATTCTCATCTTAATTTGTTGGACAGAAACTTACGATCTATTAAATTTCTTATTCCTGATCAAGATATTAATCTTTGGCACTGTCATTCAATTAGTTCATTATGCATGTTGCATAAGATTTTTCATAACTCTGACCATCCTTTACATTCAGATCTCCCTGGACAATTTTATCCTGTTCGTAACACTAGGCAGTCAGTTAATTCAAATAGCCAGGCCTTCTCCATCATGAGGCTCAATACTACACAGTATTCTAGAAGTTTTATTCCAGCTGTGACCAAGTTGTGGAATGATCTTCCTAATCGGGTAGTTGAATCAGTAGAACTTCAAAAGTTCAAAGTTGCAGCAAATGTTTTTATTTTGACCAGGCTGACATGAGTCTTTTTATAGTTTATATATGACATATCTGTTTTGACGTTGTTAATAGTTTTTATGTGACATATCTGTTTTGACGTTGTTGATAGTTTATATATGACATATCTGTTTTGACGTTGTTAATAGTTTATATATGACATATCTGTTTTGATGATGTTACTGTTTTTAGAATTATTTATTGTTAATTTGTTCTCATCATTTATTTGTTTCCTTATTTCCTTCCCTCACTGGGCTATTTTCCCCTATTGGAGCCCTTGGGCTTTTAGCATCTTGCTTTTCCAACTAGGGTTGTAGCTTGGCTAGTAATAATAATAATAATAATAATAATGATAATAATAATAATAATAATAATTCTCTTAGATATTTAGGACGTCCAGTTCTGATAACTTGGTGGGTTATACATATTTGAAACTCAATTCGTGCTTTGAAAAGCAGCCAGGGTAAATCAATTAGTGTAGGATATATGCGTGTAAATATGCTTATCTATATATATATATATATATATATATATATATATATATATATATATATATATATATATATATATATATATATATAACATTTAATATTTATAAAATGTTTACAAAGATCATATTAAGCTGAATAGATATAAAGCTAGACTTTAATCAACTAAGAGAGCAGACAAGCTTTAGAAGTGGGTATTCAACAACTGACCATATTCATGTAATTAACCAGTTAATGGAAAATAAACAAAGTATGACAAACTACTATGTATGGCATTTATAGACTATGAGAAAGCTTTTGATTCTGTCAAAACATCAGCAGTAATGAAAGCCCTTCAGAAGCAAGAAATAGAAGAATCTTATGTTAGAACACTTGAAGATATCCATACAGAAAGTACAATTCTGAAACTATATAGAGAGAAAAAATTCCGATTGAGAAAGGTGCTAGAGAGGAAGACCTCATCACTCCTAAATTATTCACAGCATGCCTAGCAGAAGTTTTTGAGAGTTTAGATTCGAAAAAGTAGGAATTAATATTAATGGGGAATGCCTTAACAACTTGAGATTTGCAGATGATAGAGTTGTGTTTAGTGAATCATGGGAGGAATTACGAAAAATGATAGAAGATTGTAGGACTGAACATGAATATGAGTAAAACTAATAATGTTCAATGAAAAAGCAGAGAGACGACAAACGAGTTATAGACGAAAATCTTGAAATTATTAATGAATGTACATACTTAGGACGGACAGTAAGTGTTTCCCGAGGATACAAGACCGAAAGTAAAAGAAGGATAATCATGGGATGCAGAGTTTTTGGTAAACAAAATGAGATTATGAAAGTTTAGTGCCACTTTCTCTAAAAAGAAAAGTATTTAATGAGATGGTACTACCAGTATTAACTATGCATCAGAAACTTGGAGCCTTAAACATAATCTAGTTACAACTCAAAGAGCTATGGAAAGAATAATGATGGGAATAACACTAAGAGATAGAAAAAGAGCAACCTGGATACGAAAGCAAACTAGAGTAGAGGATATTCTAACAACATATAAGAAAAAGAAATGGACATGGGCAGGGCATATAATGAGAATGACAGATAATAGATTGACATTAAGAATAACAGAATGTGTCCCTAGAGATTGTAAGAGAAGCAAGAGAAGGAAGAGAAAATGATGGATTGACAAGCTAAGGAAGTTTGCGGGCGTTGACTGTCACAGAAAGACCATAAACGGACGCAAGTGGAAGGATATGTCTGAGGCCTTTATTCTGCATTGGACTAGTAAAGGCTGATGATGATGATGATGATGATATATATATATATATATATATATATATATATATATATATATATATATATACACACATGTATATATATGTGTGTGTGCGTGTGTGTATATATATACTGTATATATATATATATATATATATATATATATATATATATACATATATATGTATATATAAAGTATATATATGTATATATACAGTATATACATATATATATATACATATATATATGTATGTATATATACAGTATATATATATGTATATATACAGTATATATATATATATATATATATATATATGTGTATACTTATTTGTGTATGTAAATGTGTGTCAGTAATCATGCATACACTTCCATGCAATCCTAGTACGTAGCACACCCTTTCGCCACCTCCTCAAAACACACCAGTAATAATATTAAACACAACACTACACAAATACACAAATATCGTTTTGTGTACGTATCACAGGTAGTACATACAGTACATAATTATTTTGTGACCATTAACCCATTCTCAAACAAAAACACCTGTGCGAGGACGATTATATTCCATCTCCATTAACATAGTCAGTTCCTGAGTAGAATTATATTTCTGATCTTTAACCTTTTTGACACTTGCGAAAATAGCTCATTTGTCTTGTAACATCACAGTACAAAACTGTAATTTTCTACAGTCAATAATTATTCTTATCAATGTTTCCACATCTGTCAAGATAATTGTGATTGCTATAGTTTCATATTATTATTTGTATTTCTAGGACTCCCCCCCCCCCAATGCCACGTGTCCATCTTTCATGCCTCACGAATTACATTTTCCCTACCTTTTTTTTTAGTAATGAATTTATGATCTTTATTTTACTTTTCTCCAAAACATATATATTCAGTTACTATCATCATCTCTCCATTTTAGCCTTCCCATTTACCTTCTCATCCCACTTCTTACTTTGAATGGTAAACACTTCTGACTTTTTTAACTTGGTAATAGATGTGATCTTTTGAAAGATATCCATTCTATGGCGTTGGGCACTTCCACTCTTCCTTCATGTTGCTTGGGAACATTATGTCGTTCACATATATCACTACTTCTATTTCTTTATCCCTTGTGAGTATGACTCTTCTAACTTATAGCATTCCCCTTATCTGTCACTATAGAATAATTTTGGCCCAATCATAGTGTGTCTACTTTCCCTACAACCTTATTTCTTCTGTTTTGCTACAGGAGTGTCCACTCCTGCTCGTCCTTTCTTGTTCATTTCATATATTACTGAGGCCTCTTTCCACACAAGTTCTATTATGCAGTCTGATATGCAAACATTGTCAAAGCACTTGGAAGCATATCCAAACCATTTGTATCCTGGTGCCCCTAAATGCTTTTAATCTATGTACTGAGTTTAATCAAATGATCTACTGACGATTCCCTCCTCGCCGTTATTTAACTTGTCTTTTATTGTCATTTTTCGTTCGATTTTACTTTCTTGTTTTCCAGACTTGGTTTACTTCGTTGTTCCTTATTTATCAATATTACCATCAAATATTGCTTTATTTAATTTTATGGAAGATAAAGAATAAAAAATTGTTTGTTACTGTATTCTGATATAAGAAATAAAGAGCAGTGCTCTCTCTCTCTCTCTCTCTCTCTCTCTCTCTCTCTCATTTTTTAATGATAAGGAAGATGGAGAATAAAAGAATTGTTTGTTACTGTATTATGATATAAGAAATTCTCTCTCTCTCTCTCTCTCTCTCTCTCTCTCTCAATTTTTTGTTCCTGTATTATGATATAAGAAATGAAGAGCAGTGCGCTCTCTCTCTCTCTCTCTCTCTCTCTCTCTCTCTCTCTCTCTCGCATTTTTTAATGATAAGGAAGATGGAGAATAAAAGAATTGTTTGTTACTGTATTATGATATAAGAAATAAAGAGCAGTGCTCTCTCTCTCTCTCTCTCTCTCTCTCTCTCTCTCATTTTTTAATGATAAGGAAGATGGAGAATAAAAGAATTGTTTGTTACTGTATTATGATATAAGAAATGAAGAGCAGTGCACTCTCTCTCTCTCTCTTTCTCTCTCTCTCTCTCTCTCTCTCTCTCTCTCTCTCTCTCTGTATATATATATAATATATATATATATATATATATATATGTATATATATGTGTGTGTGTGTGACATTAAACAATGATGCGGTCATACATGTGTACCGGAAAACGAGTATACTGAATCACATACTGCTGTCAATCATTTTGGGTTTACAGTCATCCCTTTATTTTGGGTTTGGATCAAACCCTTCAGTTGGGGTTGGGCTATGATCTTTTACAGTAGCCCTATTCATTTCTTTCAAAATTTCTTACATACATTTCCTTGTTTCCTTTCCCCACTGGGCTATTTTCCCTGTTGGTGTCCCTTGTCTTATAGCATCCTGCTTTTCTAACTAATGCTGTAGCTTAGCAAGTAATAATAATAATAATAATAATAATAATAATAATAATGATAATAATAATAACTGCTCCAGTTCAATTATCTATCGTATTAATTGTTACAATTTTATCGTAATCTTCAGTTGCACCGAATCCCACAGTTCCTATTTCATTTAGCTAGATATTGGTGCACCTTTGATGAATGTTATTAGCTCTTTTATATTTAATTGTTCACATACATTTCATAATAATTTTTCAATCTGTATATTTAAATGCCTGTCCTAAATAATGACATATCCCACCAATATGTGTATAGGGTTGCAGTCCTTTTTTTTCAGTTGCTCCACTTTTTAGTCCATTGCAATGGTTACTTTGTCCATAGTCATGTAAAACAGTTTACGTATCCTCTATAGAAAAGATGACCTCCCCCCATAACCCATTTTAGTTCGATACATGCTAAATCAAATAATGTCGGTACAATGAAACTGCTTTGTCAAAGTATTTTTTATGCATTCCTACAATGTTTGATAATTGGAAAGTCCAAATCTGCACAGTCTTCATCGTCACCTATCCAAAGGAAATTATTAACAAAAGTTATATATTGTATCAATGGTCGAATGGCGTTAATATTATGACATTTATCATTACATATTCCAATAAAATCACTGATCACTAAATGAAAAGTTTTTCAACGGAGTTATTAGTCTTGAGTATTACTGTTCAATTCCTGTGATACAGAATCCCATGATAATGTCGCTTAAAGATGACTCAGAATTATTGTTGAAGAGCAACTAGAAAAAATTAAGATTCTTTACCTAACACCATAACAGAAGTAAGCTTAGTTTCCTCAAAAAAAAAAAAAAAAAAAAAAAAAAACACTACAACTTTGGTGATTAACATATTCCAAAGGATCCCATCAGAAAATTTCAATTTCCCTAATCTCGCTAAATGAAGAACTGAACAGAAGTACTTGCCTTTAACTCCCAGTCGAGCAGACAGGAATAGCCAAGTGAAGCTAACCCGACGATTACCAGAGAGTTTTAGGTTAAACACCAGACTAGATCTTCCTAATCCGTTACCTTCTTCACTGCAAACACACAGACAATAAAACCATATAATACATTGGAACCAAAGGCCTTTTCCAATTGATCAGTGATCAGATAAAGGAAGTGCGTGTGGAAAAACACCTGTGCCGCGAGGATAATGTTCTATCGTCATAAACACAAACCGTTCATAAGTAGAACTAGAATAGTGTTCTTTTTTATACAAATAAGAACCGCTAACGTTGCCATGATGGAAGCATTTAAATAAAAGTTATATTTTCTCTTGAAATATTCTAGTTATCCTCCTATATTCTTATTCTATGGTCTAAGTCTAATTCTTTATATCGTAATTCATCATCATGCAAGTGCCAAATCACAAAGGACGTCGGTAATCATGGCACGTCATTCATCACCTATTTCTGGTTTTCTGCAGCACCTGAGGTACAAATATTCTTCCACTTATTCTCACCAATCCATCCAGATATTATTTTCTAAGTCTTCCTTTTTGCCTCCTTCCATCGAATTTACCAGAGAGAGAGAGAGAGAGAGAGAGAGAGAGAGAGAGAGAGAGAGAGAGAGAGAGAGAGAGAGGCTGGCTCTAATTCTTGTATTCTCACTATGTAACCAACAAACCGCATTTACCTTCCTCTCACTGAAGTTAAAAACTCTCTCCCAACTCCCACGCTCTCCAATACCTCATTAGTGTTCATCTCAGTTCATAATATTTTCACCAATACCACATTGCTGCAGCCTGTAACCTCTCCTCACCTGCTTTCCTCAAGGTCCAAGTTTCACAGCCATACAACAGTACAGACCAAACAAAGCATTTCACAAACCACCTCCTTAGATTCATTAATACTATTAAGTTGGTGACTAATTTCTTGATTATTCCAAATGCATCTTTTGCCATGGATATCCTCCTCTTAATCTCTCTCTCTCTCTCTCTCTCTCTCTCTCTCTCTCTCTCTCTCTCTCTCTCTTGTGACAGTGCATCCAAAGTAATAAAAACTATTGGCTTGTTTAACGGTGTCAACATTGATTCTTATCATAATTATCACATTCTTATTCATCACGATCTGGATATGTGCCATTCCAGTTTGATCTTTAACCTTTCCAATACATGCGGTAATTGGCTCAGCTAATTGGCTCAGCTCTTTTAAACAGTACAGAATTTTACTTTAGTGGTAACTTCTGACGAATACAAACACTTAAATTTCATTTAATGTTTCGTATTGAATCTGAGACATACTGTATAGTCATCCAAAATATTTTAGCTGAGAAAACTGCCAAGATATTTCTTTCAGGAGAAAATGCATAGTAAATACTCAGTAAATAATCTTTGTAACCCTGGATCCACGATGCTCAATCCTCTCTTCAAGAAGGCATCGTGCACACCGCTTGATCACATTCGAAGCTTTGATACCTAAGAACAGTTCATCGTTATTAGCAGCAACCTAACTTGACTGCACTAACTTCCTCCTATATGCTGACCTTACTGTATGTTCATATTGCAGTTATTATTCATCAAGTCACTTCCCTTGTTGGGCATTCTATAGGTCCTTATGACTGAAGTTGTTTTGGTTAGGCCCCTGAAGCCTACTGCATGTTATGTTCGTCTTTTCCTCCTCTAACCGGTATAATTCACAGCTAATTATCATCATTTGTTCTTTTAGAATTACTCTTCAATTCTCTAGCCTGTTAAGCTTAGTCGTCATCACTATGATAGCTTCTCTTGCACTAAATCTAGGTTGTGTCACATTCTGTCCATGCCTGCAGCGAACCTGACCGTTGTCATCTCCTGTTTTATAGCTACTTTCCTTTGTATTTCCTTGACTATCTTATCCTTGGGCTTATAGCATCCTGCTTTTCCAACTAGGCTTGTAGCTTAGCTCACAACAACAACAACAAAAATAATAATAATAGTAATAATAATAATAATAATAATAATAATAATAATAATAATAATAATAATAATAATAATAATAATAATAATAATAATAATAATAATAATAATAATGATAATAATAATAATAATATTGATAATAATGAGATGTGCGATGAATAGGGATGTGACAGCTTAGGTCATTTCAAGTAAGTGGAGACCATATAATGTGTAAGAACATACCATCCTAAGTAAGGTTAGGGGATGATTTGAGGTTTATGATGTTAACTAATGACAGCCCATGGGTAAAGATTTATACATATGTTCTCAAGATATGCAAATTTAGCTCCATGACATGTTTTTGCATGAGTGGCTTAACTCATACAGCCATTTCAATTATGGTAAACATTGATAGTTGTTTGACAGTTTAATTTATGCGACAACAGAAATGGTGATGTGCTGGCCACTGTAGAATGTTTTGTTTGAATTAAAAGGGTCAAATGAATAACTTACTATAAATTTTAAAAAAAATGTGAACTATGCACCAGTGTTTCAAGTTTTTTATTGATGTTTGAGGTGGCAATGACATTGCTCATGAGCTTTTGTCAAACCCTTTTAAGACCCTTTTTTGTTTTTCTTTTGATTTATGTAATCAATACCTAATGTTTTGGATCAATTAAAACTTCTGACTTCATCTTAAGAAAGTTCCCTGATGTTTTCATACTTCACTTGTTTTTTTAAGATATCCTCTTCAGTTACTCAATGACTGCCTTGAATGTATGAAGTGCTTTTGGGGAATGTAATCTATTTTGTGAAGATAATTAAAATTAGAGTGAAATTCATGAATGTTTTGTGTGAAGTTCATTGGACAATTATGTACTTCAATTTCAATTATACATGAACCATATATTTTGCCAACTGCTTATCTTGTGTTTTATCCATTTCTCACCCGTTATGTAACCAAAATTATGGGGATCAGTCCAATCATTCTAGGGTCCAAAACAGCTGTACATAGAACAAATTGTAACAGAATTTCTTTTTGCACGAGTGTTTTCTACACACATCCTAGTATTCCAGAATAAAATTCATGGAAAAATAGACTGAATAGTTATAAAATTGTGGTTGAAAATTCATTACACACACTTTTTAGCATCTAATTTTGGAAGATGTTTCAGCTTTTATTCCACAGGAATAGGGTTTGAGTAGTATCTTGGAACTGTTATAAATGACACACTACTAATCATTGACCCTTGTGCTTTATGCCCGTATGGTCAGCAAACTATGAACCTTCAAGAAAAGGGATGTCTCAGAATCACCAAAGCACTTGAACAGCTTGAAGATGACATCAAAACATAGCCTGGACTGACAGATACCAGTACTTCAACCCCAATTTGCCAGTTGCATTTACAAAAACCTGCATTCAACTTCCAAGAACATTGCAAGTTTTGGTGTCAGCCAGTAATATGAACAAGAAAGAAGAGTGCATATGATGACACATAATTGTTTCCAGTTATATCTCATGACTTCAAGACCACTGTTGAAAGTGTGTTTAAGGAGCATAGTGATGAGTGAGCTTACATGGTGCACAGTAGACTTGAATTTGCTCGAGATTTACATGGAGTAGATTGTGTTTACCATCAAGTTTTCAGCAGCAACTTCAGGAGAGGGTAATAGATTTCTTTGCAGTATCAGTCTATCAGTGATACCAAATTTGAGCTTGTAAGAGGCTGACCAAAAGACAGCCCAAAAGAAAGCTGGTTTTCTATAAGAAAATGATGATAAACAGATGACTATAGGTGACCTCATCCTGAAGATGTCGGACTATTGTGAAGATCCATATTGCACAAAGTACAGAAAGAAGAAACTCAAGGACCATATTGGCAATCATCTTGAACATTAAAGGAAAACCTAACATGGCAACAATCTAGAACACAGCAGCAGACATTTTGGATAAGTTCTATTAGGCTCTCTAAGAAATGGATCTGGGGGCAGAGTAGACAAAATTTATACAGACTGCAGAACAATTCATCAGAAATGACGTAAAGTCTGTATCCACTAGCCCAGAAGAGTATCCTAGACATGAAGACATCTCAGACTTATAATTTAACATTGCATTTATTCCCATCTTCTTGAAACTTTCTCAGGCAGATTTTCAGTGAGAACAATACTGACCTCAAGATTGATTCTTTAGGCCAAGCAATAATGTAAGCTGCCAGAGAGGAGTCCTCCTTGCTCTCCTCCAGATTGGCCTTGGAGTTCAGACTTACTGTCTCTTTGAATCAAAGTTCCTCATTGATTCCCTTATTAGGCATGACTTCTTTACGTCTTTCACAGAAGTTAAGAAATTTTAGATGCCAGCTGCAGTCTCACAAGGTACAGACATCCAAGGCATCATTCCAGAACACTTTATCTAGTAAATGGCTGACAATGTTGACCACAGCATTAGGACACTTTATGGGTTCATTACTTTCAGAGGCATGGGAGTCGCTGCTGTCACAGCTGGCATCAACCACCAGATACCAGTTCCCAAGCAGGCTGTAAATTTCAAAGACCTGGCTGTCAATGCAAATATATAACTTTTTTTCTTCAAGGCTGATGGCAATGCATCTCTGCCTTTACTCTATGGGAATTAACCCTTTTACCCCCAGGCTCTTTGGAAATTTCCAACCCTTAACCCCCAAGGGGTTATTTTTTCCCCAGCACATTTTGCAGCATATTTTCTTTAAATTGCTCTAACAGCCTTAATTTTTGTCATAGAGAGGTCAGGTTGGTCTCATTCTCTTGGAAAATGCCTGAATTTTCTTAAAAAATTATCAAAAATATGAAAAAATAAATTTTTATAGCATTTTTTTGCATGGACGTACCGGTACGTCCATGGGGGTAAAGGGATGGGTTTTGTGAAACGTACCAGTACGTCCTTTTGGGGGTAAAAGGGTTAAGATCCACTTAAGTGGGCCGGCCAGCTAATGCCGATTTTTAATGACAGGACTTTGACATTCATACCACTTAATAAGGTGACTTAGGACTTCTTCAAACTGCATAGAATTTTTGCCTCTCACCTTCGGTTTTGCGACGCCTGAAAATTAGTGCTTTTCAAATTCTTTTTCATCCCTTGATAATTATTTCTAAGATCTTGGATTACTACCTGGTATAGACCTCCAATAATATGAAGATTTTTTTCTGAAAGTAAATTTTTTGCCAGATATGATTTTTTTCGTTATGGTAAAAAAATAAACCATAAAAGTCAGGGAAAAAATTAAGAAAAAAAATATGAAACAAAAATTTCAAGAAGGGATTCATTTCATTGTTTGATAATGTATTTCTAAGTTATATACCAAATTTCAATGCTATATCTTTAAAACTAAGGGAGACTATTGAATTTGAAGGTCAACAAGTATAATTTTGAGATACGTGTGTTCAGTTTTTCTTTATATTTTTACAAAGCCAATATTAATAAATCCTGATTATTATGAATTTTATGCTCCTTTTTGGATATTGATAAACGAAAACAAATTATTTATCATAATTTACTCATAAACGAAGATCCTTTTGCTCAATATCTTGCTTCTTTTGCTTGTATCAGGCAAGGCCGTCACTTCTCCATTCACACAACTCTCTCTCTCTCTCTCTCTCTCTCTCTCTCTCTCTCTCTCTCTCTCTCTCTCTCTCTCTGCACTACTGAACTCTTAATAGAGCGAATTTTCTTCTTCCTTATGTTAGCAAGATGTTGAAATTGTCTTTTCCTCTTTGAAATGATAAAGTTCTTGCCAAAATCGAGAAAAACAAATGTAAAAATGAGTGAATGTCAGAGGTCAAACTCAGGCATGTACTCTCTCTGAGGTTTGTGGTAGGACTAAAGGGCGAAGGTTGTAATAAATACATTGTCTGCGACTCGTGGAAGTTATACAGATGCATTGTTCACAATTTCTTTTACATTAAAATGTAATAATTATCAAAATTTACGATAACAGAAGAAATACTGCATTTCCTTGTAGGGAACAATGTTTATGGGTAATTGAGTTACTTTTACTAATTACCTTGTAACTATGAAAATCAGAGGAATTTTGACATAGTATTTCGTACATACATTCTCCATTGCCATACGGAGCTCAGTGAATTTTTGCAGGATTTTATGTTTTTCTTCCTTTACCCCCTTATATTGGCATTCCGGCCGGCTCCCTTAAAACTAAAGGCCACACTGAGAAGATAGACTTGCTTTGGAAAGTATCATGGCCTTTGCTGTCACCATGGCCTGGATGGTCCTTGCCCATCATAGACATGAACTCCAGTAACATGAGCTGTATCCATTCAACACTTAAATTTGTATGTGCAGAAACTAAGTTTCATGATGTGATACTAATAATAACCTTTGACAACCTCTTTGGGATGAAGTCCAGAAAATTGTTGGAATTGAACCATCTGAGTGTGAGCTGTGTTGCTTGGTTTTACGTCTTTATGACTTCCATACTAAGATGAGCTCGGTGGGGTCCATTAGTCACATAGTGTCTGGTTGTGGCTTACAGGGGCTGCTTGAGGTGGTGTATGCTCCCAACACAGTTTCTCACATTTGAAGTAGGAAAGCTATAGCAAGAGCAGTTAAAGGGGTTGGCTGACTAATGCCATTTTTCAAGGACAGAACTTTGACATTCATACCACTTAATAAGATGACTTAGGTCAACAAACTGCATAGGATTTTTGCCTCTTGCCTTCGGTTTTGTGGCGCCAGGGCGATTTATCCTGAAAAGGAGTTTTTTTCAAATTCTATCTGCTCCTTAGAAACTTAATATTAAGACCTGAGATTACTACCCTATATAGACCTGACGTAGACCTCCAATTAAATAGTTTTTTTCTAAAAACCATTTTTTTTTTTTGGCTAGATATGAATTTTTTTATTACGGTAAAAAAATAAACCCTTTAAATCAGGGGGAAAAAGTATGAAAAAAATATGAAACAAAAATTGGAAAAAAGGGTTCTATTTAATGATTTTATAATGTTTTTCTAAGTTATATCCCAAATTTCAATGCTATATCTTTAAAACTATGGGAAAAGATAGAATTTGAAGGTCAATATGTATAGTTTTGAGATATGGCCATTCAAAGTTTCTTTTTGTATTTTTACAGACAATATTAATAAATCATGATTATTATGAATTTTATGTTCCTTTTTGAATATTAATAAACTAAAACAATGTTATTTATCATAATTTAATCATACATGAAGATCCTTTTGCTCAATATCTTGCTTTAGGATTCTAGTCACTCCTTCATCCACAACACTCTCTCTTCTTCACTAACTTCACCCACTTCTGAACTCATATTAGATCCAATTTTCTTCTTCCTTATGTTAGTAAGATATTGAAATTGTCTTTTCCTCTTTGGCATGATAAAATTCTTGCCAAAACCAAGAAAAACAGACGTAAAAGCGAGCCAATGTCAAAGGTCAAACTCAAACTTGCACTCTCTGTGAGGTTTTTGCTAGCACTGCAGGATGTAAAAATAAGTTTCAG
Organism: Palaemon carinicauda; assembly: GCF_036898095.1. NCBI lineage: Eukaryota > Metazoa > Arthropoda > Malacostraca > Decapoda > Palaemonidae > Palaemon > Palaemon carinicauda. Next base: position 127,413,084 of record NC_090734.1, read on the forward strand.
TCTTGTGACTCAGGGAATCTATACAGATACCATTGCTCAAATTTTTTTTTTTATATTAAAATGTAATAATTACAAAATTTTACGATAACAGAAGAAATACTGCATTTTCTTGTAGGGATCAATGTTTTTTTGGCTTATTGAATTACTTTTACTAATTACCCTGTAACTATGAAAGTAAGAGGAATTTTGACTAAATATTTCGTAGACATATTCTCCATTGTCATTTGAAGCTCGGTAATTTTTTAAGGTTTTTGCGATTTTTATTGTATACCCCCATATATTGGCATACCGGCCGGACCGCTTAAGGGTCACCTACTTGTGGATTTTACCCTGAAGGCCTTATCAGCAGCAAAGTCCTTCAACACACCACTATCAGAATTTGACAATACATTTAATTTAGATTAGACACCAGATGATACAGATCAACTAATGCAAGAGGAAGATATTCCACTGTTTTATTCCTGTATCTGGTACTGATGATATGTAAATAGAGCACGCAAAGAAGCACCCTGACCCTCTGAATAGGCTGTCTTGGATGAAGTCTTGGCTGCAGCTCTACAGTTGTATGACATATTGGTTGTTGGTGAAGTATTTGTTCAACAAGTATGTTCATCACGGTGTCTGGACAGATTCCAGCAGAAAAAGGAAGCTCAGAGTGTATAAATGACAGCAAATCGTACTAAAAAACTTTGGCTGCAATACATGGAGACGGTTGAGGCACTGGATTTGTTTTTAAAGCCAAGAGAACAGGTAACTGGATGCTTCATCTGATACCCATCCCAAAGTCTTTTAATTTTTCATGTCTGGGCACCACGTTTGCAGTAGTCGTCGATACTGGCCTGGACTACCAACTGATCCGAGTAATAGAACAAACTCGGATGAGTACCATAAAAACAACTGGGGGACTGACACAATTGTATGGAATCGCTACATCTCACCGGAGTCAGAGGCTTTCATTGATTTAAGCTTGCCCCAGCGTCAATGGAGCCATGATGTAACTTGTACAGACAAGTACAGCACCAAGATTCTACACCAGCCAGAAAGACAAGAGATAACAAGGAAATGAAAGGTCTCCTCTACTGCCTGCAACAAAAAAAACCATTTGAGAGAGACACATTGCTACAAAACATTGCCCCTGGGGAAACTGCTTATAGTGCTGTAAATGCAGTCAAAGCAAAAGAGGTGATATGCAAGATTCTGCATTAAATGACAGGAAACTATGTTAGTAAGGAGACAAATAGGACGTTGACAATGGACAGTAAGTCATGCATAAAGTTTGATGAATCTTCAGCTACTTTTCCAGTGACTGCTGACAATTTTAACTGCCACATTAAGCTGCCAAGAATCTAGGAGACATCAAGTATGAACTTTGTAACATACCACCAGCTGTTTGATCCATTTGGACTTCCTCGAGAGCCAAACAAGGCAGCACTGGATGATGTTATCTGGTCTATAGGGAAAGGATCTGACATCCTTGGTTCATTATACTGTGAAGAGATGTATCAAGTGCTGGATGGTGGATTACTACTGCTTTGATTACCTTGGCCAAGAGGCACAATATTTGATGCTGTAAGCAGCATGTATGTGGAATACGTTAAACTATTTCACCAGCCCAACCTTATGGTTGATGGCTATGGGTCAGGCCCCTTTACAAAGGACATAATACACCTTTTCTGCTTTCATGGTGTTGTGGATACCAATGTGAACTTCAGTGGCAGCAGACCTGTCATCACCAAGAAGAACACTTTCTGGCCCATAAAAACCTACAAATAAATATTTGTTATGCTATTGCAGAAACTAAAACCTGCGGTTGGAAAGACAGTCACTGCTGCCCCTAACTATCAACATTTCCAGGTATTATGTCCTTCTCTTGGGCTCTAGACAAGACATCTTCCAATTGACCACGATCCACAGGTCGTGGTAACAGGCGAGGACTCACTTCTGAGCAATTGTTTTCTTCAAGATGATAAGATCAACAAATTGTTGAGATGCAGCAAAAGACAAATTCTGTTTGTATGGTCCCAAACCATAGGACTTTGAACTGAGCACCACTCCATTGAGGACCAAGTGGCGGTACTAACTGCTTTATTGATGGAAAGGTATTTGAAAATCCACATCCTTTAAACAGACAGAGGTCAATCCCTGGTTTCCATCCCTCTTTTGACGTCTCCACCAGGAACAGTTAGCTGTAATCTCTACTGGTGTTTTGCACGACTTCCAATACGTCCTTGTCCAGCATTGCCTAAAATTCCTCCCCAAAGGCCATAGCCTTCGACAATCCCAGTGGTAACAATGAATCCTCATCGGATCTCAAAAATTAGCGAAGGGGGAGTTGATGAATGGGATGCGATAACCTGTCTGAAAGATCTTTATCATCCATAAAGGGTTTAGAGGGGCTGTTGCTCATATAAGTTACCACATGATGGAAGGGAGTAATAACTCACTTTTCTTCTTTTTTCGACTGTTGCTTCGACATCTTGCTGTGGGAACAGAGATGTCGCACCCAGCACCAAAGTGTTCCTAAGGGCTAGGGCAGCTTTCTGTCCCCCACAGGTGGAGAAGCAACCTACCATGGCATCTCTCCTTTGAGAACCTAGTTTGCCCACTGCTTGGCTGACTGGCTTGCCAAGTAGGTGACCACCTTATCTCCAGAGAGGATGAGTTCTGTGAAATTTTTCCTCAGAGCCGCTGAAGGAAGGTGGGGTAAAGTGAAGTGGGCTACCATCCCCAACCAGAGATAAATTCGTAATATAACCTGAAGGCTTGCCATTGATGCCTATGCCACGCTGTGGTTTCAGATGCTAAAAAGGATATTTCCTTAAATTTCAGCCTTTTCACTGATGGTCTCTTTGTCAGAGCCTCTATTTCGTCATTAATTGGCAAAGCTGTGGATGGGGTATCTTCCAGGATGTAGAATCTCCGTTACCTAGACAGGCCTGGGTGGAAAACCTTGCCAGACTGGCTAGACCTTAGAGAATTTCTTGGTCCTGCGATCTGAAGATCTACTGTGTTTAGGACTACCTTTTCTAACCTACACCAAGGTAGTTTAAGGTTCGTCTGAGAAACCTTGCTGAGCTCCATGGCAAAAGTCTGAATGTTAGACCTCCTTCCATGGGCTCAGATTACACTTCGCTAGGCTCGTCCTGCTAATCAGAGGTGAGACCTTCAGAAAGGTTGATTTCATGCCAGGGTTTTCTGTCTTAGCTGACAGAGGGCCCTGATCGAGTCTAGGAGAGTTTGAAACGTCCTCAGACCTATCAGCAGAAGAACGACTCATCTCCTTAATGGAGACGAAGCAGGTCTAATGTAGAGTAAATAATTTATTTATGTATTTCATATGGGTATTTAAGAGGTCACTTTCTGCAAATCTTAACAATCAGTCTTCCTCTTCAGAGGGTGACCTCCCAGGCATTGAAAGATGACTGGTTTTCCACCTTTCAGCTGCAGACTTACACCAGGAACTAGAATCACTATGCTTGGCCCAATCAAACATTCTTGGCAGCCTCGTATGATACTGGCAAAAGGTAATGGATGTGCTGGGTACGCTAACCATATGGGTGATTATTTCTGTGATATTCTTTATTTTTTGATGAACGAAAACAGTTACATAATTAAAGCAGTATTATGAATATACAATTATTAACAACCTATTGTAACGGCAGACATGGTGGAATTCAAGAGGAGGTATGGTTACATGGCAATTGTAAGATAACATCCGGGAACTTTTTCATAAATAATTGGGAGCTGTTAATTGGTTCAAAATGCCAGCTAATGGTTACATCTTACATGATACAAAAAAGTTCCTACATACCATCGAAAACAACCCATGAGCAGGATAAAATCCAACATCAGTCTCCCAAAAGTAAATAATGAATTTGGACAATGTTAGTGGTATTCACATTTTAGGTGATTTAAAAGTAAACTACAGTATTATGCTCCAGCACCCATTAGTCATACAGAGAAACCAGCCAAAACAGCCAGAAGTAGTCTATTTATTATAGGGAATTATTCGAAACACACACCGAAAAAAGAAAAAAAAAATCTGGATTCACCCCTGTCGTCGTTTGTTTATTCATGAGCAACTTTAAAAACTACTGTATCGATTTTGATCAAACTTGGTTGTCATGTTATGTATGACCTAAGGATGAACCTGTAGCATTTTGGATAAAGTACATAGTACATCAAAGTACAAGTATGTCAAATATAGTGTTTGGTTGATGATTGTAGTTTCCTGAATTCTGTACTACTGCTTCTAAAATTTCGTAACTCTTTATAGCTAAACAAATGCTCTGGTGTACCATCTAAATCTCTGCACAACTTGCAATGCCTGTCGTTTTTATTCCTGTATCCTTTTATATTCATGATATTCTTGTAGCAAGACTTCATTACTGCCGTTTACCTGCAAACATTATCATAGTATAACATCATCTATGCCATCCTTCGTAGCCAAAATCTTGGTGGATATAATGATGCCTAATTGGTAAAACTGCATACGTTTATTTGCAGTAGGCCACATAATGGTCTTGAAGATGTTTCTACTCTGACCCTGACCTGTATCATGCAAACACTGGACCTAACAGTATAAACTGTTAAAACGAAACAAATGACTATCGACAAAAGACTCATCTCTTTTAAGCATATGAGCTATAAAGAGTTCTATACTTCTTTGAGATAGTTAGATACAGAATCAAATACTACTAGTACATATGCTACATCACTTATTTACAATCATGCGATTAAAGTCGAACACGTTCAGACAAGGCAATAATGTTTCCTTCGACACATATAGCTATATTGTGTTACATCTACACACAAATTACGATTTCTCATAGTCAAATACATAAAATTTCTAGAAAGCCATTATTGTTTACTTAATTATTTGGCTATTTTTTTTTTTTCATTGGCCCTTTCACCTCTTATTTCTTTCGTGAGTGCTGGCCTTTCATACATTCTTGCTGGTTGCAGGGTTGGAAATAAAATACTTTGTTTTGTCAAGAAGTCTTTAATTTTGCTGAATATTGACCATGAACATCATCGTTTTCAACTAACATTCATAAATATTTTGCCTTTATTTACTTACGAATACAATCATTTTGTCGGTCAAATTTAGTCCAGTTCAAATTGTTATAGCATGAACTTGGTAATTAAGAATGAGAGAGAGAGAGAGAGAGAGAGAGAGAGAGAGAGAGAGAGAGAGAGAGAGAGAGAGAGAGAGAGAGAGATTATAGCATGAAGCTTAGACAATCAGAAATTTCTAAATAAGTACCTCCTGTAAAAGATGTGGCGTTGAATTCAAACAATCAGAATGACTCTCAGTAATTTAATCTTTGTGGTAGCTGTACCTTTGACCCACTATATATATTCTAAAAAAATCCATTTCCGCAATTTTGCATTTCATAGTATATCCTCATACGCTCCTTTGTTGATTCGAATAGGTCCTTTTTGGAAAGGTCAAAAGCATGTGCCGTATTTTAGTGTTGGGTTCTCATTGGATTTGGTTTGAAGCTAAAGAATTTGGTCTGCATTTTTCTTAGTATTACACAGAATTTTTAGAGAGGAATAGTTATCCTTTGTATAACTCGCCAAGCACAGGAAAGTAAGGAGAGTCCCTTTTTGTGTTTTTAGACTTATTGATAACTTTAAGACTCCGGTTTAGGTTACTATGAGATGGAGAGAATAATTCATTTAAAGAGAATTAGAAAAAATGAGTTGTGGTTCGTTGAGTTCACCGAGATTTGCAATGAATAGTTCTTAATTTCTATTGAGAATACTGAGATATAGTTGACAGTCATTTACTTAGATGCAGTTTAATTAAGCGAAAGGGCGGTTTTTGAGCTTTACTGCTATTAGTGAAAACTTGAAACATTGGTTCTCGTTCCTTTAAACTTGATTAAGTTTAATGAGAAGTGGAAAAAAATGCTTCTTAAGATATATTGAGTTCACTGAGAACTTTAAATGATGCTTCTTATTCAATATTGAGTATACAGAGATAAAAAAGGATACTTATTAGTCTGTATTCAGGTATTGTAAACAAATATATGACACAAAAATGGCTGTCCTCGATCTTCATAGTTACTGAGGATATTTGAACCCTTATTCTAAGTTTAATTGAAACTGGGGAAGATGGTCTTTGATTTTCATTTTATTGTACTATACACCCGAAGGGTGACATTGGATCTCCAATAAGTGACATCAAGCCAAATTGAGAATTAGTTTGGCTGCAACAGGAAGGATAGAAGACTCTACTTGGAGAATGGACTAACCATTTCAACGACGACTCTCATGTTGTAGGTGCAGACGCCATTGGCACACTCTGGAAGAGGAATAACAAAGTACAAGTTCGATGCTTTTCTTGACTTCTCTTGTTTTGCTTGGAAGTGTAAAAGAATAAAACTCTGATATTTCATTATTATTATTATTATTATTATTATTATTTACTTTGCATGGCATTTTACCGACCTCAACTATCATTTTCGTCACGTGACAACCAAATCCTAGTACTGGTTCATGTGGCACTCAACATAAGGTTTATTTTGCCATATATCTATCTATCTACCTATCTATCTATCTATCAACCTATATATCTATCTGTCTATATATATATATATATATATATATATATATATATATATATATATATATATATATATATATACACATACATACCTTTTGAGAAAACAATACAGTGCCTTCTTGTTTTTAATGAAAACATGAAATTTCTAAATAGATATGCCTGATGTTTGTTTAGATTTAATTGAATTTCAAGAGAAAAACTGCAAAAGTAAGGTTTGTAAAAGAGGTTTTCATGAAAGATAATTCAGTGGCTTGTGTGATCTACCAAAGTTAGATTTCATAAAAAGTCATTTTCTAAGAGGTGTATGTTTATATGGATTTCAGAAAGTGATTTGATAAAATGGAAAAGGTTTTTATGACTCATGAAATAGAACAGGTAGAATGGGTTTTGAGATTACTTGACAGTATAAACGGAAAACTACAATAACTCACTTTTCCCAGAATCCTTGCTCGGGGCTCCAGTAGTTGACTGTTGGTGTGGTTCCACTTGGGATGTTTCCAGAGGAGTTGTGTTGTGAGAAGTTGTAGTTGTTTTGTTACTAATCACGTTGGGAGATGTTGGTAAAGTTTGTTCAGAAGGAGTTGTCCCTGGATTTGTGTTGGAAGGATTTGTAGTTATTTTATCAATAATTATGTTTGGAGTCGTCGGTGAAGTTAATTTAGAAGTGGGAGTTTCTGGATTTGGTTTCGAAGTTATAGTTGTTTTATCAATGATTATGTTGGGAGTTGTTGGTGAAGATAGTTTAGGAAGAGTGGTTTCTGGATTAGTTTTGGGAGAAGTTGCAGTGGTTTGGTCAATAGTTAAGTTGGGAGTTGTTGGTGAAGATAGTTTTGGAAGAGTGGTTTCTGGATTAGTTTTGGGAGAAGTTGCAGTGGTTTGGTCAATAGTTAAGTTGGGAGTTGTTGGTGAAGATAGTTTAGGAAGAGTGGTTTCTGGATTGGTTTTGGGAGAAGTTGCAGTGGTTTGGTCAATAGTTAAGTTGGGAGTTGTTGGTGAAGATAGTTTAGGAAGAGTGGTTTCTGGATTGGTTTTGGGAGAAGTTGCAGTGGTTTGGTCAATAGTTAAGTTGGGAGTTGTTGGTGAAGAAAGTTTAGGAAGAGTTGTGTCTGGATTTGTGTTTGGAGAAGTTGCAGTTGTTTGGTCAGTAATTATGTTGGGAGTTGTTGGTGAAGAAAGTTTAGGAAGAGTTGTTTCTGGATTTGTGTTGGGGGAAGTTGCAGTTGTTTGGTCAGTAATTATGTTGGTAGTTGTTGGTGAAGATGATTTAGAAGGAGTGGTTTCCGGAGTTGCATTGGGAGTTGTAGTTTCATCTGTAGTTATTTTGTCACTACTTGTGTTGGGAGTTGTTGAAATTGATTCAGGAGGAGTTGTGTTTGGAGTATTTGTAGTTGTTTTATCACTAATTGTGTTGGGAGTTGTTTGCGAAGTTAGTTGGGAAAGAGTTGTTGCTGGAGTTGTGTTGGGAGAAGTTGCAGTTGTTTGGTCAGTAATTATGTTGGTTGTTGTTGGTGAAGATGATTTAGGAGAAGTGGTTGCCGGAGTTGCATTGGGAGTTGTAGTTGCATCTGTAGTTATTTTGTCACTGCTTATGTTGGAAGTTGTTGAAATTGATTCATGAGGAGTTGTGTTGGGAGTATTTGTAGTTGTTTTATCACTAATTGTGTTGGGAGTTGTTTGCGAAGTTAGTTGGGAAAGAGTTGTTGCTGGAGTTGTGTTGGGAGAAGTTGCAGTTGTATCTGTAGTTGTTTTGTCACTGTTTATTTTTGGAGTGGTTGTTGAAGTTGGTTCTTGAGTAATTATAGTTGATGTTGAAGTTGCAGTTGTAGATGTTGAAGTTATTCTTGGAGAGGATGTGCTAGGAAGAGTTGTTTTAGTAGTCCCAGTTGAAGAACTTTCTGTAGTTGTAGTAGTTTTTCCTAGATGAAAAGAAAGCCAAGATTAGTCTAAACTACTTGAAGGATCCAGTTATTAAGGTTAGAGTTTAATATATGAAGATTCATAGCTAAAGTTTTGAGTTTAAGTTTCTGGGTTACTGGTTCTAAATTGTTTCCACCATAAAATGCTTTTTTCTAATACCTGGTCACCTGACTGGCAAATTTAAAGCTTTACATCATACTTGAAACTTTTTCTTGCACCAGCAAATAATAATGCTATTAAAAGAGCTTAGTATTGCTTTAACCTCTTATGTCTTTACTGTCTTAATTACAATAACATAATGTTCCATGCTTTGACAACCTGTTACAGTCATTAACGCTCCTATTTTAATCTTTTGATCTGTCTATTGTATTCCTTCAGATATCCGATTGGATTCTTCAGTATATCCGTCCTTACAACCTTCTGTCCTAATTTTCTAATTTCTTACATGTAAATATATGATCTCTGTTATCTTTTTGCTTTACAACGGTCACTAACATCATCTTTGTATTTTCCAAGGATATTTTCCCAATGTCCAGCATATTCAACCTTATTTACATGACCAAGATAGTATTGTTTGTACTAATTTATGTGATGTAAGGTTTTGTGTCATTTGCTTCTATTGCTTTTATTCATCAGTTTTTATTTTTTCCTCTATCTCTCATATAACCTTTTTCTTGATTTTTCCTTAATTCCGTTTTCCCCAAATTTCCCATTGTATCTTTGTATTCTATATCTTCAATGCTATTACTCTAAAACGGTAGCATTCTTAATTGAGGTTCCAGATTTGATCTTCAATTGCCTCCCTACTAAAACTTTTTCTTCAGAGTTTACGTTATGAATTCACATAATATTTTTATAGTACATTCTGAAGGACACTGACCATAGTTATCTATACATTCTTCTTTCTATAGTAAATTGCATACTTTCTCATTATCCTTTTCTTTTGCTCTATTTCATTCAAAGTTTCTACACTTGCAAATATTGCTGGGCGAAAAGGTAAAGGTTTCTACACTTGCAAATATTGCTGGGGCAAAAAGACAAATTTTCTACACTTGCAAATATTGCTGGGACAAAAAGTCAAAGTTTCTACACTTTCAAATATTGCTGGGAGAATAAGTAAAGTTTTCTACACTTGCAAATATTGCTGGGACACAAAGTCAATGTTTCTACACTTGCAAATATTGCTGGGACACAAAGTTAAAGTTTCTACACTTGCAAATATTGCTGGGACACAAAGTTAAAGTTTCTACACTTGCAAATATTGCTGGGACACAAAGTTAAAGTTTCTACACTTGCAAATATTATTGGGACACAAAGTTAAAGTTTCTACACTTGCAAATATTGCTGGGACACAAAGTCAAAGTTTCTACACTTGCAAATATTGCTGGGACGTAAAGTTAAAGTTTCCACACTTGCAAATATTGCTGGGACACAAAGTTAAAGTTTCTACACTTGCAAATATTGCTGGGACACAAAGTCAAAGTTTCTACACTTGCAAATATTGCTGGGACACAAAGTCATAGTTTCTACACTTGCAAATATTGCTGGGACACAAAGTTAAAGTTACTACACTTGCAAATATTGCTGGGACACAAAGTCAAAGTTTCTACACTTGCAAATATTACTGGGACACAAAGTCATAGTTTCTGCACTTGAAAATATTGCTGGGACATAAAGTTAAAGTTTCTACACTTGCAAATATTGCTGGGACACAAAGTCAAAGTTTCTACACTTGCAAATATTGCTGGGACACAAAGTCAAAGTTTCTACACTTGCAAATATTGCTTGGACACAAAGTTAAAGTTTCTACACTTGCAAATATTGCTGAGACAGAAAGTCAAAATTTCTACACTTGCAAATATTGCTGGGACAAAAACTAATTTGCAGATTTTAACTTTAAATAATATCTTTCCAACTCTCTTTATGTTTCCATACTTCGTATTTTTGTGTACCATGTATTCTACCTTTTCACTTCTCTTATCCATATTCACTGGTCTGCTTTTGCTCTCTGCATACCATTCTCCCAGATACACTTGCTCATTCATTATACTCACTCGACCAGTCTTCACTCTTGCTCTTAGATGTTTAATCTTTATGGATCCTTAAGACCACAGCTTGCTAACTTGGCACTTACAGTAATCTTCTTCAGAAGCTTCAAGCCATGACAGTTACTTCTCCCACTTATCACTTTTTTCCTTCCTTTCTTTGGAGAATATTATATCAACTACAAATCTCAGGGATTCTATTTTAGTATCTCTTATCAAAGTTACATTTTCCTACTTTTGGAATCGGCTTTGGCTGTCCCTTTCCCACATAGCTTGAGTTCATAAATACTTTTCTTACTTATTTTCCCATCAATTTTAACATTTTCTTTTATTCCTGTTAGGCAGTTAACGATTCCTTTGCCATTTTTAATAATTTTCCTTAATATCAATGCTTCTTTC
>NC_090734.1:127429018-127436518 GCF_036898095.1 Palaemon carinicauda
CATATATATATATATATATATATATATATATATATATATATATATATATATATATATATATATATATATATTGAAAGATTTCACCTTGGTAGGATAATGATTACCTCTTCAAGGCCCATCCGTTTTTATGGCATACAAGTGTTGTGTTCGAATATAAGAGACTAACGTCAGTTTATCATCTCTGTTGCCTTCTTTGTGAACCTTATCAGCAACTGGCTGCTGAGGTGAACACACCTCATCCAGTACAAAGTTACTTTGAAGAGGGGCGGCTTGAGAATAAATGTGTATACGACAGAAGTTATAGTTAGAAGTAAGGAAGGTAGGAACAGGATATCTATGCAAAGTAGAGACTCGGTTATGAAATAGGTAGAACAATTCAGATACTTGGGTCTTACTATAATTTAGTAGGAAGGATGTGAGGCTGAAGTTGAGAAAAGGTTAAAAGCAGCTCGGGGGAAGTGAAGGGAGGCAGCCGGAGTAGTATGTGATTAGAAAATGTCAATCTGGCTATAAGTCAAGAGTTACAGCATGAGTGAAAGTGAGAGTAAGAGAATGCAAAAGCTAACCCATGCACTTACCGCCCATGAGTCTAAGAAGTCAACATCCGGCGAAGAAGTCTTCAAAGGAGATACGGAACGATCTCGCTTTGTGAAGTCATTGGCGGTTTGACCATCGTAGGCGCCACAAAGGCCGAACAAAGATTCCTGCGACTCGCTGGATGCCCAAATACTTAGTGAGTGTTCACATATCTGTAACTGTTATATAAACATTGTAGGACAGAGAGATAGAAAATTTATGAGATTAGCACTTACAGCAGAAAGAGAGAGAATGAGACGGGTACTTACAGCTAAATTGCTTGATCCTATCATTCGTATACAGTTTCTATGTCTCCAAGCCAATACCGGAAGATCTCTGCCCCCCTCCTTGATTGGCCTAGGAATTTCGTCCATTACTTCGTAGGATTTTTCATTAATTTGTAACTGCCATGAATGAAATTAAAAAAGAAATATATTCCAATTAATTTTCACACAGAATGCTCTTAAAACATTATTTTAATAGCCATATGTGAAGAATTTTAATGTGGTGGCCTATTGGAAACTTCTATTCCTGGCAATCTGGCAGACTGGGGTTTGCGTCCCGCACAAGCTCGATAGTTTCTTATAGTGCCTGTAACTTCACCATCCTTTTGAGCCAAGGGTGGGGTTTTTGGGGGAGCCTATAGGTCTACCTGCTATGTCAACAACAGCCATTACTTGGCCCTCCCTGGGTGGAGAGGAGTCTTGGCCTCTGAATATATACTGTATAGTGTATACAGTATTTAGTCAGTTTCTAGGACATTGTCCTGCTAGCTAGGGAATTGTCACTGCCCTTTGCTTCTGCCATTCATGGGTGGCTTTTAAGCCTTTAAGTAGGATTTCTTTCAAATTGTGGAATTTGTTTCCAGGAAATGGCTTTTGGGGCTTGGGAGGCCATTCGTGACTGAAGTGCAACTGGGGGAGGGAGCTTTGCAGTTGCACTATGGAATAGAATCAAGAGGGGTTGGACAACAAAATTGAAGAAAGGAAGTAGGAATGATATAAAATTGAAAGCTAAAAATAGATTGTCGGTAAGTTCCAAAGGTCAGGGACCGGGCTGGCTTCAAAGATCCTTCTGCAATGCCTTCAGTCTCAGCATTATTGACCCCCTTAAGGTTTTAAAGGTCGCTCATGAATGGTAGAGGCAAGATACAGGCCAATGCCCAAGAAACTGACCATATGTACATATGATCAGCACCCAAACCCCCTCTCTATAAAGCTAGGGCCAGGCAATGGCTGCTGATGATTTGGCAAGGAAACTTTTAGGCTCCACCAAACCTCCATCACTAGTACATAAGGATGGTAAGACTACTGACACTGCTCCCTCCCAACAAATTGCTAGGCAGGGACTCCTGCAATCTTCTTCTTTCCCACCGTTATCCTTACATTAAGGGGCCGGTTGCCTAATGCGCCGTCTCTAATGCTTTCTATCAAAGGCTTCCTCTTCCATCAAACCTCTTCTCATTATATCATCCTTCACCTTATCTTGCCATGTAATTCACTGCCCCCCCTTTCATCTTCTCCCCCTAACGGGTTCCTCCCAAGCCCTCCTGACACTTCCCACCGTTTATCCTTAACATGTGCCCACTGTATCTCAGTCATAACACTCTTATCACTTCTGTAATCTTCACTGTGTCTGCCATTTTAAAGGTTTTAGGGGCCGCTCTTGAATGGCGGAGGCAAGGGACAGTGACATTGCCCTATCAAACTGGACAATGCCTTAGATATTGACCATATTACATATGTTCAGCGCCCAAGCCCCCTCTCCACTCAAGCTAGGACCAAGGAGGGCCAGGCAATGGCTGCTGATAACTCAGCAAGTAGATCTATAGACTCTCCCAAACCCCCCATCCTTAGCTCCCAAGGATGGTGATGTTGTAGCGACCAAAGGAACTAACGAGTTTGAGCGGGACTCGAACCCCAGTCTGGTAATCACCAGGCAAGGACACTACCACCAGGCCACCACAACTCTTTCTTCATGTTTTATCATTTTCCCATCTTTCTAGCTGTGATACTCCCATAATCCACCTCCGCATTCTCATCTCTGTCATCTCAAGGTTTGCTTCTTTTTTTTTTTTTTTTTTTTTTTTTTTTTGTCTTAAAGCCCGTTTCCCATCCATACATTAACACTGGTCTTATCACTGTGCTATAGATCTTGACTTTTAGCCTGATTGGCATTTTCTTATCACATACTGTACTATTCCTGCTACCTACATCTACTTCCCTTAATTACTTTCATCCTTTTCTCAACTTCTCCCTCACATCCTCTCTCCTGACGTATAGTAGGACCCAAGTATCTGAATTGTTCCACCTATTTTATAACCAAGCCTCGACTTTCATGCATAGCTATCCTGTCTCTACCTTACATACTGCTAACCATAGTTTCCATCTTATCCACATTTACTCCCTAGCCACCTCTCTCCAAAGTAACTTGCCACAATACAACCTTCTATCTAAGTCTTCCTCATTTTCAGCAGTAATTACCAAATCACATGCATATAGCCACTCCCACAACTCTTAATTTTTTATCTTTTCACTTCACACTTTCATGACCATCACAAATAAAAACGGGCTTAATGCTGACCCCCGGTGTATTCCAATACTAATTTCAAAGATTTATGTTTCCCCAACATCTGTTATTACTTTAGCACTTGTTTTTTTTTTTTTTTTTTTTTTTTTTTTTTTTTTTTTTTTTTTTTTTTTTTTTTACATTATCTCTACCATTCTAACCAACTTCTCCGGGACTTTCCTCCTCCCTAAGTACCAAAACATCCCTTTTCTTGCTATTCATTATATGACTTTTCTAGATCGACAAAAACACAGAAGAGATTTTGGTTTCCCTATTGTCTGATTTACTATAAATAAAGGCATCCACTGCCTCCAATAAGCTACCACAACCCTTACAAGGATTAAAAGCTATTTAGATACTCGAAATGATATTAAAGTTAACGAGAACTATTCTTAACAGTTGTTTATTTAGACTCACTTTTCAAATCATATGCAAATTACTTCGAACATTATTCAAGTTTCTCACAAAAAAGGTGTACATGAAAACATAGTTTTTGAAGCCGGTAGTAAAACTTTGTTAAGGTTCTCTATGATAAACTTTTAATTGTCTTTGAAGAGGATTAAATCATTTCTTAAAGCAGTATTATAACTTTTCTCTAGAAAATCAAGAAATCTATAGTGATTTCTTTTTTTTTTAATCTCTTCTATAGGGAGATTACGAGCAGTTTTAGATATAAACAAATATATATATATATATATATATATATATATATATATATATATATATATATATATATATATATAGATATAGATATAGATATAGATATAGATATAGATATAGATATAGATATAGATATAGATATAGATATAGATATATATATATATATATATATATATATATATATATATATATATATAATTCTATCGAAGAGTGATGAAGAAAACACTATTTTACCGGAACATCCAAAAGAAATATCATATTACCTTGAACAGTTGAGGTATGCGATTTCCGAAGCTGCCCATTTTGATGATGTCGCCTGGATTGTTCTGGAAGGTGGAAGGACCAAAGCAGGCCCTTTCGTCATCGCATTTACTGAAAGGAAGAAGTGACATTTATATCAAAGGTCAAAAGGTTAGATTTAACATACAGGGACATCTCTCCCTTAACATTTTATTAGATTAATAACGTAATTAACTGCGTCCACAAATATGTCGTCTTGTCAGGTGCAGGCAGGAACATTATCATTTCCTGCTAAACAGTAGGAGAACTTCGCGAAGAGAGCATGAAATTTAAAGAGTCATAGCAGCCATATGAGGAATTAAACAAATAATTGGAAAATTGTCTAAGAGGTAATTAATAGATAAAAGCTAATAAATATACCAAATGTGGAAGGAAGCGAAAAAAGACAGTAATACAGTAGAGATAATAGAGAGAAAAGTCAAGGTGGTGGAGTTCTAATGGGAACTGCCTTCGGTAAATAGTCAACACATGAAGCTGAACCTGAAGGAAAAACAAAAACAACAATGTGAACTAAGAAATTATCTAGATATATGCCAAAGAGGATTAATAGTAAAAATTGGGGTTATGGAAAATTGGGAAATAACTGATAAAGATATTGAAGAAGAAGGAAAACTGGAAAAGGGAAAAGCAGCTGGTCCTAGTGGACTAAAGGTAGAAATGTATAAAGAAGCTATAAATAATGAAGTCTGAAGACATATTGTTTGCTACACAAAAGTAATCAAAAGGACAAGAGGAAAGGAAGTGAAAGTGGACAAAATCAAACATTAGGCTGACTCCAGAAGTACGTAGACCAAAAGGAAATGAACGCTGACCTATAGCCCTGCTGAATGTATCATATAGAATCATGATGGGAATATTGACAGATATAATAGATATACATCTTTAAAAGAAATATCAACTTTTAAGAAACCCAAACAAGGTTTAGCAAAGGTTAGACAGACGTATGGCTGGTGCTATATTCACGTTGTAATGCATTATTGAAGAATCTTATCAACAAAGCCAGCATTTGTTCGTTATTTCTGTGGACTTCAGCAAAGGATTTGATGGCATAAAAAGAGGTTGAGTGATAGAAGCCATGAAATCCTACAAAATACGAACAAGAAATCATAAACTTTTTAGCTAGCATTTATACAAATGACAACACACACCAGTATGTAAATATTGAAAGTGTAAGAAACACCGAGGTATTAAGTGGAATAAGACAATGTTGCAATGGATACATGCTAATCTTCCTACTCATAACATAGAGTATTAAAACATGGAACTGAATACAAGAGGATTCAGAAATGTGGTAAGCAGACTTGTAGCAATATTCTATGCAGATGATGGACTAAAAATGTACATACTATAGAAGAAGCAAAAATAGCAATAAAGAAAATGAATTAGCTTTCTTTTCTTTTTCAATTTGGCAGGAAGATATAAAGAGAAAAGCATGCTAAAATTTACTATAGATTGAAACTACATACTTTACAAGGGAAGAAAAAAACATTCACCAACACTAGATCTGTAATGGAGGAAGAAATTTTGGAAATACAAATTATGTGAAGAGGAAGAAGTAACTTTGATTTACTTATAAAACATAAAAAAAAAAACTAAATATAAGAAATTAGTACATTTCACCAATGAAACTACACCAAGAAAAGAAAGAATACCTTATGAAAAGCTTTCTACCGTTTGAGATAGAAAATGAGGTAAACATATTTAAATATTTTTTTTTTAAATTGTAGAAAGCCAGGAAAGAAATGTTAAATGAATTCTAAAACAACATAGGAAAACGTTAAACCTAAACAAAATAAAACATGGCATGGTCGCCGTTATAAAGTCTACGTTCCACACAATACTGGACTAGACTTTTGAGGGAAAAGTAAGATAAGGAACTATAGCCTACTTGAACCCAAGCTATGCAGTATATTGAAAAACAAAGTGAATGACATCAGTAGAAATTATAAGGAATATTGAAATTTAATTCCTAATATTTGTAGACAATACCATATTTCCTACAGAAAGGTAAGGACTAGAGTGTGCTATAAGTAACTTTCCTAGCTTGGAGATCCTGGAAATATTCACGATCAGTACCATTCATAAAAATCTGGTGTATTGATAATTAACAACGGATAGAAAAAGAAGAGATCGAAGCAAAAGGAAATAACGGACTAGTAAGTATAGTGATAAAAATTGCAGAGGATTTCTATACAATGCTATACAATAGTGATATATGAAATACATGGTTGATGTTTGTGACCTGTGCAAAGGAGATTAAGATAATATTTTTATACACAAAATTAGGAAAGTTAAGAGGACAAGTTATAAGAGTGAATATGTTGCAAAATCCTGGCAGAGAGCTGGTGGAATACATAAGTTGAGTCATGAATCCAAAGGAAGATTTTGAATACACAATAATATGTTGCCAGAACTGATAAGGTAATATCCCAACTTGATTTCAAGGTAGAATGGGATAGAATTGAAACTTGTGATTTTCATGAAGACTGATGTTTATGGTCACAGGATAAAGCTGGATTACAATACTGAGTATAAGCTTAAACCGTTTATAGATATGTATTAATTGATCGAGTGCCCACAATCTTATTGTGCAGTCTGCCAGTTGGGAACCAGGAACTTTATTCAATTTGTTCATAAAGGCCAGTAATTGAAAACAAAATTGTTTTGATGGTTGTTAGAATCGGTGTATCTTAGAGGCAAGCTTAAAAAATGGGCAAACTCCTACATCAAGCACCTGCTTATTCATCTTCTGTGGGCGAGTAGCCTACAGACCTACCAGTTAAGTTGATGCTAGTGAAAATGTTAAGTGATAATTGAAGTGTCTTATTCTGGTAATGATGATTTCTTGAAAAAGAAAGAAAAATAGCTTAGAAATTTCATGGAATGTATTTGGATGTTCTGGGTAAATGATAAATCAGTAGTACAAAAATACCTAACCTAACTTTGGGTTTAAGCTTACCTGTGACATCATTGTCATAAATTGCGATAGAAAAGCATTACTTAATAGATATGATAAAGAGCGCCGATTTAGTCTTTTGAAGTGTCACGTAAAGAGTATAATTTGTTCCTAAAATGAGAAAGAAATAATATTTAAGAACAAGAAATCCTTAGGCTAAGTTCACAGTTCCAACCTGTACTCTTTGAAAACCCCAAACTGGGGATCGTGGGAAGTTGCCTTCTGCACCAGGACTGATTCGCACTTTGCGTTGTGTTGGTAAAACCAACCGTCGAAAGTCGTCAGATTCTTGTCCATTTGCACAAAGCAGTTGCCACCTGAAAAAGGAAAAAATACATTAGTTTTCAAGTACTTTAACTTTATCATACAATGCTCCCTTATCACTAAAATCGCCCGTTGTTTGTCAGGACTGAGATACAATGGTGAGAGGCTTTAAAAAC
>NC_090734.1:127439018-127459018 GCF_036898095.1 Palaemon carinicauda
TGCCTCTGACTTGCAGTCTTGGGTCATGAGTTCAAAGCCGCTCAATCACGTTTATTTTCAATACTGTCTGCGACCTCATGGTCTGTGTTAGCTAAGGAAGGGAGTTTGTGAGAGCCCTATTGGTCGGCCTACTGGAACATCAGTTTGTAGGTAGAGCAAGCTTTGTCGCTGGTTATATTTATAGTCAGTCTGTAGGACATTATTCTGTAACTTGCCTCTGCCCGTCATGGACGACCTTTAAATAAAGAACAGCTTCTACAATTCTCTTCCTGCCTCTGTGGTTTGTATGGTTTCTGTAAAATTCTTTCATTTTCATCAGTTTTTTGTTTGAGGTCCATTTAAGGGCCCTTGAAGTCCTCATCGTCGTCCACCACGAAAGGAAAAGGACTAACCTGCAGCTTTTCTGGCATGTCGCCCTTGCGAGATAAGGATGAGGTTCAGGAAGAAGAGGAGAAGCCTTCCATCCATCCTACAGGTTATCCTATTAAAGAAGAGGATATCAAATGTCAACAGGAAATTTTTTACAATTTACAGATATTGGAAGTATGTCCCTTTGATTTCTGTTTAATCTTCCTTGTATCATTAATGTAATCCTTCCCGAATATTTACTAATGTTATTTTAATCTATAATTCAAAATCATAGTGGCTAGACAAATTACGAAATATCGAAAATGAGAAAAATTATATTATTGGTTACTGGCCTGGAAGAGAATACATTTTTGTTTTATATCATGGAGTCTCTTTTATTTATCAGGGGCCTTGTTAAACCTACTGTAAGCCTACATCATTGTTCATATTTTTTTCTATCAATGATTTTATAAGATATAGATATTTTGTATTCTGTTCATGTATTTTCTGCATTTCCCATGTAAATACACAGACACATGTTTGAATAAGAGCAGGCCTACAAGAATTGCCATTTACATCTTTATTGCTGGGCCTTTGAAATGTAGAAACATTTACACATCATACTAAATGAAATATTGTAAAGAAAATATTATAAGAAAATGAAGAATAAGAAGACAGTACAGAGAAACATGCATACTCAAACAAACACGCACACACACACACACACACACACACACATATATATATATATATATATATATATATATATATATATATATGACCTTCAAAGACAAGGAATAGATGAATCTTATGTTAGAGCTCTTAAACATATCTATACAGGAAGTACAGCAATCCGATAGAGAAAGGAGATAAACAGGAAGACCTTATCTCCTAAATTATTTACAGCATGCCAGAAGACGTTTTTAAGATTCATATTGGGAAAACTTTAACAACTTAAGATTTGCAAAATGACTTAGTTGTTTTCAATGAATAGTGAGAGGAATTGCAAAAGGTGATATAAGATTTGAATAGAGGAATCAGAAATGTAGAAATGAAAATGAATATGAGTAAAACTAAGATAATGTTCAATGAAAATAGAGACAACAAATGCTAGTAAGTTATGGACGTAACTTTAGAGGTTGGTAATGAATATACGTACTTACACTGTTAAAATATTTGCCGTAAAGAAAAAAAACGGTAAAAATCCTGGAATAAATGTTGCCTGGCATTTACCGTTTTAAAAACGGATATATTGACGTTAAGGAGTGATATTGTGGTTACCAACCCGTTGAAGATAATAGCAAAGCAGGGTACAAATTACAGTCTCCTGTATTTTACTGAAATACGGCTGAGAACAGTATATTTTTACGCGGAATTTCCGATTAAAATTACGGTTTTTTTCAACAGTGTATGACATACAGTAAGTTTCCTCAGGACACGAGACCAAAATTAAAAGAAGGATAAGCATGAGATCGAGAGCTTTTGGAAAACAAAATGAGATTATAAAATGTAAAATGCCATTTTCTCTAAAAAGAAAATTATTTAATGAAATGGCCCTACTAGTTTTAACTTATTCCTCAGAAACTTGGAGCCTTACTAAAGGCATAGAACATAAGCTAGTTACAACTCGGAGAGCTATGGAAAAAATAATGATTGGAATAACATTAGGAGACATAAAACGAGCAGCATAGATACGAGAGCAAACTAAAGTAGAAGATATTCTAAAAACATGTAAGAAAAAGAAATATGATGAGAATGACAGATAATAGATGGACATTAAGAATAACAGAATGTTCACTTAGAGATTGCAAATGAAGTAGCAGAAGGAAGAGAAGACAATGGATTGACAAACTAAGAAAGATTGCGAGTGTCAAGCAGCATAGAAAAACCATAAACAGACGGAAGTGGAAGGAAATGTCTGAAGCCTTTGTTTTGCAGTGGACTACTGTAGTAATGGCTAATGATAATGATGAGGATATATATACACATACACCTGTTTGTGCATGTATATGTTTGCTTCAGTAATCATGCACACATTTTCATGCAATCCTTGTAAGTTGCTCACCCCTGTTCCCCTCGAAACACATAAGAGATAAAGACAACACTACACAATTACTCAACTATCACAGGTACTATGCATACATATATGTTCTTTGACCATTAACCCGTTCTCAAGTAAAAGGGGTGCGTGCTGGAAAAAAAAAAACTCTCCATTAACAAACCATTCATAAGTAGAACCAGAATAATGTTCGGCTTTATACAAAAAAAAAAAAAAGAAAAAAAAAAGAATTGTTAACATTGTCCTGATAGGTGCAATTAAGAAAAAAAATTCCTTCAAGTATTTCAGTCATCCTTCGATGCCCTTATTGTATGGTGAAAATTCATGTTTAAATATCGTGTTTGCTGTCCCAGTTATCCTATTCATATTCATCACAATAGTGTGGCATTTTCGCCTGATCTTTAACCTTTCCAACACTTGCAGAAACCTGGTCACCTGTCTTTAGTCCAGTAGCCAACAGCAGTAATC
Organism: Palaemon carinicauda; assembly: GCF_036898095.1. Classification (NCBI taxonomy): domain Eukaryota; kingdom Metazoa; phylum Arthropoda; class Malacostraca; order Decapoda; family Palaemonidae; genus Palaemon; species Palaemon carinicauda. Next base: position 127,441,894 of record NC_090734.1, read on the forward strand.
ACTGTTGTCACCCCAGGAATATTTGGTACTGTAAGGTCTTCTCGTATATTTGAGAAGATTGAACCACAGCCCAAATCCACCTCATGCCAGAGTAGCAACTCTGGAGACATTTTTTATGAGCATAAAACCAAGATGGCCACTGACGCGACCATGTTAAACTGTAATCACCAATATCTTGGAGTATAATTAAGCTAGAGAGATAAATTTAGTGCCTACACCTAGGCTATCAGACATAAGAAACACAACAGAAGTGTCAATGGAAAACCCCCTACCCTCTCCAAACTTCAGGAAGGAGACATCCATCATCGGAGAAAAGAAAGAGTCACACAAGGAATCACTGAAGATAGGCCAGAAATTCTTTGCTGCACTGTATGGCCGGTCAAAACACAAAACCATTAATGTTGCTCGACATGACAGTTACATAAAAAAGGCAAGATATCACCTGTGAAGACCCTACTTCCTACAGATGCAAATTTGCTGTTTCACAAGCACAGAGTCCATCATCAAAGTATGCTATAGAAGGCCATAGGTCAGAATAATAACTCTGAGCTCAGCAACACTGAATTTGGTTAGGAGAACATCATAACATTTCCATTCTAAAGATCGCCAGTGACTCACTAGCTCCTCTTGAATCACTGAAAGTTTTATGCTTCACAAGCTACCTGCAGCTGCTATGCATCTGACTTCTGGTGTACAGTGTATTGACACTGTTAGAGGTCACCAGAAGAGTGCCACCAGGCAGTAATGGAAAAGTATGAAGAGGATCCATCTAGTGTTTACGAAGCCAGCATTGGCAATGACAAGGAAACAGGAGTAGAGGATAACCGCAGCGAGTTTTTTAGCCCTTGAGTATTAATAACACCCATCCCATTTCTGTAGTCATAAGCTGATAACTTGCATTCTTCTACCGCAGCGAGTTTTTTAGCCCTTGAGTATTAATAACACCCATCTCATTTCTGTAGTCATAAACTGGTAACTTGCATTCTTCTAATACCCTGTATTTATGTATGTCTGCATGATTTTTTCAGGTTGAAGTATGTTATTTTTTTGTCTCGTTTCTTTAACTGAATAAATGTGTAATGTGTTTCAGCATTGTGTGTGCCTGTACATCTCTCCTATATAATAAAGAGCAAGTGTCGGGATATATATATATATATATATATATATATATATATATATATATATATATATATATATATATGTGTGTGTGTGTGTGTGTGTGTGTTTGTGTGTGTGCATATATATATATATATATATATATATATATATATATATACACATATATACACACACACACATATATATATATATATATATATATATATATATACATATAAACTATATCATTAAAAAACTTAAGAGATGGAAAGCCCCTGGATACAATGGAATAACTGCTAAGATGATTTCGGCATAAAGTGAAGTGACTCCCAGAATACTTAAAAGATTATTTTAAAGAATGTGGCATGAAGGGGCAAAACCTGATGAATGGGAGCTATGAGTGTTGGTGAAAGTGGCAAAAAAAAAGGAAATCTGACTGATTGCAATAATTACAGACGCATCACACTTACGTCAGTTGTCATGAAAATATATAGTATGCTCATTCTAAAGATACTAGAGAAAAATATTGCTGAAAAGCTGGCAGATGAACAAGCAGGATTTCGAAAAGGTAGAAGTTGCACTGACCAAATTCTTATTTCAAGACATTGTACAGCAATGTGTAGAATATAGACATCCATTTTTAATGGCATTTGTGGACTATCAAAAAGCCTTTGATAGTATTCACCGGCCAATTTTATGGAGAGTCCTGTGTTATTATGGAGTTTCTCTTAAATATGTTAATTTGATTAAGTCTGTTCATGAACATAGCAAGTGCAAAGTTAATGTTAATGGAGTCCTATCAAATTAATTTCCAGTGAACATAGGAGTACTCCAAGGGAATGTGTTGTCACCTATGTTATCCTCCTCGTGGATTTTGTAATGCATAGAACAGTTGGTGATGCCGAAGAATGATTTGACTGGATTGGTAATAGGAAATTATCTCACCCAGAGTATGCTGATGATGCTGTCCTTATTAGCAAAATGCCACAGGACTTGTAAAGCTTGCTTGCCAGAATACATGAAATATCACATTAGGCTGGGCTGAAGATAAATGGAAGAAAGACAGAGATGATGAGAACGGAATATGCAATGGATGAGGAAATGTCATCGGAAGGAGAAAGGATTAGTGAAATTGAATCATTTAAATATTTAGGAGCTATAATTTCTAATACAGGCTCTTTTGAATTGGAGTTTAATGAGAGATTGAAAAAAGCAAATCAGACTATGGCTAGGTTAGGTAAAATTTAGAAATCAAATCGCCTGAAATTACATATAAAAATCAGGCTATATATCAGTTCAGCGAGGTCGGTGTTACTGTATGGACATGAGTCGTGGTATGACAATGAAACAATATCCAACAGATTTTGTAAATGTTAGAACAAAACCTTCAGAAGAATATTGGAGATTAAATGGCAGGTCAGGATTAGAAATGAAACTATAAGAGAGATTACACGAGTGCCGACCGTGGTGAGGGGTAGATGGAGATTGTTAGGGCATGCTCTTCGAGTGCCGACCGTGGTGAGGGGTAGATGGAGATTGTTAGGGCATGCTCTTCGAGTGCCGACCGTGGTGAGGGGTAGATGGAGATTGTTAGGGCATGCTCTTCGTACGACCCAAGATATATTAGTTCACCAAACTTTCAACTAGGCTCCACAAGGCACTAGAAGAGTTGGAAGACCCAGGCCTACATGGCTGAGGACTATGAAACGTGAAGCAGCAGATTATGAATGGAGGAGTATTGAATTAAATGCTCAAGATAGAGACGACTGGCAAAATCTAACTGAGGCCTTTTGCGTCAATAGGCATAGCAGGAGATGATGATATATATATATATATATATATATATATATATATATATATATATATATATATATACACACACACACTCACACAGGGAGACACCATATCTGATAAATTATTCACAGCATACTTAGAAGTTCTGAAGTTTTTAAGAATTTGAATTGGGAAAATGTTGGAATTAATATTAATGTGGAATACCTTAATAACTTAAGCTTTGCAGATGACATAGTTGTGCTTAATGAATCAGTGGAGGAATTGCAAAAGATGAGAGAAAATTTGAATAGATAGAGCTAGAAATGTATGACTGAAAATGAATATCAGTTAAACTAAAATAATGTTCAATGAAACTGCATAGAGACAACTAATAAGAGTTATGGACGAACCTCTACAGATTGTTAATGAATATACATACGTAGAACAGACAATGTTTCCATAGGACACGAGACCGAATTTAAAAGAAGGGTAAGCATGGGGTGGAGAGCTTTTGGTAAACACAAGGAAATTATGAAATGTGAAATGCCAATATCTCTAAAAAGAAAAGAATTTAATGAGATTGTCCTACCAGTATTAACTTAAATATCAGAAACTTGGAGTCTTACTAAAGACTTAGAACATAAGCTAAGAGCTATGAAAAGAATGATGATGGGAATAACACTAAGAGACAGAGGTTTATCCTTATTGGTTGTCTCTCTGCATTTTCATTGAACATTATCTTAGTTTTACTCATATTCCTTTTCAGTCCTACATTTCTGATTTCTCTATTCAAATCTATTACTATTTGTAATTCATGCCATGATTCACTAAATAGAACTATGTCATCTGCCAATCTTAATTAGTTAAGGTATTCCCCATTAATGTCAATTCCTACATTTTCCCAATTTAAATTTTTAAAAACTTCTAAGCATTCTTTCTCAATTAGAATGTTTACACTCTCTTTATATAGTTTTAGGATGGCCGTACTTTCCGTGTAGATATTTTAAGTGTTCTAACATATGTTTCATGTGTTCCCTTGTCTTTGAAGGGCTTTCATTACTGCTGAAGTTTAGACAGAATCAAAAACTTCCTCGTGGTCTATAAATGTCACACAAAGTTGTTTGTCATACTCTTTATTTTTCTATTAGCTGGTTAATTACATCGATATGGTCAGTTGTTGAATACCCACTTCTATATACTTTCGTACAGGAATCCTCGTATTTAGGTAGTTTCTACAGTTTCTGGCGTATGCCTTCGGTTAATTAATCGATTATTATTCTTTTTCTTTTTTAATTTCGTCTGATAACTGTTTTGACAAAACTCTGGCTTTATCAAGTGATTATTGATTAGCTTATTTTGTCGAAACACTGCTGTAGCCATCGGAATGAATTAAAAAGAATAAAAATTGTTATTTTAAGAAATGAATAGAATTACAAAAGACATTTTCTCATTTTTCATACGTTCTTTTATATTTAACTATTTTGCATACTCTTCACAATAATATGTCTATCTGTATATTTAAATTACTGTCTTAAATATTCATATCTTTCCCTTCCATATGATAGAATTTCCTTTAATAATTACGGGATAATTTGGAATACGTCAACCACCAAAGTTTTTTATTATTTTTTTTAGGACAACACACTTCCTCCTATTATGGAGTTACCTAGAGAAGCTGAATTTCCTCCTATTATGGAGTTATGTAGAGAATCTGAATTATTTCCATTTGCTCTTCACTATGGAGTAGATCTCAATTTCCCTAATCTCGCTAAACGAAGAACTGATAAAACCAATACTTACCTTTAACTCCCAGTCGAGCAGACAGGACAATAGCTAAGATAAGCTAACCCAACGTTGACCAGAGATGTATAGGATAAACACAAGACTGGGTCTTCCTATTCCGTTACCTTCTACACTGGAAACCCACAGATAAATAAAACCATATAATACAATATAAAAATGATAAGACCTTTTCCAATGGAGCACTGCTCAGGTGAAGAAAGTGCGTGTGGAGAAACACCTGTGCCAGGATAATAAGGTTCCATCTCCATAAACATATATCTTTCATAATCGCAACCGTTGTTCTTTTTATCCAAATAAGAATCGTTATCGTTGAAAGAAGCATTTAAAAAGTTTTATTTTTTTCTTGAAATATTCTAATAATCCCTTTATTTTATTCTATGGTGAAATTTCACTTACTATATCATGTTTGATGTTCCAGTTATCCAATTGTTACTCATCACAATATGGAAATGTACCATTTCATCTCGATCTTTAACCTTTCCGATTCATGCGAACAGTGGCACACCTGTCTTACACCATTACAGCACACCATTGTAATTTTGTAGTAGCATCAAAGGAATGCTAACACCTAAATTTCCTTTGATAAGTCATATTGATTCTGAGATATATTGTTCACCTAAAAATTTAGTTGAGAAAACTACCGAGATATTTCCTCAGGAGAAAAGGCTTTGCTAATATTCCGTATTCTTTGTAGTCCTGGATTCACAGTGCTCAAACGAGAGAGAGAGAGAGAGAGAGAGAGAGAGAGAGAGAGAGAGAGAGAGAGAGAGAGAGAGAGAGAGCTACTTACATCTAAAGAGAGAGAGAGAGCTACTTACATTTAAATTTCTTGATCCTAGCATTCGTATACAGCCTCTGTGACTCCAAACCAATACAGGAAGAGCTCTGCCTCCCTCTATACTGGCTGAGGAATTTCGTCCAATATTTCGAAAGGTTTTTCATTAACTTGGAACTGCCATATATGAAATCAAAAAGAAATAAACTCCATTTAATTTTCAAGCGGAATGAATTTGAACATTCTTTTAATTTTTATGCAAAATATAACTTCTTTTGAATAGTGGAATTTATTCCCAATATCCGGGTTTTTGAGCCTGGGGAGGCTAGTCGGGATTGAAGTGCAACTTGGAGAGGGAAGTAGAATCAGGAAAGGTTGGATAACAGAATGTAAGAAAAGAATAGAGGTAAAATAGGAGACTAAAAATAAATTGCAGTTAGGGGACGAAGGGCAGGGTAGGGGACTGGCTTTAAAGATCTTTCAGTAATGCCTGCAGTGACGGGATTATAGACCCCCATAGAGGTTTTAAAGATTGCCCATGAATGGTAGAAGCAAGAGATAGGCCAAATCCCTATTGACTGATCATATATATATATATATATATATATATATATATATATATATATATATATGTGTGTGTGTGTGTGTATATATATTTATATATATGTATATATACACACATACTGTATATATATATATATATATATATATATATATATATATATATATATGTAGGTATATATACACATACACACACACACACACACATATATATATATATATATATATATATATATATATATATATATATATGATCAACACCCTAGATCTCTCTCTCTATTTAGTGGCTGCTGATGACTCGTCAGGTAGAATTATAGGGTCCCCATACCAGCCATCACTGGCTCTCAATTATCGAGCTTGAGTGGGTCTTGAACTCCCGTCCAGCATATCGCCAGTTAGGGACGTTTCCAATAGGCTACCGCAACTCTTATAGTGATTTGAAGCTATTTAGATACTCGAAATTATTTTAAAGTTATCCTGAATAAATCCTGAAAATTTTTATTTTGTCAAACTTTTCAAATCGAATTGTGCAAATAACTTTGTACAAATATTAATATTTCTCTAAAAAAAAATAATATACAGGAAAATATAAGTTTGTAAAGACAGTAATAATGTTCTATTAAGACTGTAACAACTTTTTAATTGTCTTTTAGGATAATTAAATGGATTCTTAAAGCAGTAATATTGTAAATCAAGAAATATATAGTGATTTTTTTCCAAAAAGGTCTTCTATATGGACATCACGAGTAGTTCTAGATAGATAGAAAGGATAAAAAATATATATGATTATAAAAAGAAATAATAAATAAAACATTATTTTGCGAGAACATCAAAAAAGAACATCACATTACATTACCGTATACAGCTCAGATGTGAGATCTCCGAAGCTGCGTGTTTTGATGACGTCGCCTAGATTGTTCTGGAAGGTGGAAGGTCCAAAGCAGGCTCTTACGTCATCACATTTACTAAAAATAAGTGACGTTTATAGGTAGTAGGTTAGCCACAGCATCAGCCACCCATTAAGATACTTCCGCTAGAGATTTTTGGTTTCTTTGACTGGCCAGACAGTACTACATTGGATCCTTCTCTCTGGTTACGGTTCATTTTCAATTTGCCTACACACGCACCGAATAGTTTGGCCTATTTTTCACATATTCTCCTCTGTCTTCATACACCTGACAACACACATTACCAAACAATTCTTCACCCAAGGGGTTACTGCACTGTAATTGTTCAGTGGCCACTTCCCTTTTGGTAACGGCAGAAGGGACTCTTTAGCTATGGTAAGCAGCACTACTTGGAGAAGGACACCAAAGTCAAATCATTGTTCTCTAGTCGTGGGTAGTGCCATAGCCTCTGTACCATGGTCTTCCATTGTCTTGGGTTACAATTCTTTTGCTTGATGGTAGCACTCGGGCACACTATTCTATCTTATTTCTCTTCCTCTTGTTTTGTTAAAGTTTTTATAGCTTACATAGGAGATATTTATATTGATGTTGTTGTTCTTTGTCTACATCTTTTCTCACTTCTAAGTGGAGTCGATGTTTCTGGTCAGCTTTTTCCATCTACCTCTGTCCCACACCTCATCACCGGTTAATCCCTTTGATCGAAGGTCATCCTTGATACAGTCCACCCACCTTCGCTTTGGTCTCCCTCTCCTTCTCGTTCCCTGTACCTCCATTTCCATCACTCTCCTCCCAATATACTGTTCATCTCTTCTCATGACATGACCGTACCACCTCAGTCTACTCTCTTGGATCATATCTGATAGTTTTCTAACTCCTGTGGTACCCCTAATTACCTCATTCCGTATCTTATCTCTTATTGTCACCCCACACATCCATCTCAACATTCTCATCTCTTCCACATCCATCTTCTTCTCTTCTGTCTTCTTTATTGCCCACGTCTCCGCTCCATACATCATTTCCGGTCTCACAACTGTCCTATTGGGTTAAGTTTTCTCATGTGACTGGTGTTAGTATTAATAAATACAGTTTTAAGAGTATGTATAGTTTTGAATATCTTTTTTGTGGATGAACAGGACTTGGATACCCCGTCACCCACACTCTACACTGGAAATGATTGTAAAAAGTCCCTAGGCCAGATGTGACACTTCTCTATATGCAGCAGCCAATACGACAATATATTATTATTATTATTATTATTATTATTATTATTATTATTATTATTGTTATCATTATTATTGTTATTATTACTTGCTAAGCTATAACCCTAGTTGGAAAAGCAGGATGCTATAAGACCAGGGGCTCCAACATGGGAAAATCGCTCAGTGAGAAAAGAAAACAAGGAGAAATAAAATACTTTATATTAATGTTGTTACTGTTCTTAAGTATTTTATTTTTCCTTGTTTTCTTTTTTCACTGAGCTATTTTTCCCTGTTGGAGCCCCTGGGCTTATAGCATCCTGCTTTTCCAACTAGGATTATGGCTAGAAGTGTCACCTCTGGCCTAGGGACTTTTAACAGACATTTCCAGTGCAGAGTGTGGGTGATGTGGTATCCAAGTCCACACAAAAAAAGATATTCAAAACTAAACATAATCTTAAAACTTTATTTATTAATACTAACACCAGGCACATTAGAAAACTTAACCCAATAGGGCATTGGTCTGCTCTTACCTCTGCCATTCATAAGCGACCTCTAAAACCTATAAGGAGGTCTATAGTGCCGTCACTGCAGGGATTGTTGAAGGCACATAGCTGCAATCTACAACATACCGCAATTCCTACTTCCTTTCTTCCATTAATATATAAAATAAAGGAACCACAACTTAACGAACAACGGAACATATATCATTATTATTATTATTATTATTATTATTATTATTATTATTAATTGCTAAGCTACAACCTAGTCGGAAAAGCACGATGCTATAAGCCAAGAGGCTCTAACAGGGAAACTAGCCCAATGAAGAAAGGAAACAAGGACAAATAAAATATTCTAAGAAGAGTAACGACGTTAAGATAGATATTTTCTATACAAAATATAAATATATATATATAATATATATATAAATATATGTATTATATATACATACATATACTGTATATATAGATATATATATATATATATATATATATATATATATATATATATATAGATATAGATATATATAGATATATAAATATAAATATATATATATATATATATATATATATATATATATATATACTGTATGTATATATATATATATATATATATATATATATATATATATATATATACTGTATATATATATAAATATATATATATATATATATATATATATATATATATATATATATATATATATATATATATATATATATATACACTGTATATATATATATATATATATATATATATATATATATATATATATATATATATATATATTTGTTCCAACACCGAGTACTTACCTCGAACTACTTTCATAGGAGAGTCCTGGGATCTCTCAATCACCGACCAAGAATTTTACGTAGTTGCCCCCCTCTCCGCTGCCTCTCAAGGGCGTTCCAGGGCGTAGGGATACACGCCCAGGAGCGACCCAGGTCACGCGCGTGGCCATGCTTGATACCCAGTAAGCTCATGTTTTAAGTCCTCCTCGAACTCCAGAAGATACTCAGGGCAGGATGGGAGGACCATTACCCAAAAGTAGTTCGAGGTAAGTACTGTTAGGAAAAATACAAATTTCTTAAAATTTGTGATTTGTTCCAACACCGAGTACTTATCTCGAACTACTTTCATAGGAGAGTCCTGGGATCTCTCAATCACCGACCAAGAATTTTACGTAGTTGCCCCCCTCTCCGCTGCCTCTCAAGGGCGTTCCAGGGCGTAGGGATACACGCCCAGGAGCGACCCAGGTCACGCGCGTGGCCTTGCTTGATATCCAGTAAGCTCCTGGTCGCGGCGTAGATAACATCTCGCCGCTCTCTCGCTTATCCCGGCCGTTCACCTTGTATTCCCATGTGATTACTTTGTGTTCTCACCCCTTGTCCCACATGTTCCCGTGTGTTCCTTTACCTTGTGTCTCACGTATTCCCGTTGTGTTCCTCACCTTTCCCTTGTGTCGTTGTGTCATTTGTCTTCGCTTTTGCCATGGAACCTCAGCGTCGCTGTCCCGGGCCTCAAGCTGGTAAGTCTTGCGGGGCATGGCTCTCGCCGACCGGGGTCGACCCGCACACCATGTGCTCCTCGTGTCGGGGGAATAGGTGTTCCTCGGAGTCTTAAGTGCCCGGAGTGTGAGTCTTGGCCGGAGTTCCAATGGGCTCTTTTCGCCAAGAAAAAGAAGAAGGCTTCTAAGAGGTTGCCTAAGAAGTCAGGCCTTTTGTCGCCGGTGACGTCGCCCTCGGTCCTGTCGGAGAGAGGTTCTCCTTCGCCTTCCCCTACCCAGGGTAGGGGACTAGATAAGTCCGTTTCGGGAAAGCGGCCCATTGCTGTTCCCCATGAGTCTAATGTGGGGGATTCTGTGTTGAAGGGGTCTATGCAGACAAGTGAGGGGTCTGCTAAAGTGGTGGGAGTGTGTGCTTTAGACGAAGGCCTGGTGCCCGCAGGACCTGTCTTAAGTGTGGATCCGGGGGGGGGCCCATTTCAGCGCCCATCCCCACGCCCGTAACGTGCTATTCAGGTGCAGCATCTTCAGGGGTGGCCAGGACATTGGTAAGCGACCCACGGGCGTTTCGGACCCCGACTCCATCGTTTGGAGGGCCTGAGGACGCCCTTCAAGTCCCCCTTGAGATTGGAGGAGGACATCGAAGGATGGTTTAACGGTCGTCCCATCATCCGTTCACCCCCGGCACCATCAGCCACGCTCCCGACGAACTTCATGGAGCCGGTAACCCCGAATTCCAGACCCAGGACCCCCAGGAGGCTCGTGGGAGAGTCGGAAGTTTCAGTCTCCTCGTACTCCGATGACGACTTTTCCTACAACTCCTATTCGTCGGATGGTTACAGCGATCGAGACTCTAGGAGGAGGAGGAGGAGACGATCTAGGAGGAGGAGATCAAGCCCACACAACAGTCCGCCCAGGAAGAGGGTGAGGTCCTCGAGGAGGGACTACTGAAGGCGGCCATCGCCGCGGAAGGGGTATGTCACGGTGGTACGACATCGTAGGGAATCCAGCAGGTCGGTTGCCGCTCCAGTGCCTGCCTCGCTGGCTGCTGGAGCCGCTCCCGTTGCCCTGTACAGTGTCTCTTCGGCTCTGCCCGCTCGTTGGGAGCAGCCGTTGGCAAACTCGTTACTGTCCCGGCCTAGTAAGTCGGCGGTGCCACCCGTGTGCAGAGAAATCCCGCGGGTTCGGCATAGTAACGTGACTCAAAAGTCTTTGGTCACAGCGGTCCCGGTCAAGTTTCGGGATTCGCCGCTGCCACGACCATCATCCAGTGCCATCCGGGTGAGCCCGGGAGGTGGTAGACCCATGACGGCTACCTCCGCCCCGACGGCTCTACCCGTGACGGAGGCGCCCGCTCCATCATCCTACCAGGAGGAACGGGATGCCTCCACGACCACGGATCCTTCCGCGTTCAATGAACCTGCCGACGCGGAGGTACGGGTAGTGGACGGTTTAACTGACTTGGGCAAGTGTTCGGTGGAGGAGGTCTCGTCCTACCGTAAGGTGCTTGCTTTCATCCGACGGCACCATAATTTGGACAAGCCTCAACCAACGGCTGCGCGAACTTGGCTCTCGGGTCTGGGCAGGATGGTGGAGGATCCTGTGCAGAAGAAACCTTCCTTGACCCTGCCTTTAGCCCCTGATGTTGCCATGGGAATGGAACACTGGACCTGTACGTCTCAGAGATCACAGGGCTCAGGCAAACTCCTACCGGGTCTCAAGACCCAGAGGAAGTTCTACGTGCCAGACGGTCACCATTCAGGGCCCCACACGGTAGAAGAAGTGGTCGTTACACTAAGCCAAGGCAACTCTTTCGAAAGTAGCCTTAACGCGCCGGTGGTCTTCTCTCCAGCGGAGGCCTCCACGATGGAGGTCATCGCCCAGGACGTCGTGAACGTCACCTCTTGGCTGGATTGGTGGGCCTGTACACTGGCGGACTTTCAGATCTCATACGACCTCGCAGTGCCAGACAATCTGGCCCTTCTGAAAGAATTGATCCGCTCGGGGGGTAAAGCCATGAAATTTCTGACACACCAGTCCCTTACCCAGACAGCCAACTGGGTTCTGAGGAGAAGGGACACTATCCTAAGCAGACTTTCCCGCAGGCTCCCCGAGCGGGAGGCAAAGTTCCTTAGAAACTCTCCCGTCTGGGCCAAAACAATGTTCCCTCTCCAGACAGTAGCAGAGACGATGGAGAGAGTCAGCAGATAGAAGGTGCCAGCCGAGCCCAGGCAGCAGTTGCCAAGGCGGCCCGTTGCGAGGAGACCTCTGGCGGATGGGGCCCACCCGCTTCCGCCCCAGCTAGGCAGGGAGCATCCACCTCTTCATGGCACCAGCCTCCGCTGCCCTCCAGGGGGAGTGGTGCTCAACCCCAATCCTCCTATAGAAGGAGATAGGGAGAGAGGCCCCCTACACCTTCCCACACCCCTGTTGGGGGGATGCCTCAAACAGTTTTGGCAAGCATGGCGGGACAACAAGGCGGACCCATGGACGGTTACTGTTCTCAGGGAGGGATACAGGATCCCCTTCCTGTCAGAGCCGCCCCCGCTGATCCCCGATCACCGAGGGGTATGGTTAGCTCCCAACGACTCGGAGAAGAAGGCAGCTCTACAGGCAGAGGTGGAAGTTATGCTGGAGAAAAGAGCCCTACAACCCGTGCACGAGCCGTCGCCGGGATTCTACAGCAGACTCTTCCTGGTGGAGAAAGCGACAGGAGGTTGAAGACCAGTAATCGACCTCTCGGCATTGAACAAATTCATCAAGAAGACACCCTTCAAGATGGACATGCCGAGGTCGGTTTTGGCAGCCTTGAGAGAAAGGAATTTCATGATGTCCCTGGATCTCAAGGATGCCTACTTCCAGGTTCCCGTTCACCCCTCCAGCAGGAAGTTCCTCAGGGTAAAGTGGGGCCCCCAGACTTTTCAATTCAGGACCCTCTGCTTTGGTCTGTCGACAGCTCCTCAAGTCTTCACGAGAGTCTTCGCCCTAGTCTCGACCTGGGCACACAAGCAAGGCATCAGACTGATAAGGTACCTCGACGACTGGTTGTTGCTTTCAGCCTCAGAGGTAATCTTGAAAGAACAAGGGAGTCAACTAATCAATTTCTGCAAAGAACTTGGGATAACCATCAATTTCGGGAAATCCCATCTGGTTCCCACCACCAGGATGACTTACCTGGGGATGGTGTTAGATTCCCAGCTGGTGAGAGCCTTCCCATCCCAGGAGAGGCAGGCTCAAACTCAGACCGGTTCAGTGGAACCTGAAGGACCTCTGGTCAATGGGAAACTCCCCACAGAAGATAATCCCGGTGTCACTTCCTTCCAAAGAAGCTCTCCTCTGGTGGTCCGAGAGGAGGAATACGTTGAAAGAAATTCCGTTCGGCTCCCCTCCCCCGGAGATGCTGCTCTTCACGGACGTATCGAAGGAAGGGTGGGGAGCGCATTTCCTCGAGGAAATAGCAGAGGGGAAATGGTCAGTGGAGGAAAAGGCCCGGCACATCAAGCTTCGTCCGCCTCGTTCAGGGGAACTTGGTAGCCCTCATGTGTGACAACGCCACGGTAGTAGCGTACATCAAGAAACAAGGAGGGCCAAGATCAAGAGATTTGTGCGGTCTCACAGCTCGGGTCCTAGAATGGGCCGAAAGGAACGACATTCTCCTATCGGCCAGATTCATCCCTGGAAAGAGGAACGTCCTGGCGGACAGGCTAAGCAGGAAAGGCCAAATAGTGGGATCAGAGTGGTCCCTTCACCCCCAAGTGGCACAGGAAGTCCTCCGTCGTTGGGGCTCCCCAGTGATAGACTTGTTCGCCACAAGACTAAACGCGAAGCTCCCCGTGTTCTGCTCCCCGATACTGGATCCGACAGCAGCCTTCAAAGACGCCTTCCAGCACCCTTGGGACAACCTCAACGTATACGCCTTTCCCTCCTTCGGGATGATCAGACAGGTGCTCAACAGGTTAAGGCAGTCAAAGTCCACAGAGATGACTTTGGTAGCGCCCTGGTGGCTGGAGAGGGAGTGGTTCATGGATCTACAGGACCTAGCCATTCTCCCGCCATGGCCCTTACCAGTAAGAGGAGACCTGCTAAGTCAACCACACTTCCAAAAGGTGCACAAAAACCCTCAGGGGCTGAGGCTTCACGCGTGGAGGTTATCAAGCGGTTGCTAAGGAAGGAAGGGTTCTCGGACAAAACAGCGGATAGGATGTCGGGGTACCTGCGGAGGTCCTCTTGTGTTTTGTACCAAGCTAAATGGGCAACCTTTGTCAAATGGTGTGCCACTCAGAACCTACGGCCCTTGGACGTTTCGGTCCACAACATCGCAGACTTCCTGGTACACTTGAGGGATGATCTAGGGGTCTCCATCCCAGCCATCAAAAGAGTTCGAGCAGCGTTAGGACAGGTGTTCCAGCTTAAGGGCATCAATCTAGGGACCTCGCGTCACATCTCGATGCTCATCAGGAGTTTTGAGTAAACTTATGATCCCCGCACCTCGAGGGTTCCCCAGTGGGATGTGGCCAAAGTCCTCAACGTCCTTTCGCGGCCTCCCTACGAACCTCTAAAGGATGTTTTAGACAAAGATCTCACCCTCAAAGCCATCATCCTACTAGCCCTGGCCTCAGCAAAACAAGTGAGTGAGCTCCATGGCCTGTCTTTCGAGGTATCCCACTCGAAAGGGTGGAAGGACATGACCTTTAAGTTCTTGCCGGAGTTCGTAGCAAAGACCCAGAACCCTGCAATTGTGGACCCGAGGTTCAAAGAGTTCTCAATTCCGGCCATTCCGCGCTCGGACAACACTAGTGACCTGCTCTTGTGTCCCGTAAGGACCATCAGGAAGTACCTTAGTAGGACGGCCAAACTCAGACCGGTGATGAAGAGTTTGTTTGTGTCCATAGGCTCGGTCAAGAAGGCATTTTCCAAAAACACCATATCCTTCTGGCTGAGACAGGTTATAAGGAGGGCCTATGAGAGAGAGGGCTCCACGGTGCCTGGTACCCCAAGACCTCATGATATTAGGGGTCTTAGCATGTCCTTAGCGTTTGGCACCAACATGGCGGTAAGCCAAATCTTACGGGCGGGCATTTGGGCAAGCAGTCCACCTTTACAGCCCACTACCTCAAGGACTATACAAGGAATTCCTTGGATGCCTTCTCCATTGGGCCAGTCATTGCGGCCATGCAACAAGTTTAGTAGTTTGGGCCCTGGGTTAGCCGTGGGAAGTAATCGTAAGCAACACAAGTTTCTCCTTACTTCCTTGCTACCCTCTATCATTTTCCTGAGATCCCACCCCTTTTTTCCCCTTCCCTACATGAGAGATGGGACGTTAGAACACTTCAAGTATGGATTTTGATTAAAAGGTGAGTTGTACATAAGGTAGACTTTTGCGTGCTTTCCCCTACTCTCCTGCCTCTCCCTTGGAGTCCCAAAACTAGCCCCCTATCTAGTTCAAGGGCCCCAGCGAGTCTCGAACATTTCAATCTATAAGCTACTCCCTCCTCCTAAAGTATTAAGTCTCCTATGAAAGTAGTTCGAGGTAAGTACTCGGTGTTGGAACAAATCACAAATTTTAAGAAATTTGTATTTTTCCTAACAGTACTTACCTCGAACTACTTTTGGGTAATGGTCCTCCCATCCTGCCCTGAGTATCTTCTGGAGTTCGAGGAGGACTTAAAACATGAGCTTACTGGGTATCAAGCATGGCCACGCGCGTGACCTGGGTTGCTCCTGGGCGTGTATCCCTACGCCCTGGAACGCCCTTGAGAGGCAGCGGAGAGGGGGGCAACTACGCAAAATTCTTGGTCGGTGATTGAGAGATCCCCAGGCTCTCCTATGAAAGTAGTTTGAGGTAAGTACTGTTAGGAAAAATACAAATTACTTAAAATTTGTGATATACTGTATATATATATATATATATATATATATATATATATATATATATATATATATATATATATATATATATATATATATATATATATATATATGTGTGTGTGTGTGTGTGTGTGCTACTATAGCCGCTAGCGTGAGGTCTACCACACTATAGCGTGAGATCTACCTCCCGTTAGTACTATAGCGTGAGGTCTACTGCTGAATTATTCGTCCCTCATAGATAAAACACATTTCATACATTTGTTTAAGCAATAATCACTTAATTTAAACATATCTTAGAAATGACTTAAATAGATCATTGGATTTCTAATTACATTAAAAAAAGAGGAATAAAGGTAAAAATAAACATGTTATCATATATTTCCATACATTTATTTTAGTGATACACTTCGTACATCAAACATGTTATCATATATTTCCATACTTTTATTCTAGCGATACACTCTTCGTGCTTCAAACAGGTTATCATATATTTCCATACATTTATTCTAGCGATACACTCTTCATACATCAAACAGGTTATCATATATTTCCATACATTTTTTCTAGCGATACACACTTCGTACATCTTCTAAGAATGACACAAATAGATCTGCTTCTTGAACTATATCCAAGAGATTGTGCTCTCTTAAAAAGGCGAGTGCTGCTTTTTCTGTCAGAATAACTCTTCTATAAAACTCCTTCAGCAACATTTTTGGTACCCTCAATCGATGATATCTCTTTTAGGCCGAGGGAAAAACTGATTTAGGAGCTGTGGGACGCTGGTCACGCGGTAGACCTCACCCTCAACCTGGGTAGGCGACATATGGCGGTAGACCTCACACTATAGTAGCACCCAGGGCCCTGGTAGCACCTATATATATATATATATATATATATATATATATATATATATATATATATATATATATATATATATATATATATGTGTGTGTGTGTGTGTGTGTGTGTGTGTGTGTATTACGCTTACTAATACTTAACTTTCCAAACAGTTCCCTACGATGGTTAGCTAGCTAACTGCCCTTGCTCTTCTCTCGCCTATCTTTCCTATCAGCTAAAAAAAAAAAAAAGAAAAAAAAAGTATGTCTCTTTGATTTCTACCATGTGTCGTATGTCAAAT
>NC_090734.1:127464018-127494018 GCF_036898095.1 Palaemon carinicauda
GCTGAGTATAAAAAAGTGTTTTAAAAACAATACATTCACTGAGTATAAGAAAAGTGTTTTAAAAACAATCCATTCGCTAAGTATAAAAAAGATTTTTTAAAAACAATACATTCGCTGTGTATAATAAAAAAAAATTTTAAACAATACATTCGCTGAGTATAAAAATATTTTTTTAACACATTCGCTGAGTGTAAAAAAAGTATTATTAAAAACAATACATTCGCCGAGTATAAATAAGTGTTTTAAAAACAATTCATTCGCTGAGTATAAAAAGAAGTGTTTGAAAAAGAATATATTCGCTGAGTATAAAAAAAGTTTTTTTTTAAACAATACATTCGCTGGGTATAAAAGAAAAAAAAGTTTTATTAAAAACAATACATTCGCCGAGTATAAATAAGTGTTTTAAAAAGAATACATTCGCTGAGTAAAATTTTTTTTTTGGACAATACATTCGCTGAGTATAAAAAAAAGTTTTTTTAAAACAATACATTCGCTGAGTATAAAAAAAAGTGTTTTAAAAACAATACATTCGTTGAGTATAATTTTTTTTTTTGTTAGACAATACATTCGCTGAGTATCAAAAAAAAAGTTTTTATTAAAAACAATACATTCGCTAAGTATAAAAATGTTTTTTTTTAAACAATTCATTTGCTGAGTATATTAAAGTGTTTTAAAAACAATACATTCGCTGAGCATAAAAAAGTTTTTTTTTTAAACAAAACATTCGCTGAGTATAAAAAAAAAGTGTTTAAAAACAATACATTCACCGAGTATAAAAAAAGTTTTTTTTAATCAAAACATTCGCTGAGTACTAAAAAAAGTTTTTATTAAAAACAATACTTTCGCTAAGTATAAAAATGTTTTTTTTTAAACAATTCATTTGCTGAGTATATTAAAGTGTTTTAAAAACAATACATTCGCTAAGTATAAAAAAAAGTTTTTTTTTTAAACAAAACATTCGATGAGTATTAAAAAGGGTGTTTAAAAAAACAATACATTCGCTGAGTATAAGTTGGAGGGTTAACACTGCGTCACATTCACCGCACCTGAGGACTGTACACGTAATAAAGCCATTGGTTAATTCCGTATGAATAATCACTCTTGCTATACTTACCTCGGTCTTCCTATCTTTCTGACATGGTAATTCCCATGGAGGAATTGTTTTTTTTTTTTTTATTTTCCGATTCATAACATCCCTCATCGTTTGTCATTTTCTCAATATATAATGTTTTGTCATGATAGTTTTATAATACTTATAGGATCATTTAATATGTAGTAAATCTATTACTTGTTTAGCATCAACATCTGCGTTTTCATTAACATCAATTTTCAACAATGGCCAGAATGATAAAATGCTATCTCCATTAACATAACCATTAATGAGTATAACTTGAATAATTAATGATCTTCCTAATCGGGTAGTTGAATCAGTAGAACGTCAAAAGTTCAAACTCGCTGCAAATGTTTTTTTTTTTTTTTTGAACACGCTTATATAAGTCCTTTTATAGTTTATAAATCAAATATCTGTTTTAATGTTGTTAATGGTTTTAAGATATTTTATTTTTAATGTACATTACATCTTATATCGTTTATTTATTTCCCAATTTCCTTTCCTCACTGGGCTATTTTCCCCGTTGGAGCCCTTGGTCTTATGGTATCTTGCTTTTCCAATTAGGGTTGTAGCTTGGCTAATAATAATAATAATAATAATAATAATAATAATTAAACAAGTAAATAAATGCATCATCTTTAAAAAGCATAATTTATTCCACGGTAAAAGTTCATGCTCTGTTGGGTTTGCTGTCCCAATTATCCAGTTCTTTTATTCATCACAATGCGGATATATGGCATTTAAGCGGCTGATCTTTACCCTCTCCGACACTTGCGGAAAGTAGCTCACCTGTCTCATCACATCACAGTACAAAGTGATTACGTACTGTTATCAATTCTATCTCCTTTATTCTAATCAAGATCATTTGGATTACTACAATTTCATGCCCCCTCTCTCTCTCTCTCTCTCTCTCTCTCTCACACACACACACACACACACACACACACACACACACACACACACACACACACACACACACACACACACACACTTGTGGCCACGTTTTGCTTATTTCATGTCTCATGAATTCAACTTTTTCCTTGTCCTTTATTATTACTCAATTTTTTATCTTTTTCATCGTGCTATTCTCCCGAACATTTATATTCGGTTACTCATTTGATCTCTATTTGGGCTTTCCAGTTCACTTGCTCATCCTCGTTACTTCCAATGATTAATACTTCTGCCTTTCTAGTTTGGTACTAAATATGATCTTTTGAAAGATTTCCTTTCTATGACAGTTGGCGATTGCTACTTCCACTCCTTTCCTGTTATTATTATTATTATTATTATTATTATTATTATTATTATTACTTGCTAAGCTACAACTCTAGCTGGAAAAGCAGGATACTATAAGCCCAGGGGCTCCAACAAGGAAAATAGCCCTGTGAGGAAAGGAAAAAAGGAAAATAAAATATTTTAAGAAAAGTAACATTGAAATATCTCCTATATAAACTATAAAAACTTTAACAAAACAAGAGGAAGAGAAATAAGATAGAATAGTGTGCTCTTGTGTACCCTCAAGCATGAGAACTGTAACCCAAGACAGTGGAAGACCATGGTTCAGAGGCTATGGCGCTACCCAAGACTAGAGAACAATGGGTTGATTTTGAAGTGTCAGTCTAGAAGAGCTGCTTACCATAGCTAAAACGAACTGACAAACTATGATCACATCTATAAATATTTCTACTTCTACATCCCTTGTGAGTCTTACCCTTTTCTGACTTTAGCATTCCCCTGATCTGTCACCAAAGAACAAAATTTCCGGTCAAATATAGTGCCTCACTCTACTTTCCCTGTGGTGGCCGATGTAGTAACGTCCTTGAGTGGTGAACGCCAGACTGGAGTTCGAGTCCCGCTCAAACTTGATAGTTTCTTTGATCGCTGCAACCTCACCATCCTTGTGAACTAAGGATGGTGGGTTTGGGGGAGCCTATAGGTCTATCTGTTGAGTCATCAGCAGCCATTGCCTGCCTCTCCTTGGCCCTAGCTTGGATGGAGAGGGGGCTTGGGCGCTGATCGTATGTATATATGACCAGTCTCTAGGGCATTGTCTTGCTTGATAGGGCAATATCACTGTCCCTTGCTTCTGCCATTCATGAGTGGCCTTTAAGCCTTTAAACCATATTTCTTCTGTTTTGCCACAGAAGTGCCCACTCCTGCTGGTCCCTTCTTGTTCGTTTCATATATCACAGACTTCTTTTCAACCTGCAATTGTTCCTAGTTCTTTATGGCAATCGGCACGGAAAAGATTGCCGAAGCAATTGGGAGCATATCCAAGCCGTACGTTTGTCGGTTCTCCAATTACTTATTATGATCTATGCTTACATTGACTGTAGCCTAATCAAATGGTCTTCTGTCCATCTCCCTTCCATTCCACCACGCTGATATTTACATGTCTTTTCTCCTTTGATTTACTCCATCTTAACCTATCAAATTGTTTATCAACTCCATTTATGAAAAGTTCCCTCCTATTGTCCAGACTTGATTTACTTGCTTTTCTTTTATTTATCAATTCCAGGATCCTCGTTGCTTACTCCACAACACTATGATTGTGGATGCATTACTGGGGGCGTAGGTGCAAAACGCTGCAACCTGCAGAAAGTTCATTTTTTCAGATACCTCCCACACAGACAGCAGAGCTTGCATACTTTTATTTATAGCTTCCAAAGCCTGTTTAATACATCAGGCAACTTCTTTAGTTAGTGTCTCTAATTTTGTTCCATGGCATTGCTTCTAAATTCTTTGAATTCATTGCAGCTAAATATAAACTCTGTTGTGTCATCTACTTCACTACAAAACACACAGCCTATCATTTTCACACCTGTTTCTACATTTTTTAATCTTTCATATTTAACATTGTTTTCATTATTATTACTGCTTCCTTGGGTTTAAGTTCACGTATGTAATCTTTTCTGCCATTACTATTTACAAACCTCATTTTTGGTAATTTCTTATAATTTCATTTGACAATTAACTTTATATTTCTTTCTTACGTTCTTGATTTTTATACCTTCTTCTTTAATTTTAATATCATATATACTGTATATATATATATATATATATATATATATATATATATATATATATATATATATATATATATATATATATATATATATATTGATACTTTTCCCCAGTATTTCCTATACGGTTCCCTTATTTGGTCTTCCACTATCCCTAATCATTTATCATCTGATGTTATGAAACAGCCTCACGTTTTTATACTCGATTCTATTTTCAACTGGTCATATTCCTGTTTCCGCTATTAACCCCCAACAAGGTGTGGTTGCAACATGTTCAAACATTCCTTTTATAATTTTGTACTGTATACCCTCTAACTCTTTCATTTTTTTTTTCGGGTGGTAGCTTCCTTGCCTGATGATTGCCAGACTGGGGTTCGAGTCCCGATCAGACTCGTTAGTTCCTTTGATCGCTGCAACCTCGCCATCCTTGTGAGTTAAAGATGGGGATTTGGGGGAGCCTATAGGTCTATCTGCTGAGTCATCAGCAGCCATTGCCTGGCCCTCCGTGGTCCTAGCCTGGGTGGAGAGGAGGCTCGGGCGCTGATCATATGTAATATGGTCAGTTTCTAGGGCATTGTCCTACTTGATAGAGCAATGTCACTGTCCTTTGCCTCTGCCATTCATGAGTGGCCTTTAAACTACTATTGTTTCCTAAATCTTTATTATCACAAGCAATGCCAAAATCCCCTCCTCTTTTACTGTACCATACTTCTGAACTTCTTGCACCATTAATTCATTTTTTGCTTCCCTTTTACTTATGCTAAAGGTGTAAATACACGTTCAAAAAAAGCGTCAAAATTTTGCATCAAAATTTTGATGGAAAATTTGAGTGTGTGTAGGACGTTTTGATGTCAAAAAAAGATTTGAAGCAAAGTTTTGACATCAAAACGTCCTACACACACTCAAATTTTGCATCAAAATTTTGATGGAAAATTTGAGTGTGTGTAGGACGTTTTGATGTCAAAAAAAGATTTGAAGCAAAGTTTTGACATCAAAACGTCCTACACACACTCAAATTTTGCATCAAAATTTTGATATGAAAATTTTGATGCAAAATTTTGACGCTTTTTTTGAACGTGTATTTACACCTTTAAGACTGTGGTTTCCCTTTTCTGAATAATATCCTCCTAAGTATTTACATTCCTCAACTGTTTCTATCCTTCCATTTCTAACCACTCCATTCACCGTTTTAACCTCTTCTTTTGTGTGTCTAATTACAAACACCGTAGATTTCTGTGGAGTGGCTCTAAAAGTAATTTTTTTTTAGGCCTTCCAAACTGCGGCAGCTGCTTATAGCTTTTTTCTACTTTGCATCTATCGATGCTAGGGAACAATATATCGTCTACATAAATCAGGACATCTATTCTGATGTTTCTAATCAGGATTATCGTCTTCTCACTTACAGAATTTACTTCGTCTGTGACGATTGAACATAATTTTGGTCCAAAAATTGTTCCCTGTCTTACATTTCCGTCTATGTTAAGTTCTTCGGTATGTCCAACAGGAATCTTAATAATTACTTTAGCTCTCTCATTTGATTTATATATCATCTCAGCATCCTCTTTCCCTGCCATCTTACTCAATTCTGTGATACAGTCTTTCAAGCACAGTTTATCGAAACACTTTACTGCATCTTCAAACCATATGTATGTTAAATCAATTAAGTTAACACTTCAAACACTGATGCCCCCCCCCCCCCAAAAAAAGTGACACGTTGACAAATTTAAGTAAAAGAAAACTTACTAGTGCTGAAGCATCAACTATGATCACTGACAGGAGAAATGATGTGAAAAAGAAAATAAGTGTTTCGATAATGTGGATTTGCCAATAAACGCCAGTTGTGTAGTATGATATGCAAAATACCTAAAAATGTATACTTTTATTTACTTTAAGGACCAGGAAAGCAGCACTTAAAGTAAGTGAAAAGTGAATGCATGGGGATACTACTTCCAGAGAGTTCTTGGGTCATTTAACTGGTAAGATAGTACTACATTGGATCTTTCTCTCTGGGTGCGGCCCATTTCTTCTTTTCCTACACATACACAGAATAATGTGGTCTATTTTTTACACATTCTTCTATTTCATCATACACTTGACAACACAGAGATTACCAAACAATTCTTCTTAACTCAAGAGGTTAACTACTGCACTGTAATTGTTCAGTGGCTAATGCCCTCCTGATAAAGGTAGAAGACTAACTATAGTAAGCAGCTCTTCTACTAGAAGGGCACTCCAAAATCAAACTTTTGTCCTCTAGTCTTGGGTAGTGGCATAGCCTCTGTACCATGGTCTTCCATTTTCTTAGAGTTCTCTTGCTTGAGAGTACACTTGCGCACACTATTCTATCTTATTTCTCTTCTTGTTATTTTAAAGTTTTCTGGTTTATATATGTAAGATTTGTTTTAATGTTATTGTTGTTCTTTAACTCCTTTTGTAGTTTATTTCCTTTCCTCACTGGGCTATTTTCCCTGATGGAGCCCTTGGGCTTATAGCATTCTGCTTTCCCGAGTAGGGTTGTAGCTTAGCAAGTAATATGTCAGGATGCCAGAAAACTTCTAATCAATCAATAAATTAGCAAGTAATAATAATAATAATAATAATAATAATAAAGCTCTGAATCTCCCTTTGAAACAAAGAAAAATGTCCTTTGCCGGTTTTCTTAGTTTCCATTAGAAGCAATTGTAATATCATTATATAAATTTTGCTTGGAATATTGGAAGTACACACATACACACACACACACACACAATGAAGGACCAAATTGTGAACACAGTGAAAGTGTGTAACTATCACCTGAGAAACATAGCATTTATTAGAAAATATTTAACAGAGGGCAGTACAAAAATTTTAGTGATGAGTCATGTAATATCAAGGCTTGATTATTGCAATTCTCTGTACTACAAATTGCCCAATACACTACTAAGGAAGCTTCAAAATGTGCAAAACCGGGCGGCTAGACTGATAAAAGGCATTAATTTTCGGGAGAGAATAACTCCTGCACTGATCGATCTACATTGGTTACCTGTTAAGGCTAGAATTGAATTTAAAAT
The DNA here is from genome assembly GCF_036898095.1 of Palaemon carinicauda. Taxonomy (NCBI): domain Eukaryota; kingdom Metazoa; phylum Arthropoda; class Malacostraca; order Decapoda; family Palaemonidae; genus Palaemon; species Palaemon carinicauda. Next base: position 127,471,203 of record NC_090734.1, read on the forward strand.
TTGCTTGTTGACTCACAAAGCACTTACAAGTGATAAGCCTAAATATCTTCGTGATTGCTTGGTCCCCTACCCTGAAGCTACCAGCGCCGCTGTAAGAGTTAGACATGCAGATGACCCACATAGACTATTCGAAATTAGTGTGAATCATGCAATAGGAGGAAGAACGTTCAGTTATGCTGCACCGAGACTCTTTAACGATGTCAAGAATAGCACAAATGTGGCAGCCTTCAAGAAAAACCTGAAGACTTATCTTTTTAGAAAGTGTTATAATAGTGACCTGAAAACTATTAAGCCTGAATACAAATGCTAGCGAAATAACTGATAACGATACAGAGCAAAATATTAACTGGAAAGGAATTATTTTTTCATACACCAAGGCCCGCCTGAACAGACCTTTAGTGTTTGATGGAGGGCGAGAAATAAACCTCTAAAAGTAAAAGTAAGTATATTATATATATACAGTATATATATGTGTATATATATATATATATATATATATATATATATATATATATATATATATATATATATATATATATATGTATATATATATATATATACTGTATATATATATATATATATATATATATATATATATATATATATATATATAATGTCCTTTGTATATATGCGTATGTGAAAGTTACAGTAATTTTGTGGTCAGGTGAGTTAGCGAACAAGAAAGAAATTAATGTATTATCCCCTGGGAGTTGAGTCAGACTCTGTCACTTACTGTCCAAAGAATAAGGCAACGCTTTGGGCTGATGTGTTTGACAATAAGCAGAGTAATGAGAAACTATTTTCCTTATTCCTGTTTTCCTGAGACTGAACTTAGCTTTTAGATCTCGTGAAATTAAAGTTCTCTTGATAGACCGTGATGCTTATGGAGGTGTAGATCCAAATGGTTTTTTCCTTTTTTTTATAAAGACTGCAGATTTCGTAGTTCTTGTTGGAGAATTGGTAATTTTACTCCACAATGCAAATGTGTGTGGTAGTTAAAGTCCAACTAATTACTGTCCAATTTCCATAACCCATATTATCTAAAAAATTTAACGTCTTTTTTTTGGCAAAACGTCTTAATAGGTTTGCTAAAGTTAACCACCTGTTCCCTTGTTTACAATTTGGTTTTCGTAAAGGCCTTGGAGCACGTGATGCTCTTCTTTCAATCTCCAATGCTGTAGAGAAATCCCTTGACTGTGGTCAGGAAGGTCGTAAGATTGACCTTAAATTTAGTGCTGTCTTTGACCGTGTAAATCATGAGGCCCTTGTTTTCAAACTCAAACAGTTGGGAGTTGCTGGGTCATTTCTTAGCATCATTATTGAATTTTTAAGTAATAGATAACAAAGAGTTGTTTATGGACACCATAGTGGATAGAGGAATGTGATATCTGGTGTTCCTCAGTGCAGTGTTCTTGGCCTATTACTTTTCATACTATATACACTTGACATGTGGTTTGGCCCATAAAACAAGCTTGTTGCATACGCAGATGATGTTACACTATTTGCCTCAATTCTATCCACTCACTTTATTAGTAATATAATATTGAGTCATTGTCATCCCAATAACAGATTTTACATCACATACAGCTTTGCTATCATTTTGAGATATAAGTTTGACATTATTTGCTGTCCAATGTAACTGTTATATGATTCCGGCTTTTTAAGAACGTTTATCTTAACTACTTCAAAGAATATGTATTTTTTAATCAGCTTACTATGACCCCTCCAATTCTCAAACGAGGAACATTTACGATGCCCCATGTGGAATTATATACCAGGTCTCAGAAATTAGGCTGGATGATTATTATACATTTCCAACTCACACCAGAGTTAACTCTTGTCATTTCATTATCAGATGATAACTTCACTTTGAATGTCCTCTCTAGCTTTTATTTATGAACCCAAAATTGAGAGTGGAAATTGAAACTGTGTTTGCAGTAATGTATTTAGAACAAAATTTTACAAGCCTCATTATTGAATTTCAAGAACTATAATTGAATGTTAGAAACACAATAATTGATTAGAGAACGGAACCGGTTTTGACTTCTGAAACTGGTGAGTCCAATCTTGCAAAGCGAACAACTCCATGTAAGCAAAGAAACAAGTTACCATTATACCGAAAGTAGTTCTAATTTTTGTGTAATAAATGGTTTTAAATGTTAGTGGAAAGCTGCTATTTCTCCAATAAATGAGCTTATAAGGCTTAATTATACTACTGCGCGAAGGAAGTGCCATCGTTTGTGAGAATTTGAGGTAAATTTAATGTAAAGGAAAGTAAAAATGTGTTGCTAGCCCAAAGTCTAGTATGTACTGTTGTATGCTTCGGTACTTATTTACTTTTAAGAGGTTGTAGGAGCTAACCCAAAATTCCTGGTTCGTGTTATAATGACTTACAAGCAAAACAAAGTCAGTGATTTAATTAGGTTAATCGAGATAACTTGGGTCTTGGTATTATTACAGTTTCAGCCATTATGGTAAATTGTTACAATAGTACAATATTCCTAATGAAATAAATAAGATGTGGGTAAATATACGCTACAGGGGGGTTGTATGTATGATAGCGGCCACCCGTATGTATGATTACAGTTAACTGAGAATACGACAGTGGAGGGGGAGTCGTAGGCCATTAGGTAAGTAGGGAAGGACACGGCTTGTAGGTTAGGTTAGGGGGAATATTTAGGTTAGTTGATATCAATTTTTAATCCAAATGGAAGGAACTGGTCGCTGATGTACAAAGGTTCTGATACAGGTAATGTATAGGTAGTTGGGTCACCAATTTTTTGTCCACCCCAATACTCGCCCACGCGCACAACGCAACATCTACCTCTTGCCAGAACAGAGGGTTAATGATATAATGTTGAATTGCGAGCAAAGCAAACCAAGGCCCAGCAAAGACCAGTAAATGAATAATTAGTGTTTGTTCAATGTAAACATACTTGACGATGGATGTGGTTATATGATTCCCATTTTCTATTTGATTGGCAGGTTTGGTAACCCAGCGATCTTCGGTAAAATTATAGAATGGTGCAATAAACGGTTTGTAGAAAATATTATTGCTTACGAATGTATTTCGAGGTCTTACGAACGTTTTAGAGTAATGGTGGGTCAACTACCATAACTGAAAAGCTATGGCTTTGCACTAGATACCGGCATCAATTACGTTCGAAACATTGTAAAATATACTGTTCTTGTCTAATTGTATTGATATTTAATGATATACTGTCAAAACACTGGAGCTCTAGCTTGCCAGGATTTCCAGATACTTAGAAGACGCAGTTTTCCATCCCATTTTTTATGGTATCGTTTGTAAGTGTTCATTGTATTGCAAATACAGTACTGGTAATTCTATACAATAGCTCCGCCATTAATAATTTTGATATTTTTTTTATTTCTGATGAATTACTTTGTGCTTTATCTAAAGCCGACCCTTTTTCAGAGAAGGAACAGTATTTTTACCCAATTCGTTAACCTTTCCAATCTTTGGGAACCCCCGGTGGGAACCTGGGTTTTTGGGTGGGGAATGAATTAAAGAATCCATTTTAACATACGAATGATAGCACATGTAGAATTAGCAATAAACAAGGCCACCAGCTAACTTAAACCACATAACCTAACCTAGTAGCCGTATCCTTACCCAGTTGACCCCGTCTTACTCAGCCATAGTAGATATAATACAGCCTAAAACCCTATGTGTACTTACTTAGGTTTGAGGGTAAAAGTGAGGTGCTATCTTTAATAATGCATGGAGCCTATGATCCAATACGAGACTTTTCAAACCATGTTCCCTTAAAAATGGATACGTAAAAACCACCTTTTTTTTCACTTCTTGTTTTTCGATACAACATGCCTTCTGTCACGTCGAAATGCTCTTTTGTTAAGATCAAGTCGGCCCTTAGCTACCACAGGTGGGGCAAATAGTGTCACTTTCACTTTTAATAAGACCGTGATCTTGTCAGTACTTATTATTCTTTTGATGTTACCACAATAATGCAAAACAAAATCTTTATAATTTAAATAACAATTGAGACAAGAACTCTTAGATTTACCGTATACACTAAATCAAACGTAATCTTGAACTTCCCTCTTTTTAGTGAAAGTACTTAAATGTGATAACTTGCTGACAGGGCTATTGCTTAGAATTACCCAAATACTTCCTTACTTAATTGAGCTAATTATTTATTGTTTTTTTTCTCTGCCCTATGTTTGCTTTGCTCGATTAAACTTCCTCTCACTACAGCTCCTATGTTCTGGAAAGCGGACTATGTTTTGCTATGTGCGTTAACCCTGTGGGCTAGTATATTAGTAATAACTATCAATTATACAAACTTAAGGAGTGAACGCACACACTTAACAAGGGGTGAGTTGTAGCTTCGCGCTCCAGCATCTGTTGGAACATAGACTTGTCTTCTATTTCTAATGATCAGGCTAAATATATCAAACACACATTTCTACCCTAATCTTTTGTTATCAGTGTGGTCAATGAAATAAGAGTTATGAATATATTGCATATTCCAATAATGAAAATTAATAACAAAGAGGTTTAAAATATAAAACTAGCCCTTTATTCTGTTTGAACTAGTAACTTAGGCTGAAGCACCACCTATTAGTGTGTGTTCCGTAACTGCAATACAAACCTACGGTATTTATCAGGGGGTTATTACTTTTAGCGAAGCTGAAAGGACGAGCCATTAAAATTTTTTGTGAGGGTTAACTACCCATTACGCTAGTTAGCGGGTAGTGGAGGGGGTAGCTTGCTACTGCTCCTACTCATACACAGGTGATTAGCTCACTTTTCTTTTGGCTCGGATTGTGAACGGTCGTTGCTGTTCTTAATCCTCGCCTATTTTGGACTGCCATTAATTGCTTTTATTTGTGCTTTCTCTTTGATTAATGTGTGTGTTGATTTCTGCGACTATGCGTACTTGCCCTGGACTTGAAGGCCGGCCCTGCGGAATATTCATGTCAGCCATGGACACCAATTGCCACACCCTTTGTCCTGCCTGCAGAGGTCAATGGTGTGATCGTGATAACAGGTGTAGCGAGTGTCAGGAGTGGTCTGCCTCTCAGTGGGAATGGTTTGGGCGACGGTGAAAGAAGTCAAAGTGGGATGTTTCCCTTTGAAGGTTTCTTTGAAAGGGGTAAAACCCAAGGCCCCTTCTTCTACTTCCCAACCTTCCTCCGAAGCTCCTGCTCGTTCAGTCTCTTCCGAGAGACTGTCGAGTAGTAGCGTAGACCCTTTAATCTATGGCCAACCCCGGTCCTGAGAGATGGTGTTGGTTCCCCTAGTGAAGTGGCCCTACCTCTCCCCCCGGGTGAGGCCTTGTCTCTGTCTCTCTATTTACAGGTGTGGTCGTCCTTGGGGTTTTTGGGTAAGCCCTCCAAGGACTCCTTGCTGCAATCCATCATTCGTGGTGCTAGTGCTCAGCCTTCGTTGACTTCGGAGTTGGCTCCTCTGTCGTGCGTCGACGTTGTGGTGTCTGAGGCGTCTTCTGTGGCTGCTGCCGACACCTCTGCACCTTCAGACTCTCCAGCTGTTGCTGCCGACTGTGTTTCCCCCGTTCCTGTTCATTCTTCGAGTGGGAAACTAAGTCCTTCGTCTGTCTCCTACGAGTGAATCTCCTTGAAGGAGGAGTTCACTCATAGAGACTCCTCTGTGGAGGATTGGTGCTTCTTCACCCTCCACTTCACCTTAGAGGTGGCCCTTCACTATCAGTGAAAAGGCACCTCTTTGGCTCTTCAGCCTCACCTTCGCAGCCTTCCCCCACAGAGGAGCCTCCACTTCAGTCATCTTCTGGCCCTTGACCTTCGCCCGTTCCTGAGCCATCTCCTGACGATACTGTCGCGGGTCCTCGGACTTCGGCCTTGGACTCTTTTGTGGATCATTCGCAAACTGCGTTGGAGAATGTTCGTCCTTCCAAAGGGCACATTTCTGTTCCAGACCTTCCTTCACGTTGACCTGCCCTCTTCGTTCCTGTCTCCTATTCCTCGTCTGCCTGCTCGTAATGTACCTCTGACGTTCTCCAGCGTGCCAGTACCCTTTAGTGAACCAGCGCTCACCAGCATCACGTAAGTGCCCTCCAACTCTTAAACGCCTCCCAGAGCGTCATCGCCCTTCACCGCATCAGAGCTCTTCGATATATCAGCATTTGCCTGCTCGTCAGCGCCTTCCAATGCCCCAGCGATCGCCGAAAGCCAGTTTGGCAGGGACGTTCATCCTTCTAATGGGTGAGTCACCCCTAATAAATAGCGTAGGTTTGTATTCCAGCTATAGAACCAATGACAAATTCGGAGAAAATTTGTATTTTTCGTAACGATACAAACCTTTAGCTATTTATACAAACTTACTCGCCAACCCTATCCCCCTTGAAGTCCTACCGCCAAGCAAAGTGAGCTGAATAATAGGTGTTTGAGTGGGAGGAGTAGCAAGTTACCCGCTGCTAACTAGCGGGATGGATAGTTAACCTTCGCTAAATTTTAATGACCCGTCCTTTCAGCTTCGCCGAAAGTGATACCCCTAATAAATAGCCACAGGTTTTGTATCAGGAAAAATATAAATTATCTCTGAGTTTGTCATTTTTGAGCTCCTTCAACTCGGTGCGGAGAGGAACAGAACACCGACTTCCTCGTTGGTGAATCCCTTATCGTTGCTGAGTGTTGGCTTACGTGTTCCTAAGGTTTCGTCTGCTGACGATTCCCGCCCTGCCTCTTCTGCCGCTGCTGTCGCTGTTGCCAAAGACTGCGCTTTTCCCCTTGCTGAGCCGACTCTTCCGTTGGGGCCGGAGCAAAGTCCGAGGCAGGTCTCTCCTGCAGGTGGGCATGTGTCTTGTCCTAGAGTGAGATCCCCTTCAAGACCCCGATCTGTAGGTCTTTTAGAAATCTTGCTGCTGAGCCGTCAACTTCTTTGTAAGATCTTGACCGTCCTCGTCGAGTTCGCAGAGTGCGTGATCCGTCTCGTCACTTCAAACGTTCTCCTTCACCTCCAGCTAAGAGACGTCTCTTTGGCTCTCCTCCTTCGCCCGTCGGACGGTCCCCCTTGGAGGATCGTCGCTCGCTAGAACCTCGCTGCTTGCCCACTCCTCGTTACTCGTCACCACGGGTGCAGCTCTCTCCCAGAGACCATCATTATGACGAATCTTGTCAGCCTCGCCGACAGCCTTCTGCTTCCCGACCCTCACCTACCTTATCGGACTCTCCCTGGACTCACCGTTAGTCAGCCATGCGGCGTTTGCCTGTCCACCATTACTCTCTGACCTCTCGCCACCTGTCAGTTGTTCATGGTTCACCATCTGTCATAGAATCTCCGGATACTCCGACTGCTCGTCAAGCTACCGTAGTTCGTGGTTCTCCGACTGTTTGCAGTCCGCAAGCTTCTAGTCACTTACCTGTGACTCATCAACCACTGGCTGTCTATCATTTTCTGGCTTCTCGCCAATCACCGATGGTTCGCCGTGTGCCAGCTTCCCGTTGATCGCCAGCTGCTCGTCATTCTTTGGCAGATCGTCGTTCACCAACGACTCGCCGATCTCCTACTACTAAACGCTCTATAGTTAGCCATCATTTTCCTTTTACTTGCTATTTGCCAGCTGCGCACCGATCACCAGTAGCTCATCATTTGACAGTTGCTCGTCTCTTTCCATCTTTGCCTAGTTCTTTTGTGATTCGCCGCTCGCCAGTTCCTAGGCGTTCGCCATCCAGCCATTGTTCCCCAGACCGCAGGCGATCTTTAGATCGGAGACAGGCGTCTAGACACTTTCCTTCTTGAGCTTCTTGTTGCTCATCAGCGCTCACCAACCTGCTGTTCGCCAGTGCCTCAAAGCCGCATCTGTCCTCTTCTTCTGTTTGGTCATCGATTGATCATGGTAGGAATGTCCTATCTTTCCTGAAACCCTCAGCTTCGATCCTCTCAGGGAACCTTTCGGCCAGCGCTGCAGTGGGCAAAGAACCGTGGTTCAACACCCTGGTTAGAGCAGTCCACTAGGCCTTTGTGGGAGGTGTTCCACCTCTTCGATCGACCAGTACTCCTAGGATCCCACCTGAAAAGTCATCCTCTCCTCCAGTTGACCCTTCCATCCCTTCCCTTAAGATGAAATGAGGAGTAGCTGAACAACAGGACTCATCCCAGATCAAGCTGACACCAGTACAGACTTCAAAGCGGAGGCTCAGTATTGTTGTCCCCACTTTGCGAGTAGGCTCTCACTTTCATCTCTCAAGCCAAGAGTCTCTCCTTCTTAGAGAAAAGTCTCTGGGGTTGCTTTCCGCCCCTCTCCTATTGAGGTGATTCCACCGGATCAACGACCAGTCTCCAAACCCTTACGAGAGAACATCTCTCCCTCAGCAGGAGAGACACGAACAGCAGATCGTTCAAGGCCTTCACTTCTTGAGAATTTCTTACCTCCTCAGAAGGAGTTGAAGGATGCCAAGACTTTGCCCAAGTCTTTGGCAAGGGTATCAAGACCTTCCCAGGAATGTCCTAAACAACCATCTCTGAACCCTACTGGGGTGTCAGAAAATTTGACTCCCATCGTGCAACGGACGACCTCGACCCGTTTCTAGATGATGTCTGGTGGGTGGATGACGTCGGTAACAATGATGACCATCTTTTAAGAGCTGCTAGTCCGAAGCTATCGGAGGCAGTGCAGAAAGAGTTTGAGCATGCCTTCTGGCAGGTTTTGGCCTGCATGAGGGCCATCAGTGGGTTATCTGACCCGGCGATGTCCCCTCGAGAGAGCAAAGACACGGTCTTGGACCATGTCTATGGCACGCAGAAGCCCCTCAGGACCAGTGAGGCCTTGCTCTGGTCTAATGGTCTGGTGAGTGACCATTGGAAGGCGTTTTCTTAGCACGCCGGCTCCTCTACCTCCCTCCAGGTAGGCTCGTCCTCTAAACTTCTTCCGGTGCCATTCTTGCAGCAGAGGAAGTATTAAAAGGCTTCCAATGAGCCCCTTCTGGCACTGCTTCTCAACCACTCGTTAGAGGCTCTATTCAGAGGAATCTCCCTCGAGAGAGACTCAGGTCTTCAGGTTTCATTTTTGGTTTCGGATATCCTGAACCAGGAGAAGGTGGCGAAGTACGCCATGCAGGCTACTTCGGAGCTGAATCTTTGGTTGGGATCAGTGAGACGCCTCATGAGGACCGAGAACTGGTTCAAGGAGAACTCTTGGAAAGCGATGGAGACCTTTCTATTATCGGGAACTCAAACCATCTAGTTCTTTTCCACTAAGTTGTAAACTTGTGAGCAAACACGATCTTGCGGCGAAGGGACTCGATAACAGAAAGGTTCCATAATCAAGTCCCACAGAATGAGGTTATGAGACTGAGGAACTCAACTCTGGATGGTTCCTCCCTTTTCAGACCGGAAAACGTTGAGCGGCCAGTGAAGAGATGGAGTTAGTCCAACCATGACTCCCATCTTCATAGGACATTGACATCCCTTCCCTACAAACCACCTTCTCCGCAGAAGAAACAATAACAGCCAAAACTGCCGACGAACAGGACAGCAGCTACAACGCCAACTATGAAGGTGTCTAAGAAGCCCTTTCCAGCCAAAGATCTGAAGGGTTCAAAGTCCTCGCCTGGAATGAAGAGTATTGAGGGGGCGGCCGGGGCTGCAACCGCCAGGATGGGCAATCCTCCCACTTGTCCACCAGTGGGGGATGCCTACATCACTGTTGGCAGAGGTGACTGCAGTTCAGGGCTGAACCCTGGACAGTCTCCGTGATTTGTTCAGGGTATCGCGTCCCATTCACGCAATCTCTTCCTTTACTGACCAAGGCTCCAGTTCTATCGAGCTCCTATGCGAAGTGATCCACATAGGAGCTGGGCCTCCAGGCTGAAGTGTAGATCGTGTTGGAGAAGGGCACTCTCCAGTAGGTCCTCGACGACTCCCCAGTCTTCTTCAGTTGACTCTTTCTTGTGAAAAAGGTGTCTGGAGGCTGGAGACCAGTCATCGACCTCTCAGCTTTGAACAAATTTGTCAAACAAACTTTGTTCAGCATGGAGACGGCAGACACAGTCGGACAAGGGCTAACACCATAGGACTTCATGTGCACAGGGGACCTAAAGGAGGCATACTTCCAGATCCCAATCCATCTGTCTTTAAGAAAGTATCTAAGGATTATCCTAGACAACAAAAGATACCAGTTCAAGGTGCTGTGCTTCAGTCTTTCCACAGCACCTCAGGTCTTCGTGAGAGTTTTCTCCCTAGAATCGGCATCCGTCTCCTTCGATATCTGTACATGTACGTCTTATTGGTTCAAGCAGACTCGGTGGCCACGTTTCTTCAACACAGAGACAAACTTCTGATGTTTTACCAAGATCTGGCGATCATGGTAAACTTCAAGAAGTCGTCACTGCTTCCTCCTCAACAACTGGTGTATTTAGGTTTGATCATAGACACTGATCAACAGAAAGTCTTCCCATCAGGTGATGGTAGTGAGGCTAAGGAAGGGAGCAAGATCATTCCTCAGACGAGAAGAACTCCCGGTCCAGAGGTGTTTGTGTCTCCTCGGGCACCTAGCATCCTTGGTTTGTCTAGTCCCAACTCCCGCCTCAGGATTCAATCTCTTCAATGGCGTCTAAGGTCCAATTGAAATCAGTCCAACGATTCTCCAGACGTTCTAGTTCCTATGTGACTAGAAGAATAGACGGACCTCAGATGGTGGGTTGCAGATGAGAATCTGCCGAAGGGTGTCGACCTTCTCGTCCTCTACATGCTGCACCACACAGCCTCAGGCCTATGGTCATAGTCCGAAGGGTATCAGCACGTAAATCTCCTAGAGATGAAGGTAGCCTTCTTGGCCCTTCAACAGTTCCTGGCAGGTCACTCGGTGGTACTGATGAGTGACAACACCAAGGTAGTGGCTTCCATCAACAAGCAAAGCGGTACCTTTTTGGCAGCCCCTATCAGCATGCTTCATTCTGGGCAAAAGGAATGTGCTCGCAGACAACCTGAGCAGAGCGACTCAGATAGTGGGCTCCGAGTGGTTTTTGAATCATCTAGTAGCCAACAAAGTCCCGACTTTGTGGGGTTCCCCGACTGTGAACCTATTCGCGACGTCCCTGAATTTCAGGCCTCCGCTGTACTGCTCCCCAGTTCCCTAGGCTCTCTGGCAAAATGCATTCCAACAACGGTGGGACAGCATTATCGTTTACAAGTTTCCTCCCGTTCTGTCTGATGTGAAGAAACTCCACAAAACCATAACATCTATCAGTCTCTCGATGACTCATAGCTTTTCTATGATATTATGCAGAATGGTTCCCGGATCTTCTGCAGCTCCAAACAAAGCTCCCTAGAGAACTCTCTCCACAACACGATCTACTCAAACAGCCACATGTAAACATCTTCCACAAAGCCGGGGTCTATTGTTGCAGCAAATGGTGGAGTGGAAGCAGATGTATGTCAGAGAGTGAATGAAGGTTGCAAAGTGTTGGGGGCAGTTAAGGGAGTAGTAAAAAATAGAGGGTTGGGCATGAATGTAAAGAGAGTTCTATATGAGAAAGTGATTGTACCAACTGTGATGTATGGATCGGAGTCGTGGGGAATGAAAGTGATGGAGAGACAGAAATTGAATGTGTTTGAGATGAAGTGTCTAAGGAGTATGGCTGGTGTATCTTGAGTAGATAGGGTTAGGAACGAAGTGGTGAGGGAGAGAACGGGTGTAAGAAATGAGTTAGCGGCTAGAGTGGATATGAATGTGTTGAGGTGGTTTGGCCATGTTGAGAGAATGGAAAATGGTTGTCTGCTAAAGAAGGTGATGAATGCAAGAGTTGATGGGAGAAGTACAAGAGGAAGGCCAAGGTTTGGGTGGATGGATGGTGTGAAGAAAGCTCTGGGTGATAGGAGGATAGATGTGAGAGAGGCAAGAGAGCGTGCTAGAAATAGGAATGAATGGCGAGCGATTGTGACGCAGTTCCAGTAGGCCCTGCTGCTTCCTCCGGTGCCTTAGATGACGGCGGAGGTAGCAGCAGTAGGGGAGTCAGCATTATGAAGCTTCATCTGTGGTGGAAATGTGGGAGGTTGGGCTGTGGCACCCTAGCAGTACCAGCTGAACTCGGTTGAGTCCCTGATTAGGCTGAAGGAACATAGAGAGTAGAGGTCCCCTTTTTGTTTTGTTTCATTGTTGGTGTCGGCTACCCCCCAAAATTGGGGGAAGTGCCTTGGTATATGGATGGATGGACAAAGCCGTAGCTTTGCTACGACTTCATGCCTGGAGGCTATCCAGCATCTCCTCCCTCAGAGGATTTTTGCAACAAGTTGTAGGGAGGATGGCTGGACACCTGCGACAATCATCAGCGTCAGTCTCCCAGGCTAAGTACCCTCAATGCCACTATTTCAGCAATAGCGGAGTTCCTTGTGCACCTATGGGAAGAAATGCTTCTTAGTTTTGGCAGTAAAAGGTTACCGCTCAGCCTTGAGTCTCGCCTTTTATGCTGAAAGGAGTAGATATCTCCTCTTCACTGGAACTTTCTCTCCTCATATAAAGTTATGAGCTTATCTGTCCCCAGCCGGAAGTGAGACCTCTTCCTTGGAATGTGGTTCTGGACTTACATTCTCTGAAGGGTCCCCCATACGAACCATTTTGCCCGGCAACAGATTGCCACCTCGCTTTAGCTTCGGCCAAAAGATTTAGTGAACTTCATGGTCTCTTGTATGACATTGCCCATTCAAGGGGATGGGGAGAGGTATTCCTCAGCTTTGTCCCTGAGTTTATTACAAAGACTCAAAATCCGTGAGTAGCGGATCCTAGATTTGATTTCTTCCGGATAAATAGTCTCCGTTCTGTAACCAATTACCCTGATCAACTGTTACTATGCCCAGTAAGGAGTTTGCAGTATTACCTCAAAAGGACATCTGCAGCTCGCCCCGGAGTGCCAGCAATCTCTTCATTAGCACATGGAAGATCAAGAGGAGGATCACGAAGAACATCATCTCGGCTAGGATTCACAAGGTCTTTAACCTGGAACTAAATCCAGATCCATCTCAGACACGTCGACCCAGAACTCATGACGTCAAGGGCATTGCAATGTCCTTGGCATTCAAGCAAAACTACTGTGGTGCAGGTACTACAAGTGGGCGTTTGGAAGCGTCAGACTGTCTTCACCGCCCACTACCTGCAAGACGTAACCCACAGGAACATGGAAACATTTTCCATTGGTTTTGTGGTGGCTGCACAACAACTGGTTTAACACCTCAAGCTCCCTGATGGACAAGTAGCAGAGGGTTGAGGGCAAAAGTAACCCAGGATTAGTCAGAATGAATGTCTCCTTTTCTTTATCTTCCCCTCTCTTGGGGAATCAACTCCCAGGGTCCTCTGCAAAGCTGACTTCAATTACCTGCTGGCAAACCATTATTCCCTTGTGTAACCTTGTATCGTTCCAATACTTCTTGCATCCCCATACCCTAACGAGGTTGGTATTGGGTATGTCTTGGTAACCTCTGAAGATTTCTATGACTCGGAAGAAGTCTTACCAAGAAAGTCACATTGCTAGTATCACGAGGACACATCTTGTGTCGGCTGCGGACCATGCATAGCATGGTGTAGGATTTCCACCAATTATATGCAAAACACAATAGGGGGAAAACTCTGGGTCAAAGCCAGAAAGCCAGTTTGGCAAGAACTTCCACCCTCTTAAAGGGTAAGTCATCCCTTATAATTACCAGAAAGCCAGTCGGCAAGAACTTCCACCCTCTTTAAGGGTAAGTTGGTTTGTATTTAGTGACAGAACAAATAACAAATTTGGAAGTAATTTGTATTTGTGCCGTAACCGGAATACAAACCAACGATACTGTATTTATTGGGGTATTACTTTTAGCAAAGCTGAAAAGATAAATCATTAGAATTTAGCGAGGGTTAACTACCCATTTCGCTAGTTAGTGAGGGGTAAGGGAGTAGCCCTTTCACTCACACACCTGTAACTGCTTCCTCTCCATCATTTTGAACTGCCATTAATCAGTTTTTGTCTTTTTTTCTGTGTGTGTGTGTATGCTGAGTACTGCTTACCGGCCATGCATACTTGCCCTGGTTTGAAGGGCCACACCTGCAGTACCTTCATGTGCATGGTGGAAACTGATCTTCACCACCTTTGTCTGGTCTGCAGAGGTAGTGCTTCGATGAATCTAACAAATGTAATGAATGCCGGGAGTGGTCTGCCTCACAGTGGGAAAGGTATGGGTAATGGCGTGGCGGAAGAAGAAGTCCAAGTGGAATTGTTCTCGTTCGAAGGTTTCTTGGAAACAGAATAAACCAAAGGCTGCTACTTCCACTTCATGAACTTCCTCCGAAGTTCCTACTCGAACTGCTTCTGGGGAACCATCGAGTAGTAGTGTAGGCTGCTTAACCTCTAGTCAACCTCGGTCCTCGAGAGATGGTGCTGCCTCCCCTAGTGAGGTGGCCTGGGCTCTTCCCCCTAGGGAGGTCGTGTCTCTTTCTCCCTTATTACAGGTTTTGCCGTCTTTGGGGTTACCTGGCTCTCCCTCCAAGGAGGCTCTGTTGCAGTTTCTTCCCCAGGATGCTGAGCTGCAGCGCTCGTCAGTTTCGGAGGTCGACCCCTTGACCTTGGTCGACGTGGTGTTATCAGAAGTTTCGTTTGCTGCCCTGCCAGCAGGCTCTGTTGCTGCTGCTGCTGAGGACTGCACTTTTTCCCCCGACTCAAGCGAGTGTTCCACTTTCTTGTTCGCGTGAAGGGGCAATCATAGAGACTCCTCTTTAAAGTCCTACTGCCGATCAGCTGGCTGATCCTCCGGTCACTGTGGAGCATCGTCATCGTGGTAGGAGACCTTGCCATACTCGTCCGTTGCTGCACCTTCGGGGTGTCCTTTCAATTTCGGCGAAGAGACAACCCTTCGGTTTTTCGTCACCACAGCCTTCCTCTTTGGAAGAACCTTTCCGTCATGTCTCTTCTGGTTCCCAACCTTCGCCTGCCTCATCGTACTTTTCACCTACGAACCGTATCCTGCAAGGGATCATTCGCGTTCCCCTCCTGAGAATGTTTCCTACTAAAGGACACATGCCTTCTTCTGAGCATCCCGCAGCTGTTCGCCGTCCATATACGCATTGTTCACCTGCTCGCCCAGCTCCTGGGAAGAGTTCTCTGTCTGGTCAGGCCCAGGTTCATTGTCCAGCTGCTCCTCCATTGACAAACCCTGAAGGGTCAGCTGGTTCAGTTAAGAGGAACCAGGATCATTTGACTTACAAGCGAAAGATCAATTCTCATCTGAGTGCCTGAGGGTGCCAAGTGTTTGCTTGACAGATAAACATTTCATGTCAATCGCTGATGTGTCATATGATCAGTTGCAAGTAACTGTCTCCGCAAAGGGATGCTGAATCTGTCCTCCTACTATCATTGCTGGAATGGGAGTTGGTTGTGTTATGTCTGCTTACAGACCAGTAAATACCAGAGTAGCTCACTTATTTCTAGTGGATAACAGCATTCCAGTGAACCTCCATAGTCGCTCGCTGTCAAAGAAACTTTCAATCGCCAACGATCAGTCACAAGCAACTACAGTACTTTTGAAGGATGAGATTAAGATGTATCTTCCGTCACCTCTGTCAGTTGGGTAGTTGTGTGCATATGTCTGGTTACGTACTAGTAGCCCAGATCAAAAATATTAACTATGAATGCAGAAAGTTTCCTCCCCTCTTATGGCAGCAATACTTTGCAACGGGTCCCGCAGGGTGGAACGAAGATCCGGGTGTGGACACCTCGGATGCTCTTGGGCATCAGTCTACTAGGTTAAGTTTTCTGTGGTTGGTGTCATGGAAGGGGTATCGCTCCCCTCGATGTATCTATTTCAACTATAGCAGAGTTCCTTGTATACCTTTGGGAAGAAATGCTCCTCTCGGTTCCTGCAGTCAGAGGCTACCGCTTTGAGTCTCGCTTTTAAATTGAAGGGAGTAGATATTTCCTCCTCATTGGAACTTTATCCCCTCATACGATGTTATGAGATTACCAGTCCCCAGTCAGAAGTTAGACTTCCTTCTTGGAACGTGGTTTGGTTTCTTCAGTCTGTGAAGGGTCCTCCCTATGAGCCATTACACCAGGCAACAGATCGCCACCTTACTCTGAAGAGGGTGTTCTTTCTCGCTTTGGCTTCGGCCAAGAGTCTGTGAACTGCATTGTCTATCATACGACATCTCCCATTCAAGGGGATAGGGAGAGGTAATTCTCAGCTTCGTCCCTGAGTTTATTGCCAAGACTCAAAATCCAGGGGTAGTGAATCCTAGGTTCGGACCCTTTAAGATCGAGGGTCTTCGTTCTGTAACCGAAGATTCAAACCAATTGGTACTTTGTCCAGTGATGAGTCTGAGGTTTTACTTTAAAAGAACAGCAGCAGCTCGCCCCTGTGTGTCTGCATTCTTTGTCAGCACAGGGAAGGTCAAGAGCAGGGTCACGAAAAACACAATCTTGTCATGGATTTGCAAGGTCATTGACCTTGCACTTAATTCTGACCCTCCTCCACAACGATGACCCAGAGCTCATGACATCAGGGGCATTGCAACGTCCCTGGCGTTCAAAAAGAACTACTCTGTGGCGCAGGTATTTCAAGCGGGCATATGGAAGCGTCGGACGACCTTCACCGCCCACTACCTGCAAGACGTAACATACAGGAACGTAGAAACAGTTTCCATTGATTCTGTTGTAGCTGCACAAATGGTCTAAATACCTCAAGCTCCTTAATGGACACGTAGCAGAGGGTTGAGGCCTGAGGTTACCCTGGTTAGTCTGGGGTGAGTAAGTTAGATTGACTGGCTTCTTTCTTTCCTTCACCTTCCCCCTATCTTGGGGAATCAGCACCATGGTACTTGGCACAGCTGACCTCGCCTCTCTGCAGGTAAGATCCATTTCCCTTGTGTAATCTAAGTATAGAAATAATGTGTTGTGTCCCCAATACCTCTAGCGAGGGGTTATTGGGTAAAGTCTTAGTACTCTCAGATTCCTATGACTTGAGATCGTATTACTAGACCAGCCACATTGCTAGTGTCACAAACACACAGCTTGTGCAGGCCGTTGGTAAGCGAGATGCAGGGTTCCTACCGCATACGATCTATATCGTAGGGGAGAGAACCCCAGGTCAAATACCAAGAGCCAGTTGGTACAGACTTCCTCCTTCCTATTAGGTAAGTCATCCCCTATAAATAATGAAGGGTTTATATGGAGTGACGGAACAAATGACAAATTTGGAAGTAATTTGTATTTTTTCTAAAGATACAAACCTGGAGCTATTTATACAAATTGGCCCCCAGCTGTGCCCCCCTAGAAAGTCCTGCCTGCAAGCAAAGTGGGTGCTCAGCCCAGGTGTGTGAGTGAGCTGGGTAGCTGGCTCGCTACCTAGCTGTTGGGGTGGTTAACCCACGCTAAAATCTTATGGCTCGTCTTTAAGCTACGCCAAAATTAATATTCCCAATAAATAGCTCCAGGTTTCTATTGCTAGGAAAAATACAAATTACTTCCAAATTTAGTATATTTTACACCATTACTAGTCCATTTGAGAATAGGTTATGTACATGAATTAACACACACGTGTTTTTATTTAGGTGTCTTCTCACATGGAAGAGTAAAATGTTTTAGGCACCTGTATCCATGTAATGTATTGAAGCTCTCATTTAACCAAAAACCATTTATAAGAAGAAAAAAGGATGAAGTCTCTCTCTCTCTCTCTCTCTCTCTCTCTCTCTCTCTCTCTCTCTCTCTCTCTCTCTCTGATAACCCTATGATTAGTAACAAAGAAGGTCAATTATTAGAACTTTTTTTTCTCAATCTATTATTAAATGTCTATACCTTTTAAGTTAAACGGATAGAGTAAATACTGTATAGAAACTATAGGTAAGAAAGGGATACTCTGCTGTACAGTATTATGTTTGTAGGCCTTCATTTGTTTTTAGTAATTTGTGAATGTATACTTTGGTTGGTGTAATTGGTTTACATGTGTCTGTAGAAGATACAGTATATTATTCTTAAGAACTCTCTAGTTATAATGTTTTGTTTTGTCATGCCAAGTAAATACTAATAAAGATGTCATCTTTTAGGGTAGGAGATGTCTGCAATTGCCAGTAACTAAAGAGCTGCTAAGATGAAGCGTTCCATTGAAGATTCGCCTGAGTCTGAACCCCCGAGGCAACGCCCAACACTCAGGAATTCCTCAAGTTCAACTTCGTCAGATGTGCACACGGATGAAGTAAGTGAGGGAGGAGCGTCTCATGCTTCATGCCCTGTTAGTACGACAGCTACCACTTGCAGTTCTTCAATACAGGCCTCTCAGTGTGCTTCACCCCAACCAGCACCAACTTGGACAGCTTCCTCATCATTAGCTGTTGCAACTACTAGCTTTATCACTACCTCTGCATCTTCAAGTTCAAAAGTATTTCCTGTTGCTTCTGGGGCAACACATGCAGATAAAACAGGAAACAGTCCAACATCTGTGGTAGCTTCAGTTTCCAATTTTAATCACCCAGGTCATTTAGTAAGTACAGATTCTTCCTCTGCAGCTACAGTAAGTGATAAAAATTTGTCCATAGTTCCTGTCTCACAGACGCAACAAACTGCAAGTGAATTAGGGTCAGAAACATCACCTACTACATCTACATCTGTTTTGCCTACATGTTCTGTTCTAGAAACTTGTGCAGCTACAACCAGTCAGTCATCTTTCTCCAATAATGTTACTGTCAGTTCAGGCCCAACTGCTTCACCCAGTGAACCAGATGTTTCTGAATCTAGTACTAGGGCTCCCTATACCATGACTGTTGCATCTCCATCACTTTTGTCATCATCATCGTTATCAGCATTTCTAAGTGTATCTCCATCTGATATCAATTTAGCATCTTCATCAAATCAGAATTTAACACAGGCATCAGACACTTTATTAACAATTTCATCTGATTCTTCACCAGAGTCTTCCAATGATTCTGTAGGAGTGGTACCTGTCACTTTTAGTAGTGTTGTGGATGTGCCCCATTATGACTTAGTCTCAAGTACAAGTGTTATCCGACCACTGAATGATAGCAGACAAGAGCACATGCCAGAAGATGTGGTAGTTGATATTTCAACTTCTGGAAATTCATCAGATCCACTAACGCTCACATCATCATCATTGTTACTTGATTCAGATAATTCAAACCTACATGGTCTATTTGGTAGTCCCAGCTATGGTGATGATCAGCCAGAAGTTCCACAGGTTGAACAAGAGCAAGTTGAATACGATTCTGTTGAAAGAGACCCTGCCCATTCAGAAGAAATTGAACCAGAAATCATGATGTTAGAGGACCCCAGTACAGCTATATTAACTTCTGGACCTTTGTGCATTATGCAGAGAGAGCCTTTGGCTGAGTGTGGTGTATTAAGTAGAGAAGAAGAAAGAAAACTCAAAGAAGAATTAATTTTCTTGTCAGGGAAAGTTCCCGCTGCTGGTGAAACCATACCTAAAGGACAGCTTCGTCGGGCTGGGCCTTACTTATTAGGGCCACGTTTAGGTTCTTCTCCTGTTAGGTCTATAGTCCAGTGTTTAGCACGAAGAGAAAATACAGATGAATTTTATACCCTCAAAATTTTGACTGTCAGAGATACGAGTGACGAGAATCAAGATGATCGACAAGGAAAGATGCTGTTGCACACAGAACATTCTTTACTTTCATTATTATCTGGACAGAAAGGTGTCATTCAGCATCATGGCCTCTTCCAGGACTATGCTGTTGGTGTACATGAACCAAGTGAGGGAAGAATGGTAGCAACTGGAGGACTTGTGCGCCGTGTTTGTTTAGTGCTTGATTGTGTAACTGCACATGATTACTGTCAACATACTGCAGACCTAATTAACCTTCAACATTATGTTATCACAAAGGAAAAGCTTAGTGAACGTGATGCCTTAACTATATTTTACAATATTGTTTCTGTCGTCCATAGTTTGCATGAGCAAAACATTGTCCATCGAGACCTAAAGCTTGGTAATCTTGTTTTGCACAGAGCAACTCGAGAAGTTACCATAACTAACTTTTGCCTAGGTCAGCACCTTCCCTCAGAGCAAGATCGTTTGAGAGATCAGAGGGGTTCCCCTGCTTACATTTCTCCAGATGTTTTAAGTGGTAAACCTTATTTAGGTAAACCCTCTGATATGTGGGCCCTGGGTGTTGTTCTTTTCACTATGCTATATGGTCACTTTCCCTTTTATGATGCTTTGCCCCAAGAATTATTTCGGAAAATTAAAGCGGCTCAGTATGTCCTGCCTAAGGGTGACAAGCGTGTCACTGAAGGCACAAAAGATCTAATTCGTGGGTTGTTGGTGTTAGATCCTCTTGAACGGTTTAATTGTTCCCAGGTTTTGGGAAAACTAACAGCTTTGATTACTCCTTTATGTATTGATGTGTCTTGTGATGATCAGATAGTGCCAGAATTGGAAGAGAAAAATAATGAAAAACCTGATAAAAACCATAATTCAAATCCTAATCAATCGTCTAGTAATGCGACCAATAATAATACTGATCAAGGTTTTGGAAATTCCATTACAAGGACACGTAGACCAGCTGGAAGAGATGGAGACAGTCAGAGTTTAAATATAGATGTAATATTGCAGCAGCTGGAAGATAGTCATATTAACAAACCAAAATCATCAACTAGCAAAACTATTAGTACTAGTATTTGCAGTTCAAGTAGCAGTGGTAATAGAAACAATGGTGTAATTTCATGTATTGTAGGAGATGCACGTCCTTTAACTCAGGCAGAGCTATCAGAACACCGTCACCTGTTACCTCATACCACTCGAATAGCTGATTCAGTTAGCAGAAGTTCAGGACCACCACCAAGTGTGACAGTTGTTGTCAGTAGAAATAGCAATGACAGATTTAGCTCAATTTTGTCACTCAGGTCATCTGGAATAAGGAACTTTCCACTGAATCCACTTGGACCACCTCCTAGCTCCAGTCACTCTCAACATATACCAAACATGACTATTCCCCCATCACCATTGCCTCCTCATGTGCTCTCCTCTCGACTGTCTGTGCCAATGTCCCTAATGTCAGGCTCTTCCCCTCGCCTTCCTCCATCGTCACCTCGGCCATTACAAAATCCTCTTTTGACCTCGAATAGCTCTGGGCCATTACAAAATCCTCTTTTGACCTCGAATGGCTCGGGTTACCTTCAACGAACGTTTTCTGGTATGAATCAGTCCCAGTCTCAGACATCAGTGGTATCACATCCAATTCCTCCTACTGGTTCACGGAGTCGTTGGGCGCCTGGTGTTCACAGTCGTATAGTCCACAACATTTCAAGTTTACAGCATTCACCATCAAACAATAATATTGAAGTAAGTGATCAGAACTCTGTAGGACCGAGAACTGTTGAAAATGGCCATGCAGAAAATGATAATGAGTCTGCCTCAAGTTCTTCCTCATCACTTCCAAGGAGACCTTTCCACCTAGTGCTTAGGCCAGGTCGAGGTCGAGCACAGGCTGCAAAAAATATCAGGCCCTACCGCCCTGTTAGACGGTAAGTTATAGGTTTTTGTTTCATTAATGTTTTTCATATACATTATTTAAATTTCTTTAATAAAAAGTACTTAATTTTCAGGGATAGAATTTACTGTATTTAAATTTTGACCTAGTCATCTTTTGTAAAACCTATATACTATAAATTGATTGTAGGATTTAGTATTGTAAATTAGTTTGAGAGTAATTTTGCTGAGCTTGGCAGCTACATTGGCAGTGCTAGGATCTTCTGACTGATTTCTGTTTTTTTATAATTACTGGTTATGATACTTGTTTCAGAAATACTCTATATATATATATGGCATTCTAATCCCATATACTATTAACATGTATCATCAAATCTTTGACTGGCATCAGTGAACCTTCTCATATTGTAAAGAAACCTTTCTGTTAAGTAGTCTTGTCTGATGAATGTTAACATTTTGGAATCTAGAGGGTTCCCTGTACATAAGAGAAAAATAACTGCACATGTTATTCAACACTTGAGTAAGTTTTGTAATGTATTTAAGTACTACTGTATATGCATATTGTCGTAAAAAAGAGAGCACTTTTTATACGTAAAATATTGGAATGCAAGTGCCCATAGCACAGGTGTATTTAAGGAAAATGTGATAATGAAAATATAGAATAGGACATTCTGAGATGTTATGTCTCCACGTAAGGTTATGTAACCACAACAAACAAATTTCCTGTTGAAGTATAAATTGCTTCTCTGACTTTTGTGTTCTAATTGTACCAATAAAAAATGGGTTCTTAATCTTGATAATTTCCTGCCAAATACTGTATTGTAATTATCTTAGAATATGTAAGTTGAAATAATTCATTTCACTAGCAAGGTGTGTACGCATTGAAATGGTTACCTTGGCTTCTAGATGTGACTAAGTAGAAGTTAATGATAGAAACTTTCTTGCTGTTTGTGCATTTATTTTTACTCAAGGAGTATAAAAGAGGAAAAGTGAACTTGATTAAGATCTAATTTTTTAATTGATTAATGTTCTGGAGGTGTTTTGCTGCTTTCATATAAGAAAAGAGAAACAAACTTATCCTTATCTAGGATAGAAGTCTGGGTTAAAAGTATAGTACCCATTTCTGAAATATATTTTCTTTAAAAGCATGATTAGATATAACATTTTGTATCTAGTATTGCATATAAACTTACGTTTTCTATACAAGGCTGTAGCTATTTATGTGATTTTCAAAAGCCTAACCTATTGTAACATTATTTATAGAAAATGTTAGAACCTAGCATTATATATACCAAATTTCAAAAGCGCAGATGTATTCTCCTTGCCAGTCCTTACTGAAATGATGTATGATTGTTTTTTAAATGGTCTTGGAAGATG
>NC_090734.1:127501518-127651518 GCF_036898095.1 Palaemon carinicauda
GGTGCCATGTATTTTGTTCTTTATTCTCGTGCTTTTTGTTTTAATGACTGGATTTAGGCAAAAGAGTAAAGTAATTCAATAATGTGTTGTGGTTATAACTTCTTAGCTGGTATATAATTTTTTTCAATTAGCTGGTAGGCTTTTCAGAGAAGCAAAATTTCCCCATTTTTGGTTGGCATTTATCACACATTTGCAAAAATCTTAGAAAGTTCTTGCACTGTTCTTTATAAGAATAGTACAATTAACTATGAGTATGTGGATAGAAACCTTAACATGGGTTACTGAGAAATAAACTTTTTCGCATTGATAAAGTCTGAAAATTTGAGGAAACGTTACCTTATCTGTTATCTAAACCCTCAAGTGCAATTTGGTTTAAACTCTTTGCAGCTGTATATAGGGTATTTTTTGTTTTTTACCCATATAAAAGAGGAGGGTTAAAGTGGTCTTATGCCACCAGAGCTCTGTTGCTGTGTTTCCCATGTTCATTGAATGGCTTCATGTGTTTGTTATGAATTAAATGCAGTTAATTAGGATTAACTCCTTGAGTGCCATTGGACATGTTCTACATCTGGATATTTCTACTACCTTGGCACCACAGGATGTATTTCAAGTTCAGCTATTACTAGTTTTCAATATTAAACTTACCCGATAATCATGTAGCTGTCAACTCCGTTGCCCGACAGAATTCTATGGAGGGATACGCCAGCTATCACAATACTAGAAGGGGGTGTATTTACCAGCGCCACCTGTGGCCAGGTACTCAAGTACTTCTTGTTGACACCTCCTCAATTATTCCTCTGTCGTGCTTCCGGCAAGACGTTCTGGGATACGCTTATGTTCTTGGAGTATTTTCACGACTTTGGTGAAGTATTTCTCTTTGATTTCGGCTGTCGCTTTACTGGAAACTTCTATATTAGCTTAGTTAGCTTTTGGAATTAATTTGATTAATTATGGTGACGAAGAGAGTATGAACTCTCGTTCACCTTTCAATGGCCGACCCTTCCCTTAGACGGAAGTGTTGGTGTCTAAGAGAGTATAGACTCTCTTTCTTAATTTTGCTTAACAAAAGTTATAGATTTATTTTATATCTCTCCGCCTCTTATAGGCCTCTTCGATTAACTTCCTTTTATTATAAACTTATTAAAATTAATTTTTATATTTGTTTATATTCGACCTTCCTAATAGTAGGCGGTCTTTTCTTGGTACCGAAGTTAATTAACATTGAGCCCGTCATTTCGGTTTTACCTGTTAACATATTATGCTATTTCCGCCACAGAGTTTGAAAGAATTTCTTTGATAGTCTCGTACTGTTTTCAAAGTTGAACTAACGTTTTGTTTTGTCTCTGCAGTTGTTGACGTTCAGAACGTTCAACTTGCACTCTATCGTTACGATAGAGAAAGAACGTTCACGGTTTCACGTTGCAGTAAGAGTAACCGTGTCTAGCGTTTTGTTCATTCTTTCTTAACTTAATGGTTTTGATCCTAATAAAGGAACTTTTCAGTTTTTTTCCTTTAACAATAATATGTTTTAACGATATATATGATTGGGCTCTTCTCTCAGGTTCTAAGTCAAGAGAGAGAGAGAGAGAGAGATAGAGACGTAGGGAGAAAGAGGATAAACGTTTCATTCAAGCCTGCCAGGCGTACGAGTAACGTCGTTATCGTTTTTGCTCTTCTCCCTAGTCTCTTTAGGGGAAGAAACTAAACGTTTCTAGAGTGATCTAGTGTTTAGTCTCTTTCCAGCCACTGAATTTTCTTTCATTAGATTTTTCTGTTACATTGTAATTCTGTTTTCGCAATTACTAACTTTTGAGAAAGGATAGAATTGCGTGTTTCAGGTACAAACCACTTAAAGTTTCGAGTTCAGTGAAATAAGTGCAAACAGAAATCAAAGTGATAAGTGATTAGCGCAAAGTATGTCAGTGTTGTGCGTGAGGGTACTTTTGTGCGCGCCAGTCGTCCTCCCAGTCCGGGACCTCTTGCAAGCTCCCAAGCCCAGGGGAGAAGCAATGTCGAAGGGCAGAAGGGTTCAGCAGGCCTTGATCGGCGCACAGAAGTATCCTCGGTGGTTGTGGGCGTGTCTTACCGAGACCGTCACTCCCACCCGCAGACGATTGAGCCCTTATTTTGCTCGTCTGCAGAAGAAATTTAGGGGAGAAAACGCTGGTCTCAGGTCTCAAGACCTTTTAAACGTAAAGTCCAGACCTATGCCAGACGTACGAAGTTAGAGTTCACAGTCATTGGGTTAGCTCTGACTCTCCTCAGTCATCAGTTGAATGCACTCCGCCTAAGAGGAGTAAGGTTCTGCCACAACAGAGCCCGACTGTTAAGGCTTTACCTCAGCCTACTGTAGTTTCTGCCGACCCCAAGTGGACTCTACTACAGTCCATGCAAGCACTGCTTTCGGACTTGATGCGTGAGTGTCGGGCTGAGAGTGTTGCGCCTCCGCCTCCGCCTACACTCCCTCCGCCTATGCTCGCTCCGCCTGATCGCAGTACCACCTGCCAGGCGTACGATGTTGTGGACTCTACTACAGTCCATGCAAGCACAGCTTTCGGACTTGTTGCGTGAGTGTCGGGCTGAGAGTGTTGCTCCTCCGCCTCCGCCTACACTCCCTCCGCCTACACTCGCTCCGCCTGATCGCAGTACCACCTGCCAGGCGTACGATGTTGTGGACTCTACTACAGTCCATGCAAGCACAGCTTTCGGACTTGTTGCGTGAGTGTCGGGCTGAGAGTGTTGCTCCT
The DNA here is from genome assembly GCF_036898095.1 of Palaemon carinicauda. Taxonomy (NCBI): domain Eukaryota; kingdom Metazoa; phylum Arthropoda; class Malacostraca; order Decapoda; family Palaemonidae; genus Palaemon; species Palaemon carinicauda. Next base: position 127,504,266 of record NC_090734.1, read on the forward strand.
CCGCCTCCGCCTACACTCCCTCCGCCTACACTCGCTCCGCCTGATCGCAGTACCACCTGCCAGGCGTACGATGTTGTGGACTCTACTACAGTCCATGCAAGCACAGCTTTCGGACTTGTTGCGTGAGTGTCGGGCTGAGAGTGTTGCTCCTCCGCCTCCGCCTACACTTCCTCCGCCTACGCTCGCTCCGCCTGATCGCAGTACCACCTGCCAGGCGTACGATGTTGAGCCACGTGCTGAGTTTGCTGTTCCCAGTGGTGTTCAGCCTCCGCCTTCCTTAAGGCAACCTTTACAATGGGATCAGGAGGATTATACCTCTCTTCCTCCGCCTCCACTTGCTGCTCCACCAGTGATGCAACACTCGGTTGAGGTACAACAACCTCTCCCGTCCATGAGTCAGTCTCCTCAGCTCTCGCTGCAGCGAGCTCAACCCTCCACAAGGCAAGCACCACAACACCTTAGCCTTGCGCCTCAGGAGCCTCAGCTTGCGAGACATTTACCTTGTTCTGCGCAGCCTCTTCCTCATCGCGCTCCGCTCACACCACAGGAACTGGAACTTGCTACTCCGCTTCCGCCAACCGCTCAGCAAGCGCAACCCTTGGGTTCAACCACTCATGCTAGGAGTCAGCCTCCTCCACCCATGCGCCTTCCTTCTGCTTGTCTTTTATTCAGCCTTTGCAGACTGAGCCTCAGGTGTTCCCTCAACAGAGTCTTGAAGAGGAAACCACAACTATTGTTGTTCCAGCTCGTTCTGACTCTGCTGTTCAGCATACCTTACCTCCATTTTCAAACCATGGCAAAAATATGAATCATGAGTTATGAATGTAAGGTAAACATTATGTTGATTTTTAAACCCCATGCAAGCATGCATAAAGCACTCTAGCACTGGTCATGGAATTTCTGAGAAATGTTAAACGCCATGCACACGCTCTGCTTTCCTTACAGCAGGCTCTGCTTACAGCAGGCTCTGCTTACTACATGCTCAGCATACAGCATGCTCTGCATTCAGCATGCTCTGCATACAACATGCTCTGCATACAGCATGCTCTGCATTCAGCATGCTCTGCATACAACATGCTCTACATACAGCATGCTCTGCATACAGCATACTCTGCATACATCATGCTCTGCATACCTTACCGCATGCTTCTCAGTCACACATCTTGGGTTGTTGCCAACTCACTAGACTGTCAAGCAGTTTCATAACGTTGCCTTCTAGTCTGCTGCTTTTGCACCAGTGAACCCTCACTCAGAGAACTTAGCTTTTCTAGGATAAGGTCCCTGTAGATGAGAAAGTTCTTTTCTCCCTCCTTCTGATATTCCCTTGAGGACTCTGTCATTTGGAGGGAGCCTTTAGCTGCATAACCTCTTATGGACTTTTATTTAAGCATAACATGCTTCCAGGGAAGGTTATGGTTCCACTTCAGTCGCTAATCCCGTCTGTTACCACACCTGCTCCCATAGACCTTGAGCTGTGTTGCATGACATGCAGTCCAAGCTTAGTCCTTGTTAGAGGATTTTTTGTTTACGGAGTCAATGTGTCACGGGGAAGACGTTCAACAACCAACAGAAGTGACTTGTTGTGACGCAGTGCGGCAACCTCAGCAACCCGTTAAGGAGTTGTCTGTACGACCCAGACAGTCTAGACAGATTCGGGTTGTCACTGTACTTCCTCGCTTGCCCATGATTGACAGTTCACAGACTGTGCAGCAGTATCATGATCTTGTGTCCGGCTCCGTCAGATGACTGGCTTTTAAGAGCTCCCACAAGTCGTCGCTGTCTGGAGATTTTCAAATGGACTATGGATCTGACCAAGGAACTGGGCCTCCTGGTCAATTTTGAGGAGTCTCAGCTCGTTCCATCCCAGACCATTGTCTCCTTGGGTATGGATCTTCAGAGTCGAGCTTTTCGGACTTTTCCGTCGGCCCCAAGGATCTTCCAAGCCCTAGAATGCATCCAGAGCATGCTGAGAAGGAACCGATGCTCAGTCAGGTAGTGGATGAGTCTAACAGGGACACTTTCATCGCTGGCCCTGTTCATCGTGTTAGGGAGACTCCTCCTCCCCTCCCTTCAGTATCATCTAGCTGCTCACTGGATAAAGGACATGACGCTAGAGACGGTCTCAGTTCCTGTTTCCGAAGAGAGGAGGTCTTCTCTCGCGTGGTGTAAGAACGGCTTTCTTCTCAAGGAAGGCTACCTTTGGCTGTTCAGAAACACGACCGCCGTCTCCTCTCGGACGCATCAGACACGGGCTGGGGTGCGACTTTGGAGGGACAAGAATGCTCGGGAACATGGAATCAGGAGCAAAGGACACTTCACATCATTTGCAAGAAGTTGTTGGCGGTTATTCTAGCCTTGATAAACTTCAAGTCCCTCCAGCTTAACAAAGTGGTGGAGGTGGACTCTGACAACACCACAGCCCTGGCTTACATCTTCAAGCAGGGAGGGACTCTTTCGTGGAAGTTGTTCTAGATCGCAAGGGACCTACTCATCTGGTCTTTAGATCAAAAGCTAACTGGTAACGAGGTTCATTCAGGGCGGTATGAATGTCATGGCAGATCACCTCAGACGGAAGGGTCAGGTCATCCCCACAGAGTGGACCCTTCTCAAGAATGTTTGCAACAGACTTTGGGCCCTGTGGGGTCAGCCAACCATAGATCTGTTCACTACCTCGATAACCTAGAGACTCCTGTTGTATTGTTCTCCGATTCCAGACCCAGCAGCAGTTCACGTGGATGCTTTTCTGCTGGATTGGTTCCATCTCGACCTGTATGCATTCCCGCCGTTCAAGATTGTCAACAGAGTACTTCAGAAGTTCTCCTCTCACTAAGGGACACGGCTGACGTTGGTTGGCTCCGCTCTGGTCCGCGAGAGAATGGTTCTTAGAGGTACTGCAATGGCTGGTCGACATTCCCAGGACTCTTCCTCTAGGAGTGAACCTTCTAAGTCTACCTCACGTAAAGAAGGTTCACCCAATCCTCCACGCTCTTCGTCTGACTGCCTTCAGACTTTCGAAAGACTCTCAAGAGCTAGGGGCTTTTCGAAGGAGGCAGCCAGAGCGATTGTCAAAGCAAGGAGAACATCCACTCTCAGAATCTATCAGTCTCAAGGGGAAGTCTTCCGTAGCTGGTACAAGACCAATGCAGTTTCCTCAACCAGTACCACTGTAACCCAGATTGCTGACTTCCTGTTATATCTAAGGAAAGTAAGATCCCTTTCAGCTCCTACGATCAAGGGTTACAGAAGTATGTTGGCAGCGGTTTTCCGCCACAGAGGCTTGGATCTTTCCACCAACAAAGATCTACAGGACCTCCCTAGGTCTTTTGAGACCTCAAAGGAACGTCGGTTGTCCACTCCAGGCTGGAATCTAGACGTGGTCCTAAGGTTCCTTATGTCATCAAGATTTGAACCTCTCCAATCAGCCTCTTTTTAGGACCTCACATTAAAAACTCTTTTCCTCGTGTGCTTGACAACAGCTAAAAGAGTAAGTGAGATCCACGCCTTCAGCAGGATCATTGTTTTCACATCTGAAACGGCTACATGTTCCTTGCAGCTCGGTTTTTGCTAAACGAGCTTCCTTCACGTCCTTGGCCTAAGTCGTTCGAGATCCCAAGCCTGTCCAACTTGGTGGGGAATGATCTGAAAAGAGTACTTTGCCCAGTTAGAGCTCTTAGGTACTATCTAAAAAGGTCTTAACCTTTACAAGGACAATCAGAAGCCTTATAGTGTGCTATCAAGAAACCTTCTTTTCCTAGTTCTAAGAACTCAGTTTCTTACTATTCAGGCTTCTGATTAGAGAAACACATTCTCGTCTGAAGGAAGAAGACCTTGCTTTGCTGAAGGTAAGGACACATGAAGTGGGAGCTGTGGCTACTTCAGTGGCCTTCAAACAGAACCATTCTCTGCAGAGTGTTATGGATGCAACCTATTGGAGAAGCAAGTCAGTGTTCGCATCATTCTATCTCAAAGATGTCCAGTCTCTTTACGAGTACTGCTACACCCTGGGACCATTCGTAGCAACGAATGCAGTAGTAGGCGAGGGCTCAGCCACTACATTTCCATAATCCCATAACCTTTTAACCTTTCTCTTGAATACTTTTTATGGGTTGTACGGTCGGCTAAGAAGCCTTCCACATCCTTGTTGATTTGGCGGGTGGTCAATTCTTTCTTGAGAAGCGCCGAGGTTAAAGGTTGTGATGAGGTCCTTTAGTATGGGTTGCAGCCCTGTATACTTTAGCACCTTTGAGTTGATTCAGCCTCCCAAGAGGAACGCTGCGCTCAGTAAGGAAGACGATCTTATTAAAGGCAGAGTAACGGTTCAAGTCGACTTCCTTACCAGGTACTTATTATTTCATTGTTATTGTGGATAACTGATTATATGAAATACGGGATACTTAGCTATCCTTTAGTCTTGTACACTGGTTTTTCACCCACCCCCCTGGGTGTGAATCAGCTACATGATTATCGGGTAAGTTTAATATTGAAAAATTTTATTTTTATCAGTAAAATAAATTTTTGAATATACTTACCCGATAATCATGATTTAATCGACCCTCCCTTCCTCCCCATAGAGAACCAGTGGACCGAGGAATAATTGAGGAGGTGTCAACAAGAAGTACTTGAGTACCTGGCCACAGGTGGCGCTGGTAAATACACCCCCTTCTAGTATTGTGATAGCTGGCGTATCCCTCCATAGAATTCTGAAGGGCAACGGAGTTGACAGCTACATGATTATCGGGTAAGTATATTCAAAAATTTATTTTACTAATAAAAATAACATTTTTCAGTTATTACCAGGGTTTTCATCTTTCATTATTTTCACATGAAAATTTTATAAAATATGTAAAATGATGTATCAATAGAAAGTAAATTTATTCAGCTGCACGATAGTAAATGCCAAGTCCTCTTTCTGATAGTATTTGTGCTAATAAAATGTACATAAAAAGGGCCTGGAGCTTGATTGCCAATTTATTTATTTTTTTTTTTCATTGTGGAGCATTATGGGAAGTAGAAAGATTGACAGTAATGGCATTGGAAAATACCCATTATTTTGATATTTGGTGGTATTTGTATTTACTTAGGCTGTACAGAATTAATTGTAACTAAACTGTGTAAGTTTATAAGAACCTGAGTAAAAGATAATGTATATTTAAGTTTTGCAGAAAAATTACAAAAAAAGAGATGTGAAATATGAATTATATGGTGCGTGTGTATCTTAAGTATCATAGAATTTTAATTGTATTCCTTCATTTGTTATATGCAGAATTTTATTACATAGAGCTATTTTGCAACATTGAACTGTGATATTTTGCAGCTTGTAGAATAATGTTTTGTGTGATTTGTGATTTTATAACAAAAGTGAAGTTGAGTATAAGTAACATATAGATAGTACATGTACCGTCTTTAGTGTGTTCATACAAGAATGTCGACGTTTTCAGTATCAGTGTAGTATATTGATGTACAGTTGTGGTAGTAAAACCAAGCCTTGATTTACAAATCATTTTCCTATGGCAATTAATGACTAAGACCTCGGATGTCGTGTTTGACCATTTCTGGAGTTTTTTTCTTTGTTGATATCAACTGCCTCATAAGATCTTTGGCTTTTAAATAGGATTGCCCAAATTGGTTTCTTTCCTCCCAGCAAAGAGACATGCAAGTATGATTGAAACCTTCCTCAAAAGATATGTTTGATCATCTTCCGTATTCTTTAGTTTAGCTGGTATAACATTTCCGTTTGTCAGTTACTCCCTTTGAGAGCATCTCGTTCTGCATTCTTTTTTCCTGTTATGCTATCACAATGCATAGCACTTGAAGTCATGAATGGTGCTCTTGTTAATGTTATTGGTGTTAATGCTCATAAGGTTTAAGAGATGCTATAGTAGTAATGTAGCACCAAACATAATATCTCAAGTTTTCTGACTATCATTACTGTGTTTGAATGTTTATATTTTTATTTGTTGAGGGGAAAAATTATTACAGTATTATTCATCCTTTTGTTAATTGAATGTTTTTAGCCATGATTTATGTGATTGATTGCTAATTTTGAATTATGATAATTCTTATGTATTACCTGTAATAATATTAATGATGATAATATAAATACTTTACTTGATAATAAAAGTTTTGACCAAGGAAACTTATTTTTTAGAAGGTGTTGTGTGGTCTCCAAGGACCTTCTAGTGAAAGGCTAGAACAGGGAATCCAATATTTCTTAATTACCAAAGAAATATTGTTTCTCCTTCTCTAGAGCCAATGTATCAACATGCAAAGTACAGACTCGGTGTGTATAGGAGAGACCCGCAAGTTCGGGCTCATTTGAACTTACCGCAGCACCTTGGTAGCTGAAAATTGTCTGTTATGAGTGACATCATGTACAGTGTACTAGAAAAGAACCATCCTTCCGGTTATCACTGGCATCCTTACGCCACAATAAACCCTCAAACCACCATTAATGATCAAAGGTAAACAAACATTCTACTCTCCTACATGAGGCTAGGGAAGAGGGAGGGTTTTGATGAGGCTAGGGAGGAGGGAAGATTTTGGAGACCACACAGCACCTCCAAAATAAGTTTTTCCTTTGTCAAAACCCCTTTTTTGGGGTTAAAGTGCTGTGTGGTCTCCAAGGACTTTGTACCATAGTACAGTATTAATATGAAGACTCATGCCCATTCCAGTGCAACCCTCTGCAACCAAGCATAACCTACAGCACTTAGTATGTTCCCAAGAGTAGGAAGAAAAACTAACAATTGTGACTATTACCTCACAAGGGTTGACTGAAGAATACCGGTTTCCCATCATTCCATTACTCTGCTTCTACTGAAAAGCCTGGTTGATTTGGTCCTTCACTACTTACTACTCCTGCAGGGGCCACGAATGCACTAAGTACCATGCATGAATGATGTACACTACTGATTGGATTTGTTTCACATAGTGTTTAAATGCACCTTATTCTCAGACCAACCCATAAAACTTTGGCTGTCCTGAAATTCCATATTAGCAAAGAACGCTAGTGAAGAAGCAATTTTTCTCACATTGTGGATTTTAGGGATGTAGACAGGATCATCTTTTTTAATTAAGAAGGTCAGCAAAATGTGGATAACCGCTATTGAAAGGGACTTGTTAGTCTGTGTATTTTGAAGCAGACTACCTTCTGAAGACTTGGGTCTGTAAATATAATGTTAAAGTCAACACTGGACAGAGGTAGCTATCCCCTGACTCTAGAGCCGGTGTATAAACCAGATCCCGTATCGGAAGAGGGTTTTCATTTTTGGTTAGAAAAATGGGACCTAAAATAACAATTAGAAGATGACCTGGGGTTATTGTAATGAATTCCTGGTCACTCCTAAAGGCCGCCGTTACACTGACTTTTGCAGCTGAAGTGAAGGCTATTGGAAATATAGCTTTTTGTAAAAGTTCTTAATGGGGGATGATGGAGTTATCCAACCTAGCCAAAAACTCAATAACACTATCCAGAGGCCAAGAAACCACAGGAGTGAGTGGGGTTGGTCTATGTAGAACTAAAGACTGGGTGATCTTATAAAATATGTCCTAGTTGAGATCCATGTCAAGGGCACACATGAGAGGTTCTTTTGAACCCAATTTATATGACATTATAGTTGTTGGCTTGAGCCTATTCTCCTCAAACAGGTGGACCAGAAAAGAAGCCAAGAAGTCCAAGGTTATCTGACAAGGTGACTAACTCCATAGAAAAGCCTGTGTATTGTCTTGTGGATGAAGACCTCTTGCAGCACATCAAATGAGTCAAGTTGTGGGCTGAGAAATTTTTTGGAAAATACAGGAGAGAAAATCAGCATGAAGGTTCTAGGTCAGAGAGGAGGAAGTGATGGCAGTGTGCCTTCCTACTTTCTGATTCTGTACAGTTGTGCAGACTGAAGCAGGTGCGTTCTTGGTCTGAGGTACTAAAGCAGTGGATACCACAGGCTGTTAAGCCAAGGTGGTGCTATTAGCACAGCTGTCCCTGAAAAATCCTGAAGACTATTCAAAGCCTTCAAAATCAAACTATTCAAAGGAAACACAGAATGACTACCATCTGTTCCAATCTAGATTCTGAGCATCTCTTGACACTGAGAGTCCACATTTCGAGCTACATACCGTATAGTCAGCCCTCGATATTTGCGGGTTCTGTCTTCACGGAGTCTTGTCATTTGCGATACCCGCATAACCTATTAAGGGGTAATTTTTCTTAAAGAATTTGAAGTGAAGATACTTATCGAAGTCTCCCATAAACTTCACGTGAAAGCTTTTCTTTCATCAAGGTTGAAAATAAAGAATGTACAGTAGCTCATTTCCATCAATAGTGTCTTGAAAAAATGTATGTTGCGTTTCTCCAAGTTATATTTATCAAATTTCTGTCTGTTCGTTTATATGTTTTACAATTTTCATATAGTTATACTGAACGATGCAATAGGTATCAGAGACGGTAACTAAATATGCCTAAAGCATAAAATTTTCCCAGAAAATATGCAGACATGAATACAGTATTGTATATTACTCTTCTGTGGACATTTGGTACATATAACATATATATATTTCAAGATTTCAGGAAAGGAGCTCACCCCTGCTTAGTGAATATGATAAGTATGACGAGTATGATCTTATAATTCACTGTGTTGAGGAAAAGTACCACTAAGAGCCCATACTTATGCATGCTAAAGTATATTCAACTGATCGCTTCAAAAATAAATTGGAAGCCAGTATTTCTTATTTTTTTTGCTTGTTCACATAATTACAATTTTTGTTATAATTATGCTAGAAGATGCTTGAAGTATCACAGACGACAGCTAAGTATGCCTGGTAAGTAAAATTTGCCAAAAAAATTCAGCAGACGAGAGTATATTATGCTAGCAATGTCTTACTCGTGTAAGCATTTGGTATATGTAGCATATATATTTTTGAATTTGATGGGTGGTACTCACCACTGCCTAATAAATAACCCTTAAATATAATGATTATATCTTCATAATCTCTAGCGGTGAGGTATAAGTACCTCTAATAAAGTTGGACAATTTCTGTAAACAAAACTTTTATGGCTGATATCTGAAAACATGAAATTTTCAGTGAAAAATTAAAACTACTTTATTGTTAATAAATTGATATTTACCACTTATATATGAAAAGATAGGAAATTTTATATTCTAAAAATTTATAGAAGGGATTTACAAAATTGTCATAAATTCTATATGAAAAATGGCAATCTTCACAAACATTGCCAATTTTTTTTTAAACATAAAAAATGAGGACTGATAAAATATAGTGGGTTACTTAGTCTGTTATTTGTCAGTATGTACGCAATATGCAGTAAGTTTGTAGTAAACAGATCTATTTGGAGATCCAGAACTAGCTCCAAATCCTCCTGAATATATCTGTGATTCAGGTTCCATTCCATATGCAGGACTGTCTGTCTGGATAGTTGAGTGAACTTGACAGATGGAATGGTGAAAGGAACACATTTCTGTCCTGAAAGAACTTCATAATGGGGAAAAGCCAGTGCATAGAAAGTTCATGAGCAGGATAGCCCCTCCTGAAGCAGCAGACAGCTACCTGGTTGTCTATGAAGAATTTTATATGGGAGTTCCATCTTGGACCAATTCCCTGCAACATCACGAAGATTGCCATCAGTTCCAACACATTCATGTGAAATGTTGCAAACTGAGGGAACCATTTCTTGAATGCAAATGACCTCCCCAACCAGACTGGGATATGTGTGTATGAATAATCATGGTATTCAGGGGAAGGACCAATTGGACAGACGTGGCCAAGGAATTCAGCGTTGTCCATGGCTTGAGAATTCTTTTGCACCGACGGGGCAACTGAGCTCGACCATCCTGAAACCCCTTCCAAGCCACCCATCTAGACACCCAGTTGAGGTCTTTCAGACTGTTCTTTAACACCGTATTGACTCAAGGCAGACTGAAGAAGGCCCAAAATCTTCTCCAGTTGCCAATTTGAAGAGAAGCGACTTGAAATAAAGGATCTGACCCTGCTTATAATTCTTTGCTGAGATGCTTTTGTAAGGCTTATTGTGGCATTCACCATATTCTATTGGAGACCTAACCATTGAAATATCCATCTCAGAGTTAGCTTTGATTTTACAAAGTTTATCATGAAACCTAGGTCCTGAAGAACCTGCAAAACCTTATTTGTGTATTTAAGGCATAGTTCTTGTGGGTTCCCCTTATGCATGCCGAGGCTGTGGCTTGCACATTGATACACTGGCCCTAGAGCAAGGAAAACAATACTGTACTTCTTTGGTAATTATGTCGGATTTAATTCCCTGTTCTAGCCTTTCACTGAAAAGTCCTTGCAGACCACACACCACTTTAACCCCAAAAATAATAGATACTGTACAGTGTAATGATGATAATAATAACAAAGAAAAAGTCACATAGATTATAATTTTACTAATGAAAATACAATACACAGTTGTATAAAAAGGAGAATGTATGTAAAGGGATATAAGTTAAGTTATACAATATCTCAAGAACAGTATGATTGCAAAGAATGTTGGTGCTACAGTGAATTATAGCAAAGATAGCAGCTGTATTTATGTGATGTCAATGAATTGCAAATTGGTAGTGTTGACGCTTTCTACACTTGACCATGAGTGCTCCTTGTTGATTGCCTTTTGCCAGTTCCACTTAATCCAGGTAGTTATTGTAATTGTTGAATGTCTTATGGTATATGCTTAATGTTTATCAGACTGTTGGGTGGGTCGGATTATTTTGAGGGTGTAACCCCACGGGATCTTATTGGAAAGGTATGGCCTTGATTGATAGCATTATTTTAAGGAAACGCTGCTTGTATAGATCTTCCAATTCACTGACGCAGTAGAAACTTGTGTGTGATTTTCAGGGAGAGTTAATTCTTCAAAGTAATACACTATTGCCTCAGGAATGTGTAGCTGTCCCGGGCGCAATTAGTTACAGTACTATGTAGCAATGATTAAGTCTTGCTTTACACCTATGTTATTAGATTTCTCTTCACTGTAACTCCTTATGACATTTTGTCTCAGTATTTTATATGCTCTGATTTGTGTTGAATTTATGAATTTGTAATGTAAGATCCAGCACCAGGTCCATGAGGCCATTCACCACCATTGTGCTATTGGAATAAAACCCTGCTGTTCTAGTATGACTTTTGACAGCAAGGCAGAATAATGGAAGTAGGACCTAAGCTATAGGAGAATGCTCAAAAGTAAGTGCAGCTAGAGGCCAAAAGAATGCTTCAAAGACATAGGTAAAGCCTACAAGCATCACTAAGGAGCACTGACAGCACTAGCTCCCTGTGGGGGAAGTTCAGGTTTGCTCTTTGCCTACAAGGGGTGTGAGTAGTTTGGTAGCTGAGAGAGAGAAATATAGAATACCTAACTTAATTGGCATTGATAATGAATGATTTGTGAATTATATGGCCTTGCTGCTTTTACTAGTAATTAAGTGAGTTTTTATGTAGAGGTTTGTATCTATAAAACATTAGAACTTTTATTTTTATATTTGAAAATTGCATAATGTTTCAAGAAAGTTGTAATTTAAGAGAAATGATAAAATATGAAATGGATTTTTGTTGAATTGACCCATGAAAGACAAGATGATTACATGTTTCTTAAACTTCATTCTTGTTTTGTGCAGTGTCTCTGCAGAGAGATGGTTATCTTTTCTGTTTTGTAAGTTCTATATTTAATCAGAAATGGTTTGATATTTAATTTGTTGACTTTTAAAATATTATGATCTATATATTTAATAATACTATTAATATGCAATGTCTCTAGGGAAGTGAAGTAACTCATTGTGTAATTTTTACAATATACTTTACAATGCAGAATTTTGTTTATTCCTACCAAAGTTTAGTATTAACAGGTTATATGACCAGATGTTGATATTCACTGGCTTGATACAAAATTAGGTTAAAGAAAAGGTTGAAGCAAATAGTTAAACTATGGAAAATGAATACAATGTTCCCATGAAATATGAGATTCAAGATCCACAGCACGAGTGAGTGAAGCCGTGATGAGAACAACACAAGTTTACGATATATGTGAGTATCAAGAAAAACCTTCAGAGTAGCAATGTAATGTCTGGAAGTTTCAATAATGCTGCTGGGTTTTTGCTTTGTTACTTTTCATCTTTAAATTGTTTAGTATCAGTTATACATCTGTGAAATCAAGTAGCATATGCATCAGAAGGAAATTTATATTATAAATATGTTATGTTTTCGGGTACTCGGTTTGGAACTTGTGGTTACAGTATTAATCTCTTACTGACAAAGTAAGGTCAGTTGTTCCGTAACCGAAATACAAACCATGCTATTTACATTGGGTTTACTTTCGGCGTAGCTGAAATGACGAGCCAATAGTTTTTAATGAGGGTTAACGAGCGGGGGTAGGGGAAGGGGTAGCTTATTACCCCCCCCCCCACACACCGGTGATTTGCTTCACTTCACTTTTGGCTCCGGCGATGAACAGACGTGTCTGTCCATCGTCCTCGTTTGCCAGCCATAATCTTTTTTGCTTTTCCTCAGCTTGTGTGTGTTTGAAGTTTCTTGGATATCCATCATGCGCAAGTGCCCTGGTATTGCCGGTCGCCCTTGCGGTACTTTCATGTCTGCGGTGGATATGGATCCTCACACCCTTTGCCCGCAGTGTCGAGGCTGACGGTGTGACAGAGAAAATACTTCTAGTGAGTGTAGGGAGTGGTCTGCCTCGCAGTGGGAGAAGTTTGGCCGCCGGCGTAAGAAGAAGTCCAAGAGAGACTGTTCTCCATCTGGGGTTGCCTTGAAGGAGGAAGGCTCTCGGGACTCTTCTTCCGCCGCCCAAACCTCCTCTGAAGCTCCCCCTCGTCTGGCTCCTAAGGAGAGACCGCCGAGTGGGAGCGCAGGCCCTAGTTCTGTTTCCCGACCTTGGGTTGGGGAGAGGGCGTCGCCTCCCATAGCGGGGCGGCTCCCCCTCCTCCCCCGGGGGAGGTTATTGATAATGATTCTTTGTCTCATGATGATCTCTTTCAGCTTTGGGCTTCCTTGGGGCTGAAGGGCCTGCCCTAAAAGGAAGCCCTGTTTGACCTTGTCCAGTTGGGGGGCGCTGTTAAGCAGTCGCCGGTGATAGCAGAGGTAGATCCTCTGTCTATCGTCGACGTCGTGGTGACAGAGGCTTCCGACGGGTCGGGGCAAACCTCTGCGGTTCCTGATGAGGATGACGTTGCTGAAGGCTCTCCTCCCCCTTCTGTACATCCTTCGAAGGGGGAAGGGAGTCCCACGGGCTCTTCTGCTGCCAAGCCTCCCTCTCGGGGGAGCGCTTTGACTGAGACTCCCCTTCGTAGGACGGATGATCCTGACGTCCCCCCTCATGGCCGCCTTCGCCGTAAGGCTCACCGTCCGCTACGTCGTAAGGGCCTCCCGTCTCCCTATAAGGGTGCTAAGAGGCGCCTTTTTGAATCGTAGCCTCCTTCCTCCGATGGGGATTCTCCTCGCCGTAAGCAGCCTGCAGCTCCTGCCTCCTTAGACCTCTCTGGGGATCGATCTCATTCTCCAACGCCTTCCAGACCTTCCGCCCCTGGTGCAGATGAACAGCAGTCTGACCTCGTCATCCGACGGGCAACGGTCCCTTCGGGGCAAAGGGTTGCCTCCCACGGTGTGGGTGCTTCCCTTGCGTGTCAGGGTTCCCCTGCGCACCCTTCTGCAGAGTTAGCGCACAGGCGCTCTCCTGCTCGTCAGCGTTCTCCTGATCGCCAGCGCTCTCCTGTTTGTCAGCGCTCTCCTGATGATCGTCGCCCCACTGCTCGCCAGCGCTCTCCAGAGGACTCCGAACATCCTGCTGTTCCTGTTGTGCGCCCAGCGCGCCATCGGTCTCCTGAGCGCTCTAGATCTCCTGCCCGTCAGAGCGCACCTGCGCTCCCAGTTCCTGATACGCGCCCTGTGCGCCCACGTTCGCCCGCGCGACCTAGAACTTCGGTTCAGGTCTTGGACAAGGACTCTTCTTCTCCTCGCCCTCGCGATCCTGCTCGTCAGCCTGTTCCAGCGCAGCAACGCTTGCGGTCGCCTATGCGTACTTCTAAGGCTACTGTACGCCCTCGTGCCCACGCTCCTCCTGTTCCGGAGGCCATTCGTGAATGTTCGCCTTTGCGCAACGCGCCGGCAGCTCCCACACAGGATTCCACGCGTCGCCCTTCTGCTCGCCAGCGATCACAGACGCGTCAACGTTCGCCTGCTCGTCAGCGATCTCCTGCGCGTCAACGGTCCCCAGCGCGTCAGCGATCCCCTGAACATCGGCGATCTCCTGACCGCCCGCGTGATTTTTTGCCTGCACGCAAGCGCTCTCCTACGTGTCGGCGCCCAGAGGATCTGGAGAGACATGGGTCTCCTTCTTCCAGCTCGCCCATGCGCGGTCGCTCGCCTGCGCGTTCTAAGCGCCATCGTTCGCCAACGGGCCACCATGCGCCAACGCGCCAACGTGCCAACGCGCCATCGCTCGCCTACGCGCCAGCGTTCACCAATGCGCTATCGATCGCCTGCTCGCCATCGATCTCCCACGCATTACAGGTCCCCTGGACACCATCGACAGCGGTCGTCGGAGCGATCTCGTTCGCCCACGCGCCAACGCGTTCCCTCGCCGACGCGCCAACGCGCTCACTCGCCAGATCGCCCACGCGCTCACCTGCTTACTCGCCCACGCGCTCACACGCTTACTCGCTCACACGCTTACTCGCTTACTCGCTCACACGCTTACTCGCTCACACGCTTACTCGCCTACACGCCCGCGCTATCGTTCACCCGCGCTCGATTGTCTACGCGCGATTGCGCGCCCACGCTTCAGCAACCTCTCGTGCGCGACTCCTTAGTGTCGCCTACGCACTAGCGTCAGCACGACCCCAGTTCGCGTCAGGTTCCGCAGTTCGCGACAGCAGCAGGGACGCGTCGCCAGACCGCAATCAGGATCGCCCCCGCCTAAGCGCAGGTCTCTTTTTCAGGATACGGAAGACCCAGAACAACTTTCTTCCCGTTTTTCCTTACAGGCAGGTCCAGTGGTGTCCACTCCGAAGGATCGCCCGATCCCCTTCCCTCCAGCGGAAATTTCGTTCTCTGTTTCTGTGTCTCGGCAGTCTTGGTTTGGTCCTCTGATGCGGGCGTTAGTGAAGGCTATGAAGCCAGCTCTCGCCGATCAAGGACACAAGCCAACGGCGGCCTCGCCCCCGCTGAAGAGAAGGAGAGGAGTGGACTTCGTGGTGACTTCTTCCAGGGAGAAGCTGGTTCCTAAGAGGTCCGTCAGGAAGGCTCCATCCCCTTCGCAGGCACTTTCTCCTTCTCCTGAAGACGAGGCTTTTCCGTCCTCAGGAGAATCCAGTGAGGTAGCGGTCTCCCCCTCGGCACCAAGGGGGGAGTCGTCTCCTCGTGGAGGGGAATCGTCTCGCGTGGAAGGCACCTTCCAGACCTCTTTGTTGGGGTCGTGTATCCCGCCCAGGAGGGAACCTAAAGACTCCAAGACGATTCCGAAGTCTTCTTCTAGAATTCGTCAGGATCCAGCTGTACCCCGGGAGAACGTCCACGCATCTCACCTGTCCTCCCTGGCTTGTCTGGTTCCAAACGGCCGTCTCAGGATGAGATCCCTGCAGTGGCGGCTCAAGTCCCGGTGAAATCAAGGATCCGATTCCCCGGACTTACAGGTCCTGATAGAACCTTCGGAACAGGCGGACCTGCGGTGGTGGCTGGTCGACGAGAACCTGCGAAAGGAGTAGATCTTCTCGTCCTCCCCCCGGAGTTGACACTGTTTTCGGACGCGTCAAAAGAAAGGTGGGGGGCGCACATTCTGAACCAGAGGACCTCAGGCCTTTGGTCAGAATCAGAAAAGTACCTGCACATCAACCTGCTAGAGATGAAGGCCGTCTTTCTGGCTCTTCAGCAGTTCCAACGGACCCTGGCGGGTCACTCCGTGGTGGGGATGAGCGACAACACCACGGTAGTGGCTTATATCAACAAGCAGGGAGGTACTTTTTCGCAGCAGCTATCTCATCTTGCAGTAGAGATTCTGAGGTGGACCGGAGTCCACTCGATAACACTATCAGCTCGCTTCATTCCTGGCAAGAGGAATGTGCTCGCCGACAGTCTGAGCAGGGCTTCGCAGATAGTGAGTACCGAGTGGTCTTTGGATCCTCAGATAGCCAACAAAGTCCTGACTTTGTGGGGTTCCCCGACCGTGGATCTGTTCGCGACAGCTTTGAATTTCAAGCTGCCCCTGTACTGCTCCCCAGTCCCGGACCCCAAGGCACTCTGGCAAGATGCTTTCTAACAACGGTGGGACAACATCGACGTGTACGCCTTCCCACCGTTCTGTCTGATGAGAAGGGTGCTCAACAGGACCAAACTATCGGTCAACTGTTTGATGACTATGATAGCTCCGCTATGGCATCACGCGGAATGGTTCCCGGACATTCTGCAGCTCCTGACGGAGCTCCCGAGAGAACTTCCCCCACGACACGAGCTACTCAGACAACCACACTGCAACATCTTCCACAAGGCCGTAGCCTCGCTTCGGCTTCATGCCTGGAGACTGTCCAGCGTCTCCTCACGGAGAAAGGCTTTTCGCAACAGGTTGTGGAGAGGATGTCTCGGCACCTGCGAAAGTTCTGAGGGAGTCTACCAGGCGAAGTGGAGAGTCTTCTGTGGTTGGTGTCGTGGGAGGGGTATCTCTCCACTCGATGCCACTATTCCAGCAATAGCGGAGTTCCTCGTTTATTTGCGGGAGGAAATGCGCCTTTTGGTCTCAGCGGTGAAAGGCTATCGCTCAGCCTTGAGCTTGGCTTTTAGGCTGAAAGGAGTGGACATTTCTTCCTCAGTGGAACTCTCTCTACTCATACGTAGCTATGAGCTTACCTGCCCTCAGTCGGAAGTGAGACCTCCACCTTGGAACGTGGTTTGGGTTCTCAGGGCTCTTAAGAGACCTCCCTTCGAACCATTACGCCAGGCCTCTGATCGCCACCTGTCTTGGAAGACGGCTTTCCTGCTCGCTTTGGCCTCTGCCAAGCGAGTTAGTGAACTTCATGGTCTCTCGTACGACATCGCCCATTCAAGGGGATGGGGGGAGGTAACGTTCAGGTTCGTCCCTGAGTTTGTTGCCAAGACTCAGAATCCTGGAGTGCCGGACCCACGATTCGACTCTTTCAGGATCGCGAGTCTCCGTTCTGTAACAAGCGACCCAGACCAGCTGCTACTATGTCCAGTGAGGAGTCTGAGGTATTACTTGAAGAGAACAGCTGCAGTTCGTCCTCAAGTGCGAGCATTGTTTTTTAGCACAGGCAGGACGAAGAAGAGGGTCACCAAGAATACCATCTCGGCTTGGATTCGAAGGGTTATCCATCACGCCTTGAATCCAGACCCTCCTCCGTCACGTCGCCCTAGGGCACACGACGTCAGGGGCATTGCTACGTCCCTGGCCTTCAAGAGAAACTTCTCTGTGACGCAGGTGCTTCAAGCTGGGGTCTGGAAGCGTCAGACGACCTTCACAGCCCACTACCTGCAGGACGTGACCCACAGGAGCCTCGATACCTTTTCTATCGGCCCTGTGGTGGCTGCACAACAGCTGGTCTAACCTCAGGCTCCTTTATGGACAAGTGGCAGTAGGTTGAGGGCGTTGTTACCCGGTTTTAGTCTGCGTGAATGAAAGAGTATGTCTGACCCTTACTTCTTTCTTCATCCTCCCCTCTCTTGGGGAAGCAGCATCCTGGTCTCCGCATAGCTGACCTCAACCTCTGCAGGTAACCCATGCTTCCTTGTGCTCCTAGTATTAAGTTTAATACTGTCGCATCCCCCATACCCTGACGAGGTGGTACTGTATTGGGAACGTCCTATCCTGGATTCCTATCTAAAGGTCTCAAGGTCAACTTCATAGGACGAGTCATGCTCTTTCCTCCACACAACTTATGTAGGCCGCATGTTCTTTGCGAAGCAAGGAACTTATGAGGTGCAGGGGGCTCCTTTTCTCAAGTGCTACTCACTGGGAGGCGGAGCCCCCGGGTAAAGCCAAAGTCAGTAAGGCTGGGGACTTTCCACCCTTCCTAAGGGGTAAGTCACCCAATGTAAATAGCGTGGTTTGTATTTCGGTTACAGAACAAATGACAAATTCGGAGATAATTTGTATTTTTCCTAACCATACAAACCTTAGCTATATACACATATTTGCCCGCCAGCCCTGTCCCCCAAGTCAAGTCCTACCTCTAGGTGAAGTGAAGCAAATCACCGGTGTGTGTGGGGGGGGGGGGAGGGGAGGGGTAGCAAGCTACCCCTTCCCCTACCCCCGCTAACTAGCGCGGGGGTAGTTAACCCTTGTTAAAAACTATTGGCTCGTCATTTTACAAAGTAAACCCAATGTAAATAGCTAAGGTTTGTTTGGTTAGGAAAAATACAAATTATCTCCGAATTTGTCATATTTAACTTATCTTTTGTCCCTCAGACCCTTCATCAGCATGCATCATGGTTACCTTACCATCAAACAGTAACTCATCTTACAATACTGAAGGAATTTCAGTCAAACTTGGTGCTACATAAGTAGACCATGTGTAATAGATGTGCATGAAGGTAGTCGGCTTCTGTCTGTCAATCACCATCATTTTGCTATAACATATTCCTTGTCATGACTATGTAGAGGGTTAGTGTCATCATGGTAGGCATTACTTAAAGGTTTAGGCAGCATCCCTTTGAACTCTAGTTACATTTTCTTTGCATCCTTACTTTACCTCAATTCTTACTTCCTTTCTTTGATCTTGCTGTCCAACCTCTTCTAACTTTTATTTCAGTGTAACTCTAGACTTTTACCTAGAGGCATTTGGGTGCTGAATGGCCTCACTTTCTCAGTACTGTACTGAGTTGTTTAGCCCAATTTTATAAATCCAATCCAAGTTTTGTCATGGCAATTCCTCCTGCACAGCAGAAAGTATCTCAGAACGAACTTAATATAAAGGTAGAAAAATATACTTAAGTGTAAATGAAAAGATAATCCAACTGTCTATACTGCTGTACACCTGTCAGTGTGATGCTCATGCATACTGGTGTTGTTGCAATGCTTCCTACAGGGTTATGGTTGAAGAAATTTTAGTAACACTTGCCACCAAAATCATATACTCATTCATTAACAGATAAACATGAAGAGGAATCTCCATGTGTCTCTGTCATTACAAGTATGTCCGTATGCTTAATATTGTTTGTCACCCCTTATTATAACTAGTCTTCATACATAGTGGAAGATATTTAATCTCTGGTTGTCTATACTTCAAATGGTATGTATTTTGAGTCAAAGGATCATGACTTTTCTTGAGTCTGTTTTCTTTTGTAACTCTTCAAGAACTATTGATAATTTGGAGGAGCCTGCACTTCATAGTTTTCAACCTTCAATGGGACAGGAACACCCAACTTATTCTTGTTTTGGTATAAATGGATTTTTGTTCATTTTATTCTTCTTGAAGAAACGTCAGAACTAACGAGCATATAGTTTTCTTTCAAGGAATATGCAGTTGTTGGTATTAATGGGTGTGCCTATTTTGGATTTTGCCATGAGCAACCAATTCCAATTTTTGTCAATCCATTGTACACCTAACTTTAAACTATTGACTGTTGTTACCTTGTTCTCAGGACTGGATTGGATTTATGGCTTTAAGCTAAATAGCCCATTGCTGGGCCTGGGAGACCATTCATTGACAAAGTGCTTCTATGGTAAAACCCTGGACTTCTACTATGAGGTAAAAGTTAGAAAAGGTTGGACAGCAAGATAAAGAAAAGAAGCAAGAACGAAGGTAATGTAAAGGGATGTAGGACAAGTGCAGCTAGGAGTCAAAGGAATCTTGCAAAGGCCCTAAAGTAATAGCTACTGTACACAATGTGAGGTGCTCGATGGCACTACCTCCTCATTTGCATTTTTCTCAGGAGCCTCTGTAAGGGGGAAGGGAACTCCTCCTATCTTTTTTGATGACTCCAATAGGTTCAAATGTGAGATTTCTTCCAAAGTTCCTATAAAAACTAACAGGGAAGTTGATTTTTTGTTTAGAAAACATGTTTTCGCAATCAATTTGTTGGCTTGAAATTAAAATGGTTTTTCTCATTCATGCTTCTATTTAGCCCGCCATGAAACAGACCCATATCAATGTTCTCGAAGCCATGGCAGTGTTCTTGACCCTGAAGAGACTCTCTCCTCCAAGGTCGAGCCACATCAGAGTAGTGTCAGACAGCACAGACGTAGTACACTGCGTCAACAGGGGAGGATCCAAGTCACCCAACCTGAATCAGATCCTGGTCACTATCTTCGCCTGGCCAACAGAAAAGAACTGGATCCTGTCAGTAACTCACCTTGCGGGAGTCCAGAATGTGAGAGCAGACTCACTAGCCAGGACGAAACCACTGGAGTCAGAATGGTCTCTAGACATAATTTCATTCCGGTGGATACTCAGGAACCATTAGAAGAAGGTTTACCTATTTCCCCCAGTGAATCTTCTAATGAGACTTTTACACAAACTACGCTCCTTCCGGGGGGCAGTGGCTTTAGTACCACCTCACTGGCCAAGAACAGTTGGTTTCCTCTCCTCCTCGAGTTGAAACTCCGTCCCTTCCGGATTCCGTTCCCCAAACTGACTCAAGTAATCCAAACTCACTGTGTCAGATTGCTCAAGGGTAGCCAAAACTCTGACTTTGTGGACTACAGGAAGTTTGCAGCTCGTAGAGACGCGAACATTGAACCGGAAATTGATCTCTTCATCGAATCAGATAAAAGGGACTCGACAATTCGCCAATATGATTCGGCCGTTAACAACTAGCAGATTCCCTAAGAGTTCAGACCATACTCGTATGTCTCTGAATATAGACATCTCTTTCTTGAGGTTCTTATTTGGCAAAGGCCTAACAGTTAGCACTTTAACCACCATCAAGTCAGCTTTGAAGAAGCTCTTCCTTGTTGGGTTTAACATTAACCTGGCTGATTCCTATTTCTCATCTATTCCAAAAACATGTGCTAGGCTTTGACCTTCGGTTCGGCCACAAAAGGACTCTGGTCTATGAACGGTGTCCTCAAAACTTGCGCTGGACACGGACAATGAATCCTGCTCTTATCACTCTTCTTAGGAAGACTTTATTTCTAACGCTTTGGCCTCAGGTGATGGAATATCAGAACTAGCAGCTTTCTCACAAACCCGGAAAACATAGATTTCCTCCCTTCAGCCGAAGAACTCCTTTCTCCAGACAATGCTTTCCTAGCTAAGAAATGAGGATCCGCAAAATAGGTGTTCCCCTCGGAAGATTATTCTTCTTCCCCAGGATCTTTTCTCTGTGTTCAGTCACTACTCTCAAGGCCTTTTTTAGCTAGAACTGCCACCCGCTCGTCTGGCCCCTTGGTTATCAGGGAACAAGGAGGTACTATTTCCATTCACAGCATCAGGCAACAAATCCTCTACTTCTTTAAACATACTAATCCGGAACCATTTCCCCAGGCTCATGATATACGGACAGTAGATACCTACATCAATTACTTCCAGAACAGGACTTTGATGATTTTTAAAAAATATACGGGTTGGAAATCCCCTATGGTTGTCAAACGCCACTATCTAAAGATCTTACAGGCCCTTAAATACCCGACGATGGCAGCGGGGAGCCTTTTCCCTCTCCATTAATCTCTGCTTCTTCCTTTCTTCCATCTCTTCTCTTCTCCCTCCTACCCGCCACTCACACCACTTCGCCACTCTCCTGGGTAGTTCGTTAGCCCTATGATATTTGCCATGTTTAATTCCTATGGTTTAACTGTTATTGTAGTTACCGTTCCTTTAAGGTTTAGATATGCTTAGACATGTAAGGTTTGATGCCTTTTGCGATTCGACACTCGGTTGATTCCTTGTCGTCTTGGTTATTTAGCCTTACGCTCCCTATGTCATTTGGCTAGTTGGTAATTGGACGTTTCTTACATTATTACTGTACAGTGATACCTCGGTAGTCGAACGACTCTATACTCGAACAATTCGGAGTTCGACCAAAATTTTCGAGAAATTTTTGCTGCGGTGCTCGACCAAAAATTCGGTACTCGACCAGCCGAACACGTGACGACCGCATGGGCTTTGTGATGATCGCGCCATCTCGGCCACTCTCGCTTGTTCGGGAAGCATCAGTTCTCTCGAGAGCGTCACTCAGACAACGCGCGATCAGCATTCGTTGTGATTTAGTGATTTTCAGTGCTTTTAATTGCTTTTTTAGCTTTCATAATGAGTCCCAAGAAAGTAATGAGTGTTAAGGGGAAGGAGAAGAGGAAAACAGTGCGAACAACGATCGAGTTGAAGAAGGAAATTATAGCGAAATATGAGAATGGTGTACGAGTGTCCGATTTAGCGGTAGAACACGGAATGGCGAAGTCGACCATTTCTACGTTTTTAAAGCATAAAGAAATGATTAAGAAGGCGAATGTTGCAACGGGAGTTACGGCGGTAACTAAGCAAAGGCCACAAGTGATTGAGGAGATGGAAAAGTTGCTTTTAATATTTATTAAAGAAAAACAGTTGGCCGGGGAAAGTGTTAGTGAAGCGTTCATTTGTGAAAAAGCGTTGCATATCTATGAAGAATTAATGAAGAAAAGTCCGAGTACCAGTGAAAGTGATTCATTTACATTTAAAGCGAGCAGGGGTTGGTTTGAAAAGTTTCGTAATAGAACAGGTATTCATCGTGTTACTAGGCATGGGGAGGCAGCTAGTTCGGATCAAATTGCAGCCGATAAATACGTGGGGGAATTCGATCGGTACATAAATGAACAAAATTTGATCGCACAACAAGTCTTTAATTGTGATGAGACTGGGTTATTTTGGAAGAAAATGCCAGCCAATACGTACATTACCAAGGACGAGACGAAGATGCCAGGTCACAAGCCAATGAAAGATAGGCTAACATTGTTGCTGTGTGCAAATGCAAGTGGCGATTGCAAGATCAAACCCTTGTTAGTGTACCACTCGGACAACCCCCGGGTGTTCAAACGAAATAATATTTGTAAAAGTGCACTACCAGTTATGTGGCGCTCGAACACTAAATCTTGGGTCACAAGACAATTCTTTACTGAGTGGATAAACGAAGTGTTTGCCCCCCAGGTTAAGGCTTACCTCATTGAAAAGAGCTTGCCAATGAAATGTCTTCTGGTTATGGACAATGCTCCTGCACATCCTCCAGGTCTCGAGGATGACTTGAAAGAAGAATACAGCTTTATCAAAATCAAATTCTTGCCCCCCAATACTACTCCCATACTCCAGCCCATGGACCAACAGGTCATTTCAAACTTCAAAAAACTCTATACCAAGGCCCTTTTCAGAAAGTGTTTTGAAGTGACCAGTGACACGAAGTTGACCCTAAAGGAATTCTGGAAGGAACACTTCAGCATCCTCAACTCTGTTAACATGATTGACCAAGCTTGGCGAGGTGTGACCTATAGGACATTGAACTCTGCCTGGCGTAAGCTGTGGCCATCATGTGTCACAGAGAGGGAGTTTGAAGGTTTCCAACCAGAGGCGGGTCCAAGCACTGCTACCCCTGTAATTTCTGATGACACTGATGTCGTTGAGGAAATTGTTGTCATGGGCAGGAGTTTGGGGCTTGAGGTCGACAAGGATGATATTGATGAGCTTGTAGAAAGCCATTCTACCGAGTTGACTGTGGAGGAATTGTTGCACCTGCAACAACAACAGCAGCAGGATCTGATTGTGGAGCAGGAATCTTCAGAAGAGGATGAGGTAAGGGAGGATGTTCCAAGTTCTCTCATCAATGAAATTTGTTCCAAGTGGGCAGATGTGCAGGCTTTTGCTGAAAAATACCACCCAGAAATTGCAGTAGCAAACCGGGCAGTGCATATGTTTAATGATAGTGTCATGTATCATTTTCGAAGAATACTGCAGAGGAGGAAGAAACAATTAACAATAGACCAGTTTTTCACAAAAGAAAAGAAAGCTGCTACATCAAAGCCTGTTTCTCCTCCAAAGAAGAGACAAAGAAGAGAAGAAACCCCTGAAATAGATCTGCCCACCCTTTCATTGGAGAGAGAAACAACTCCTGAAGGAGAACTACCCCGCCACATCATGGAAGGGGACTCTCCTTCCAAGCAGTAACCTCCCCCTTCCATCCTCTCCACATCCATCCCTGTATGCCATCGAACCGCTGCTCAAAGGTATGTTCACTACAGTACAGAAAATGGTTTAAAATTGTTTTATTTTAGTACAGTAAATGGTTTAAAATTGTTTTATAGGATTTTCTGACCAATTTCATACACATTTAGATAATTATTGTTGTTTAGGTACACGTTTTATTAATATTTTGGGCCTGTTCGAGTGCTTGGGAACGGAATAGAATATATACCATTATTTCTTATGGGGAAAAAAAATTCGGTACTCGAACAAATCGGAGGTCGAACACGGATCTCGAACGGATTATGGTCGAGTACCGAGGTATCACTGTATATTATATTATTGTCGTACATGGTGATTGTATTCTCCGCATTATGTTATTACTTTATTGGGCTTGGAAGGCATTCTCTGGTATATTTTCACCGGCCGTCACAGATCGACCCAGAAAAGGGATTTTGACGAAGGAAAAATCTATTTCTGGGGAGAGACCTGTGACGCCCGGTGAAACCCTTCCCGGTCATTTTTGTACGAACCCACCCTTTCCTTGCCAAGCCATATGTTCTTGCAGAAGGATGACCTAGAGAGCGCGAGTAGTAGGTGTCGGTGGGGTAGCCCAACTGTATTCTCTAGGGCCTGTCACGGCCCTCCCCTTTGATGAAGGGATTATCTAAATGGAAGACAGCCTGTGAATAGTGGTTTTCACACGCCCTTGTTAAATACACGACACCCACAAGGTGATCGTGCGAGGGTTGTAACCTCTGCATTCCATGCTTTCATCTTTCTCTAGTATATTTGGAAGATTTATATTAGAAAAGTGTAAAGAAAGACCCTTTTCACCGGGCGTCACAGGTCTCTCCCCAGAAATAGATTTTTCCTTCGTCAAAATCCCTTAATGATTTATAAGAATACAATTTTAGTTTTTTTTTGAACCAGTAATATCTTTTTGAGTAGTCTTTGCAGAGCTCATTTCTTCAAAAGGAACAATTTTACCTATTCTAAAAGAACAAATTAATATTTCTTATTACTTGGAATGTTTATTATTTTACTGGACAGGAATTTATCTTAGAATTTGTCTGATTTTTGTACTAGGATTTTTACCAGTTGGCAAGACTGAAGATTATTAATTTGTGCAAGGGCATGAATAGTCTTGAAATCCCATCTCTTTTTTTTATCTTAATTATTCTAACATTTTGGTTGCTATTAATGATATTCAGCTGCCTAGTCATCAGCAGGCATTGCCTGGCCCTCCTTGGTCCTAGCTTGGGTGGAGAGGGGGCTTGAGCGCTGATCATATGTATATATGGTTGGTCTGTAGGGCATTGTCGTGCTTGATAGGGTCATGTCACTGTCCCTTGCTTCTACCTTAGGGGGGAGAGATTTATTCCTTAGTGTCCTAGTTCCTGATCCTTCTTTGAAACTGTATTTATAAAAGGGATGCAAGTAGGATTTATTCATCATGGACTCCCACCCTCCATTTGCTCCTACCAGAAGTGGAACAATATCAGTTATCTTCCAGAAATTGCTACCAAAGAAAAATTGCTTTAAAATACATCGTCGTCGTCGTCGGCGCCCACTCGTGTCCGAGTATTGGGTTCTGTCGTTAGCCATCAGCCTCCTATCTATGGGGTGGGTGCTTGTGTCTGATGTGGCTGTTAAGTCCTAGTCTGTGGTGGAAGAGTCGCGGACAGTGTTCACAAGGGAGGGTAGGTGGTGGGCGGGGCTGTACTAATCGCTCTCTCCTTCTTCTCCTCCTAGCCTCCTCATTTTGTCTCCTCCTCTCCTCGAAGTCCACGGTGCCATGGTGTACTGTACTCCTCTTTAAAATACATACTACATCCAGATTAAGTGTCAAACAGTTGACTTCTGTTTTACTTGACATGTAAGCTGCTTGAATTTTATGAGTGAGCAACCATGCTGTCCATTTAATAATTCAAGATCCTTGTACTGTAGCAGACATAAGAGGAGAAAATAATAGTAAATGTTATTTTACAGCAACTAGTTTGGGCCAAGTTATGAAGATTTGATGAAAATGTTTTGTATTACATCTTTCATTGTATCTTAGGCTTAGGTGTGTGTGCAATGGTACACTGTCACACAGAAAAAGTTCATAGTAGTGAAATATAACATTAACTTCCTTGTTCTTATACGAGTATAAATCATTGTCCTTAATAGGAATATAATTTTAGCTAGGCTGAAATGGCCATTAAACTTGTAATAAGGTCGTAGTGTAGTGGTACTGTATTTTTCAATATTTAACTTAGCCGGTGATTATATAGCTGCAACTCTGTTGCTCGACAGACAACTCTACGGTAAAAACTCGCCAGCGATCGCTACACAGGTCGCGGGTGTGCCCAACAGCGCCATCTGTCGTCCAGATACCCAGTACTCAATGTAAACAAAGACTCAATTTTCTCTCTGTCGAGCTATCGACAAGACGTACTTACTCGCTGTTGCTAAACTGGAGTTTTTTCACAACTAATTGGTGAAGTACTTTATTCTAGTTTTGAGCTTTCGCTGTGCAGGGTTTCTCTTCACACAAATCCTTGAACTCTTTTTGATAAAGGATTCTTTGTTGATGACTTTTTGATAGTTTTTTGAATTTCCCTTTGACCAATTCAAAATGGCTGACCCTTCACAAGTCCCAAAATTTAGGAAGTGCAATGCTAGGGACTGTTCAAGGCGTCTTCCGAAGGCTTCTATCGACCCTCACACTGTTTGTTCCAATTGTCGGGATAAAACCTGTCAATTGGAAGATCGGTGTGAGGAGTGCGTTGGGCTTTCGGAATTCGATTTTATCGAATTTCAAAAGTATACACGTAGGCTAGAGAGAGATAGAGTTAGGAGAAGTTCTTCTCGTTCTATTGATATATCCTCTCCTCATGCCCCACAACCTATTCCTTCCCCTGTAGTGGTTGCTCCTAAGCCCCCTTCTGGCACTCAGGAACCTTCGATGGCTGATATGATGCGTGCCATCCAGGCTCTGGGTGAGAGAGTTGAGTCCCTTGCTAGTGACCGTAATCAGCTCATGGCGGATGTGAAGGAGCTTAAGTGCAAAAGTGCAGTGGGAAGTGCTAAAGTGCCGAGTGATAGTGTTGTGGATAGTGTTGCGCTTGAGGGTTCGTCTGTTCGTGCCTGTCGTCCTCCTAGTCCGGGACCTCTTGCAAGCTCCCAAGTTCAGGGGAGAAGCAATGTCGTACGACAAATGGGTTCGAGAGGCTTTAATCAGCGAACAGACGTTCCCTCCGTGGTATCGGGCGTATCTACCCAAGATCGCTCCTACCTAACTAAGACGAGAGAGCCCATTTATACCTCGTCTTCGGAAGGTGTTTCTCGCAAGAAACCCTGGACCAAGGTCTCACGACCGTTAAAACGCAAGTCGGTCCCTTCAGCGCAAGTCCAACGGCCCGGTTGTAGCCACTGGGTCAGTTCGGACTCGCTGCCGTCATCCGATGACTGCTCACCGCCTAAGAGAGGCAAAGCGGTACCGCTTCGGACAGTAACCCCGTCTGTCGCTGCACCTGCTCCCGTAGACCCTCAGTGGTCTCTACTGCAAGACATGCAGTCTAAACTGACGTCTCTGATGCAGGACTTTCGTGCGGAGAAGGTTGCTGCCGCACCAGCTAGTGCAGTACCTAGCCTACAACCTTCCACACGATCGGTTGTGCGTCCGGTGGACGCTGAGGTAACCTTCTCACGCACACCAGTTGAGAGAGTTCCTCCTCCCATGCGTTCCAGTGTGATCTGCCAGCCGCATGTTGACGTGAAGAGACGCTCGGAGGTTGCCGTTGACGTTCCGGAGGTTCAACAACCGTCAGAGTTGCTTTGTTTTGACGCGGTGCGTCAACCTCCGCAACCCAGTGTGCTTTCCACTGCGCACCCACATCAGTCCAGACAGTCTGGAGTAGACGCTGTGCGTCCCCGCGCTGCCATGGTTGTTGCCAGCTCACAGACTGGGCAGCAGTTCCATGACGTTGCGTCCGGATCAGTCACGCATGCACCCGTGCAACCGGACTCAGCGAACCAGCCGTTACCCACTCCGTTGCCGTTTCCTCATCAGTTGTCGGATGAGGAACTTTCTGATGATGATGGTGCTGCACACATAGATGAACCACTATCAGATTTGGACGAGCCTAAGTCTACTCAACCCTCTTTGGACTTTAGAAAAGTTTTGGCCATCTTCAAAGAGTTGTTTCCGGACCAGTTTGTTTCTGTGGCTCCTCGTTCTCCGCCGTCTGAGTTTGTGTTAGGCATGCCGTCTACCACTCCTGCCTTTACTAGACTCGTCCTCGCACGCTCGTCCAAGAGAGCTTTGCGGGTGATAGGAGAATGGTTGCAGTCCAAGAAGAGTTTAGCAAAGACAGCCTTTGCGTTTCCCCCTGCTAGACTCTCTTCTAGATCGAGCGTCTGGTATGCCACGGGAGAAGTTCTCGGCTTGGGAGTTCCTGCCTCTGCCCAGGGCGACTTCTCAAGTCTTGTAGACTCTCCCCGCCGCCTTGCCATGAGACGCTCAAAGATATGTTGGTCATCTTCGGACCTGGACCACCTTTTGAAAGGTATCTTTAGGGCCTTCGAAGTTTTTAACTTCTTAGACTGGTGTCTAGGAGCCCTTAGCAGAAAGACCTCTCCGACAGAGAAAGAGACTTCCTTGCTCATTATGTCCTGCATGGACAAGGCCGTACGTGATGGGTCTAATGAGCTTGCTGCATCATTTGTGTCCGGAGTCCTTAAAAAGCGTGAAAACCTATGCTCATTCCTTTCAGCTGGAGTTACACAGTGCCAGAGATCTGAGCTTCTCTTTGCTCCTCTTTCCAAGTGCCTTTTTCCAGAAGCCCTGATTAAGGAAATAGCTGCTTCATTGGTGCAGAAGGACACTCATGATCTTGTTGCGTCCTCCGCTCGCAAAGCTCCCCCTTTGCCTACCTTGTCAGCTAGACCAAGGATGGACACTCCAGCGTCCCGTTTTATTCCGCCCTTTCGTGGCAGAGCCTCCAGCAGAGGAGGTGCTCGTGCCAAAGGGAAACGAGGAAAGAAGAAAGGATCCAAGTCCTTTAAGGGCAGAGTCTGACTGCCCGCATCTTCAGACAGCAGTGGGAGCCAGACTCAAGAACTTCTGGCAGACCTGGGAGAAGAGAGGCGCAGATGCACAATCTGTGAAGTTGCTCAGAGAGGGGTACAAGATCCCTTTTGTACGGAAACCCCCTCTAGCAACGTCTTCCATCGATCTCTCTCCCAGATACAGAGAGGAAGACAAGAGAAGAGCCTTGAACCAGGAAGTGTCTCTTTTACTAGAGAAGGGAGCGGTAGTCAAAGTCTCGGACCTTCAATCTCCGGGATTCTACAACCGACTCTTCTTGGTGCCAAAGAAGACAGGAGGGTGGAGGCCGGTGCTAGACGTCAGTGCTCTGAATGTCTTTGTCACAAAGCAGACGTTCTCCATGGAGACCACAAAGTCAGTCTTAGCAGCGGTCAGAAGGGAAGACTGGATGGTCTCTTTAGACCTAAGGGACGCCTACTTCCACGTCCCCATCCACCCGGACTCCCAACCTTTTCTGAGATTCGTTTTCGAAAAGGTTGTCTACCAGTTTCAAGCCCTGTGCTTTGGCCTAAGCACAGCTCCTCTTGTGTTTACGAGGCTGATGAGGAATGTAGCCAAATTCCTTCATTTAGCGGACATCCGAGCCTCCCTCTATTTGGACGACTGGCTTCTCAGAGCTTCTTCCAGTCGTCGCTGTCTGAAGGATCTAAAGTGGACTCTAGATCTGACCAAGGAATTGGGTCTCCTTGTCAATATGGAAAAGTCACAACTGATCCCATCCCAAACTATTGTGTATTTAGGGATGGGGATTCACAGTCTAGCTTTTCGGGCTTTTCCGTCGGCCCTCAGAATAAGCCAAGCCCAGTTATGCATCCAGAACATGCTGAAGAAGGAACAATGCTCAGTCAGGAAGTGGATGAGTCTGGTAGGGACGCTATCATCCCTGAAACAATTTGTGTCATTAGGAAGACTACACCTCCGTCCTCTTCACTACCATCTAGCTTTTCACTGGAAAAAGGACAAGACGCTAGAAGCGGTCTCGATCCCCATTTCCGAAAAGATGAAGTCTTGCCTGACTTGGTGGAAGGACAGTATCAACCTAAGAGAGGGTCTTCCCCTGGCTGTTCAGACTCCCAACCTCGTTCTCTTCTCGGACGCATCGGACGTAGGCTGGGGCGCGACATTAGACGGTCGGGAATGTTCGGGACTGTGGAACTCGAGTCAAAGGATCATGCATATCAATTGCAAGGAGCTGCTGGCAGTACATCTGGCCTTGAAAAGCTTCAGGTCTCTCCTTCGAGGCAAAGTGGTGGAAGTGAACTCGGACAACACCACTGCCTTGGCGTACATCTCCAAGCAAGGAGGGACCCACTCATTGACGTTGTACGAGATCGCAAGGGACCTGCTCATCTGGTCAAAAGGTCAAAACATATCACTAGTAACGAGGTTCATCCAAGGCAACTTGAATGTCATGGCAGATTGTCTCAGTCGGAAAGGGCAAGTAATTCCAACGGAATGGACCCTCCACAAGGATGTATGCAAGAGACTTTGGGCCACTTGGGGCCAACCAACCATAGATCTCTTTGCAACCTCGATGACCAAGAGGCTCCCAATATATTGCTCACCAGTCCCGGACCCAGCAGCAATACATATAGATGCCTTTCTCCTAGATTGGTCGCATCTAGATCTATACGCATTCCCACCGTTCAAGATTGTCAACAAGGTACTGCAGAAGTTCGCCTCTCACGAAGGGACAAGGTTGACGCTAGTTGCTCCCCTCTGGCCCGCGAGAGAATGGTTCACCGAGGTACTTCGATGGCTAGTAGACGTTCCCAGAAGTCTTCCTCTAAGGGTGGACCTTCTACGTCAGCCACACGTAAAGAAGGTACACCAAAGCCTCCACGCTCTTCGTCTGACTGCCTTCAGACTATCGAAAGACTCTCAAGAGCTAGAGGCTTTTCGAAGGAGGCAGCCAGTGCGATTGCTAGAGCAAGGAGAACATCCACCCTTAGAGTCTACCAATCGAAGTGGGAAGTCTTCCGAAACTGGTGCAAGTCAGTCTCTGTATCCTCGACCAGTACCTCTGTAGCTCAAATAGCTGACTTTCTCCTATACCTGAGAAAAGGAAGATCTCTTTCAGCTCCCACTATCAAGGGCTACAGAAGCATGTTGGCATCGGTCTTCCGGCATAGAGGCTTAGATCTTTCCAACAATAAAGATCTTCAGGACCTCCTTAAGTCTTTTGAGACCACGAAGGAGCGTCGTTTGGTTACACCTGGTTGGAATTTAGACGTGGTACTAAGATTCCTCATGTCAGACAGGTTTGAGCCGCTACAATCAGCCTCCCTGAAAGATCTCACCTTAAAGACACTTTTCCTGGTATGCTTAGCCACAGCTAAAAGAGTCAGTGAGATTCATGCCTTCAGCAAGAACATCGGATTTTCGTCAGAAAAAGCTACATGTTCGCTACAACTTGGTTTTTTAGCCAAAAATGAGCTGCCTTCTCGACCTTGGCCGAAATCGTTCGATATTCCCAGCTTATCGAATATGGTAGGCAATGAACTAGAAAGAGTCTTATGCCCTGTGAGAGCTCTTAAGTTCTATTTAAAGCGAACTAAACCGTTACGAGGCCAATCTGAAGCTTTATGGTGTTCAGTTAAGAAACCATCTTTGTCTATGTCAAAGAATGCTTTATCCTACTTTATCAGACTGTTAATACGAGAAGCTCATTCACATCTGAGTGAGGAAGACCAAGCATTGCTTAAGGTGAGGACACACGAAGTTAGAGCTGTCGCAACTTCCGTGGCCTTTAAGCAAAATAGATCTCTGCGAAGTATAATGGACGCAACCTATTGGAGAAGCAAGTCAGTGTTTGCGTCTTTTTATCTAAAGGATGTCCAGTCTCTTTACGAGAACTGCTACACACTGGGACCATTCGTAGCAGCGAGTGCAGTAGTGGGTGAGGGCTCAACCACTACAATTCCCTAATTCCATACCCTTTTAATCTTTCTCTTGAAATGTTTTTATTGTTGTTTTTTGGGTTGTCCGGAAGGCTAAGAAGCCTTTCGCATCCTGGTTGATTTGGCGGGTGGTCAAAGTCATTTCTTGAGAGCGCCTAGATTAGGGGTTTTGATGAGGTCCTGTTGTATGGGTTGCAACCCTTGATACTTCAGATCCTAGGGGTCGATCAGCATCCTAAGAGGATCTCGAGGCTTCGTAAGGAAGACGTACTTAAAAGGCAGAGTAATTGTTCAAGTCGACTTCCTTACCAGGTACCTATTTATTTTGTTTTTGTTATTTTGATAACTTCTAAAATGAAATAAAAACTCTTAGCTCATAAAAGTGTAAACATATATTGCTGGTCTCTACCCACCCCCCTGGGTGTGAATCAGCTATATAATCACCGGCTAAGTTAAATATTGAAAAATGTTATTTTGATAATAAAATAAATTTTTGAATATACTTACCCGGTGATTATAAATTAAATGACCCTCCCTTCCTCCCCAATAGAGACGCAGTGGGACGAGGAGAAAATTGAGTCTTTGTTTACATTGAGTACTGGGTATCTGGACGACAGATGGCGCTGTTGGGCACACCCGCAACCTGTGTAGCGATCGCTGGAGAGTTTTTACTGTAGAGTTGTCTGTCGAGCAACAGAGTTGCAGCTATATAATCACCGGGTAAGTATATTCAAAAATTTATTTTATTATCAAAATAACATTTTTCTATTTTAATCAATTATTTCTTAATTTTTCCTGTTCCCTTAATTCTGTCTTCTTTTGTAGGAATGGTGAACAGAGGAGAATGGTGACCTTCCCTTCCAATTACCCCCTTGTTGAAGGTAGATGTCATGAACTTAAAGAGGTCTGTAAGAATAAGAAATAAAATTCTGATTACAACTGTATATTAATTAGTTCAGTTGGTTTATGTAAATATATTGTTTTTGTTCCTACACAAATAAAAACCCTCATCCTTTAGTAGGGGTAAGATTCTGGCGAAAGCTGGAAACGACCAATGAAGAATTATCGAGGTTCTGGCAGCCTCTGGTGGTAGGTGTCCGTCAGTGCACAGAGCTTTGATTTTGATTTAGGCCGTCGAGCTGCACAGACATGTTTTTGACGCTCTCCAACTGTCATGAAGTTTCTCGCTGCATTTCATTTTCTCTACAGTATGAGAGTGAAACAACAAAGCAGCATGTGGACGTGTCCAAGGCTGTCGGGTAGCGCAGTGTGTAGTCATCCTCCTAATGGGCAAAATTTTGGAGTACGGCATAAGGAAGAAAAGATCCAATTGAGATCGTTCTCCCTCAGGTTTTTCCTCGAAGTCAAGAAAGTCGTAGAGATCCCGACTTCCAACATCCAAAACTCATCACTCCATCCATTCTTCAGTTAATTTTTCTGAGGACAAGACAAAGACGACCAAGAATCTTACGTTCTTAGAGCAAGCCTCCAAGGCGGTGGATCCCTGCTTCGTCTAGAGAAACAGAGAGGTCTCCCCTTGAGAAGGAGCTCCATTCTTCAGGTTTGGACCGGCCGTTGTGCTTGGATAAGTAATTGCATTTTCCACACCCTTCTTTGAGCATTGAAAGTAGTTTTTTGGGCTATAGCCCAGTTGACCATATAGGTTTCCTGCATAAATATACGAACAGCACACCTGCAAGTAGTACGAGCGTCTGTGCCAATAGCCTTGATAACGAGCCTCCCAGCAGCATGCGAGGCTAAAGCTCGCCACCAACAGATGTTTCAACCATTAATGCTAAGCCAACCTGCGTAAATTTGCCACCACAAAACGTGTGAACTAAAGGTGCATAAGGTCCGAGATGTGAGTGAAGAACATACGAAAGCAATTGAAACGTGCTACCAAGAAACATGTCATCCACGAGCGAGCAATACATGGGTTCATGCGCCTTTGGATTATGATCAGTTTTGCCTTCCCCCGTAAAAGCAGATATCTCCTCAAGTGACAGTACGAGAAAGCATCTTGTGGACGCACCTTTTAAAGTGCTCTGAACGACCCCCTCAGGTAACCATCCATTTTGTTTCCCTCCTTTTCATAGGCATGCTTGAAAGCCTAAGCACCAAGTGAGGAGGGAGTTCCACATCCTAAAGACCAAAGGTTGGTGTCTAGGATGCATGCAAAGTTTAGGGGGGAGTACAGTCTCTTCCCTATTAAATGCATATTTTAAATATTTAACTTAGCCGGTGAATATATAATAGCTGCTGCTCAGCGGCTCGACAGAAAACACACTCAAAAACTCGCGAGCGATCGCTATGAAGGTTGCGGGTGTGCCCACCAGCGCCAACTATCGGCCAGATACCACTCTTGCATGTAAACAAACCCTTCAATTCTTCTCTGTGGACCTTGACGACAAGACGTATCAATACTCGCTGTATAACCTGGAGTTTTCTCAACATATTTGGTGAAGTACTTCATTTTGGTTTGAGCTTTCGCAGTGCAGGTGTTTTTCCTCAACTTAAACTCTTGAACTCTTTATTGGACAGATTTAATTGTTGATGACTTGGATTGTTTTTTTGGACTTTCTTTGACTAATTCAAAATGGCTGACGCTTCACAAGCCCCTAGATTTCGTAAGTGTAATGCTAGGGACTGTAATAGGCGTCTTCCAAAGGCCTCTCTCGATCCACATACTGTGTGTTCCAATTGTCGGGGTAAAGCCTGTCAATTGGGAGATCGGTGTGAGGAATGCGTGGGCCTTTCGGAATTCGATTGGCTCGAATACGATAAGTATGCACGTAGGCTAGAGAGAGATAGGGTAAGGAGGAGTTCCTCTAGGTCAGTAGATTTTTCCTCTCCACATGCCCCTGACCCTAATCCTTCCCCTGTAGTGGTTGTACCTAACCCCCCTTCTGGCACTCAGGAACCATCTATGCAAGACATGTTACGTGCTATTCATGCCTTGGGTGAAAGAGTTGAAGCGTTAGCAGCTGATCGTAATCAACTCATGGCTGACGTTAAAGAGCTTAAGTGTCAGAGTGCCACAGCGGAAAATAGTGGGAAAGTGATTAGTGCGCAAAGTGTTGTGAACAGTGTTGCGACCGAGGGTTCGTCTGTTCGTGCCTGTCGTTCACCTAGTCCGAGACCTCTTGCAAGCTCCCAAGCCCAGGGGAGAAGTAATGTCGTACGACTTATGGGTTCGAGAGGCCTTGATCAGCGAACAGACGTTCCCTCTATGGTATCAGGCGTATCTCACCAAGATCGCCTCTACCATAAGACGAGAGAGCCCATTTTCTCCTCGTCATCCGAAGGCTTTTCGCCCAAACGAACCTTTGTGCGTCCTGTTGATGTTGGCGTAGCTAAGTCACGTCAGTCACGATATGTAGAGCCTCACTCGATGCGGTCACGTGTTGATTTTCAGCCGCATTTGGACGTTAGGCCGCTTCCTAATGCTCCTGTTGACGTTCAGGACGTTCGCCAACCAGCGGAGTTGACTTGTTTTGACGCTGAGCGTCAACCACCGCAGTCTAGAGTTGTTTTGACTGCTCAGACTAGGCAGTCAAAACAGTCTCGAGTGGACGCCGAGCGTCCTCCCGCACCTGTTGTTATTGACAGTTCACAGACTGTTAAGCAGTTACATGACGTTGCGTCCTGGTCCGCTACTAATGCACCAGTGCGTGTGGACGCTGCGTGTCAAGCATTGCCAACCCCTTTGCTTGTTTCTCAGCAGTTGTCAGATGAGGATCCTTCAGATGAGGACGTTGCTGACCCTCAGCATGATGATCATCCTTCGGATGTAGACGAACCCAGAACAGTTCCTCCATCAATGGACTTTAAGAAAGTCATGTTAATTTTTAAGGAGTTGTTTCCCGATCACTTCGTCGCTGTTGCTCCTCGTTCGCCGCCGTCTGAGTTTGTTCTAGGCGTACCTGCTAACATGCCAGCCTTTACAAAACTTGTGCTCTCTCGCTCTTCCAAGAGAGCTTTACGGCTTTTAGGCGACTGGTTGGAAACCAAGAGGAGTTTGGGGAAGACGGCCTTTGCCTTCCCTCCGTCTAAACTCTCGTCTAGATCGAGCGTCTGGTATGCCACGGGAGAAGTTCTCGGCTTGGGAGTACCTGCCTCTGCCCAGGGTGACTTCTCAAGCCTTGTAGACTCTCCCCGCCGCCTAGCCATGAGACGCTCGAAGATTAGTTGGTCCTCCTCGGACCTTGACCATCTGCTGAAAGGCATTTACAGAGCCTTTGAAGTTTTCAACTTCCTTGACTGGTGTTTGGGAGCCTTAAGTAGGAAAATCTCATCGGCTGATAGAGATGTCTCCTTACTGATTATGTCCTGTATGGATAAAGCCATCCGCGATGGTTCCAATGAGCTCTCCTCCTCTTTTACGTCGGGAGTCTTAAAGAAGCGAGAGTCCCTTTGCTCTTTTCTGTCGGCAGGAGTTACTCCCTGTCAGAGATCTGAACTGCTCTTTGCTCCCTTATCAAAGTTTTTGTTCCTGCAACAATTGGTTAAGGACATAGCTTCTTCACTCGTGCAGAAGGACACCCATGACTTGGTGGCGTCCTCTGCTCGCAAAGGGACTCCTTCAACATCCTTTTCTGCTAGACCTAGGATAGACACTCCGGCGTCCAGATTTATTCCGCCCTTTCGTGGCAGAGCTCCCAGCAGGGGAAGTACTCGTGCCGAGGGAAAGAGAGGAAAGAAGAGAGGAGCCAAGTCCTCACGTGGCAGAGTCTGACTGCCCGCAGCCTCAGACAGCAGTAGGAGCCAGACTGAAGAACTTCTGGCAGGCCTGGGAGAAGAGGGGCGCAGACCAACAATCTGTGAGGTTGCTCAGAGAGGGGTACAAAATTCCATTTGTACGCAAACCTCCTCTAGCGACTTCCCCCATCGACCTCTCTCTCGACATAAGAGACGCATACTTCCACATCCCCATACACCCAGATTCCCAACCGTTTCTGAGGTTTGTTTTCAACAATGTGGTATACCAGTTTCGGGCCCTATGCTTTGGCCTAAGTCCTGCTCCTCGTGTTTACGAGGCTTATGAGGAATGTAGCAAAATTCCTCCATTTATCGGGAATCCGAGCCTCCCTGTACTTGGACGACTGGCTTCTCAGAGCCTCGTCCAGTCATCGCTGTCTGCAGGATCTTCATTGGACATTGGATCTGACTAAGGAATTGGGACTTTTGGTCAACCTAGAAAAGTCCCAGCTGATTCCATCCCAAACTATACTGTATTTAGGGATGGAGATTCGCAGTCCAGTTTTTCGGGCTTTTCCGTCTGCCCCCCGAATAGAGCAAGCCCTGCTCAAAGTCCAACTGATGTTGAAGAGAGAACGATGCTCAGTCAGGAATTGGATGAGTCTAGTAGGAACTCTATCATCCCTGGAGCAGTTTGTCTCGCTAGGAAGGCTACACCTTCGACCTCTCCAGTTCCATCTAGCCTTTCACTGGAAAAAGGACAAGACGTTAGAGACGGTCTCAATCCCGATCTCCGAACCAGTAAAGGCATGCCTGAATTGGTGGAACGACAATATCAGTCTGAGAGAGGGACTTTCCCTAGCAGTTCAGAACCCAAACCACGTACTATTCTCAGACGCGTCGGATTTGGGTTGGGGTGCGACCCTGGACGGTCGGGAATGCTCAGGTCTGTGGACCTCAAGTCAGAGGAGCATGCACATCAACGGCAAGGAGCTTTTGGCAGTCCACCTGGCCTTGATGAACTTCGAGAGTCTCCTTCGAAACAAAGCGGTAGAGATCAACTGCGACAATACCACAGCCTTGGCATACATTTCCAAGCAAGGAGGCACCCACTCCCTGACGCTGTACGAGATCGCAAGGGACCTGCTCATTTGGTCAAGAGATCGAGGCATCTCCCTGTTAACGAGGTTTATCCAGGGCGACTTGAACGTCTTAGCAGACTGCCTCAGTCGGAGGGGTCAGGTAATTCCTACGGAATGGACCCTCCACAAGGACGTGTGCAAGAGTCTTTGGGCGACTTGGGGTCAACCCACCATAGACCTCTTTGCAACCTCGATGACCAAGAGACTTCCAATCTATTGCTCTCCAGTCCCAGACCCAGCAGCAATACACATAGACGCATTTCTTCTAGATTGGTCTCATCTGGACCTATATGCATTCCCACCATTCAAGATTGTCAACAAGGTACTGCAGAAGTTCGCCTCTCACGAAGGGACAAGGTTGACGTTAGTTGCTCCCCTCTGGCCCGCGAGAGAATGGTTCACCGAGGTACTTCGATGGCTGGTAGACTTTCCAAGGAGTCTTCCTCTAAGAGTAGATCTGTTACGTCAGCCCCACGTAAAGAATGTACACCAAAGCCTCCCCGCTCTTCGTCTGACTGCCTTCAGACTATCGAAAGACTCTCTAGAGCTCGAGGCTTTTCGAAGGAGGCAGCCAGTGCGATTGCAAGAGCGAGGAGAGCTTCTACCATTAGAGTATACCAGTCGAAGTGGGAAGTCTTCCGAGACTGGTGCAAGTCAGCATCTGTATCCTCGTCCAGTACCTCTGTAGCCCAGATCGCTGATTTTCTCTTACACCTGAGAAAAGTTCGCTCCCTTTCAGCTACCACGATCAAGGGCTACAGGAGCATGTTGGCTTCGGTCTTTCGGCATAGAGGCTTAGATCTTTCTAACAATAAAGACCTACAAGATCTCCTTAAGTCTTTTGAAACCTCTAAGGAACGTCGTTTGGCAACTCCTGGATGGAACTTAGACGTGGCCCTAAGGTTCCTCATGTCAGACAGGTTTGAGCCATTACATTCAGCCTCCCTGAAGGATCTCACTCTCAAGACACTTTTCCTAGTGTGCTTGGCCTCGGCTAAAAGAGTCAGTGAACTGCATGCCTTCAGTAAGAACATCGGCTTTTCTACAGAAAAAGCCACTTGTTCTCTTCAACTTGGTTTCCTGGCCAAAAATGAACTGCCTTCTCGTCCTTGGCCTAAATCTTTTGATATTCCTTGTTTATCAGAGATCGTAGGCAACGAACTGGAAAGAGTGTTATGTCCTGTTAGAGCTCTTAAGTTCTATTTAGCTCGTACTAAGTCATTACGAGGTAAATCTGAGGCATTATGGTGCTCA
The DNA here is from genome assembly GCF_036898095.1 of Palaemon carinicauda. Taxonomy (NCBI): domain Eukaryota; kingdom Metazoa; phylum Arthropoda; class Malacostraca; order Decapoda; family Palaemonidae; genus Palaemon; species Palaemon carinicauda. Next base: position 127,543,480 of record NC_090734.1, read on the forward strand.
GTCAAGAAACCATCATTGCCTATGTCAAAGAATGCTTTGTCATATTTTATCAGATTTTTAATACGAGAAGCTCATTCCCACTTGAATGAGGAAGACCGATCTTTGCTTAAGGTTAAGACGCACGAAATTAGAGCTATAGCAACCTCCGTGGCCTTCAAGCAAAATAGATCTCTGCAAAGTATCATGGACGCGACTTTTTGGAGAAGCAAGTCAGTGTTCGCGTCATTTTACTTGAAAGATGTCCAGACTCTTTACGAGGACTGCTACACACTGGGTCCATTCGTTGCAGCGAGTGCAGTAGTGGGTGAGGGTTCTACCACTACACTTCCCTAATTCCAATATCCTTTTTAATCTGACTCTTGAAATGTTTTTAATATTGTTTTTTATGGGTTGTACGGAAGGCTAAGAAGCCTTTTGCATCCTGGTTGATTTGGCGGGTGGTCAAAGTCATTTCTTGAGAGCGCCCAGATTAGGGGTTTGATGAGGTCCTGTTAGTATGGGTTGCAACCCTTCATACTTCAGCTCCTGGGAGTCCTTCAGCATCCTAAGAGGATCGCTGGGCTTCGTGAGGAAGACAGACTTACAAGGCAGAGTAATCGTCTAAGTCAACTTCCTTACCAGGTACCTATATATTTTGGTTTTGTTATATTGATAACTGTCAAAAACTCTTAGCATATACGCTGTAAACTTAATTAACTCTGGTCTCTACCAACCGCCTTGGGTGTGAATCAGCTATTATATATTCACCGGCTAAGTTAAATATTTAAAAATGATATTTTAATTATAAAATAAATTTTTTAATATACTTACCCAGTGAATATATAAATTAAAGGCCCTCCCTTCCTCCCCAATAGAGACGCAGCGGGACGAGAAGAATTGAAGGGTTTGTTTACATGCAAGAGTGGTATCTGGCCGATAGTTGGCGCTGGTGGGCACACCCGCAACCTTCATAGCGATCGCTCGCGAGTTTTTGAGTGTGCTTTCTGTCGAGCCGCTGAGCAGCAGCTATTATATATTCACCGGGTAAGTATATTCAAAAATTTATTTTATAATTAAAATATCATTTTTATGAAGGAGGACGTCAAAACCTGTGTCCGGGTCAAGAGTCGCCAGATGAGCCAGTGCCTTTGCGGATCATTTTTCCCCTTCCCTCTCCCTTTTCCAAAGGGAAGGAAGTCAGTAGAAAGACATAGCTTAGTTTCCAGGCATCACCTGCAAGACTCATTAGAAACACATTCAGGCAACTCCACTGAAGAAGTCAAGGTTGCTTTTATGGGTAGTAGGTTGGTCATGGCACCAGCCACCCGTTGAGATATTATCGTTATAGAATTATAGGGTCCTTTGACTGGCTAGACAGGACTACATTGGATCCTTCTGTCTGGTTACGTCTTATTTTCCTTTTGCCTACACATACACTGATTAGTCTGGCCTATTCTTTACATATTCTCCTGTCATACACCTGACAACACTGCGATTACCAAAAATTTCTTCCTCGCTCAAGGGGTAAACTACTGCAATATAATTGTTCAGTGGCTACTTTCCTCTTGGTAAGTCTAGAAGAGACTTTAGCTATGGTAAGCAGCTCTTCTAGGAGAACACTCCAAAATCAAACCACTGTTCTCTGGTCTTTGGTAGTGCCATAGCCTCTGAACCATGGTCTTCCACTATCATGGGTTAGAGTTCTCTTGCTTGAGGGTACACTTGGGCACACTATTCCACCTTATTTCTCTTCTTGTTTTTTAAAGTGTTTATATATGAAATATTTTTTTTAATGTTACTATTCATAAGATATTTTATTTTAGTTAATAATTACTTAGTTAATAATTACTTTTCTTGTAGTTTCCTTATTTCCTTTCCTCACTGGGCTTTTTTCCCTGTTGGAGTCCTTGGACTCATAGCATTCTGCTTTTCCAACTACGGTTATAGCTTAGCAAGTAATAATAATAATAACCCATGGTCTTCTCATGCCATCGACTTGCCAGGACCTGTTGAAGTGAAGACCTTGGAGTCTACTCCTAATGAACCGGAAGAGGAATCATCTTTCCTGAGGGTATTGGGACTCATCAGGGAACTGAATAAATTGGGCGACACTCCGAAAGTCTTCTCTGGAAGGCAGACTTCCATTAATTCCATTTTCAAGAAGCAACACCCTGAGTGGCACGAGTCTTTGCTACCAAAGACATCCTGCAAGCAGCTTGCTCCTTTAAGTTAATTCCACCTCTTTTTCGAAACAAGAAGTTTTATGTGACAGAGGGAGCCCATCCTTCCTATAACTTTGGGGATGTTAGCAGAGAGACTCGCAAAGCAACCAACAGTATTCTCGGTCTCGAAGGCTATATAGATGGAAGCATTCTGAGAATCTTGCGGATCCTAAGACACGCAAATAGTATTTGGAGCTTGCCCTTCCAGAAACAAATGCAGTGGAGTTTTTAGTACTACCAGTGAAGCAACTGGGTACTGAAAAGCCTTGATGCAATGGTCACTAAGTATGTCAGACATATGCCCTTGAAGGACCCATATGTCTTTGAGAAATACCCAACTAATGCAAAGTCCCTCTGCGCTGTAAGTCTTGCTTGAGGAAGGGAAATGCTGCTTTCCTGAGTCCTTATTTTCTGATAGGACGGAGCCACTTTGTTTCCCAGATATGCCCATTCTTGTGAAGCTTGTAAGGATGAATTTTAAGAGGTTTATGCCTAACCCAAGAACAAGGCAAAACATAAAAGTTTGACTCTACTGGAGAAAAAATTTCTCCAAGTATGCTAGAATCAAACACTAGTCTAAGGCGGATGGTGTTGGTATTTTCCAAAGGTTGCAACTAGAGTGAACATTATTGCAAACACTTGTGGGTTTGAGCATAGGCCGAAGCCTCGTACCCCAATTAACATCCAGTGATAACCAGCAGTCAGTTGGTCTGGTGAACCACCTGACCATTACTGCTCTAAGAGTGAGGGAATATCCTGATCCGTTCCCTAAGGGGAAGGATATCACTGAATGTAGTTAATAAAAGGAGAGAAAAAGAAGAAAGACGTGTCAACCCATGTGGAGGATTAAACCCTAGGGTCTTTCATTTTTATCCCCTACTTCCCCCCATCATCCTCCCACCCAGTAAGATGGATACCTCTCCATAATGGGAGCTATCCCATCTTCCACTCTCCCCTAGTGCAGGTTATTCTGTAGACTTTACTTCCTGTAGCACGATACCGGCATGCTACAGCTCGTATCATGACTCGAGGAATTGGGAGATATTTTGTACAAGCTACCCTTTCAAGTGAAAACCACTCGACCTCCAACACCATCGGAAACTGGGACAGAAGACAGATTACTCATCAAAACTCCTCAGAGTTTACAGGCTCCCTTTTTAGTAAACTATTCGATAGGGCAGCCAGTGCTCCCCAGGGCCTCTTGTCTGTTAATAACCCCGAACAGTCAAATAGTTCATTTGAGAGAAACAACAATCACTTGACTCTCAAGAGGAAGACAAATTCCCATGCGAGTGTCCAAGGGTGCCGACAGCTTGCTTAACAAGTGAACCTTTCAAGTCTATCACTGTCAAGTCGTGCGATCGGTTGAAAGGAAGGATGAAACATCGTCCACCAACTCTCGTCACTATAGTGTTTGCTCGCATATGTTTGCTCATGGACCGTTAAACACCGGAGTAACTAGCTTTCTCTAGTGGATATCAGTATTACAGTGAACACCCCAAGCTCATTACTGTCAAGCAGATGATTGGTCGCAAGTAACTACTTCCAAAAGACAAGGTTGAAATGTATCTCTAATCACATTTGTCAGGAGGGCAGTAGTGTGCGTAAGACTGGCCACGAACTAACAGAGAAAAAGTACCTCTATAGAAGGTATATGCTCCCCTGTTCTCTGGGGAAGAACTGCCTGCAACGCAAGCATTCACAGTGCAGACCAAATATCCCTTAAGAGCTGTCGTGTGGCATAAAGTGTCTAAAGAACGCTTTCGAGGAACTCTACGGGGGATCCCTCAGAGAGGAAGCACTTTCGTAATGGTGAGAAGGGCGAACTTCCTCATAGGTTGGAGGAACAGCGGGTGCGCGTTTCACTGCTGAGGGAACTCTGCATACTGAACAAGCTCAGTCGTTGAGTGCGCCCAGCTGGCTTATCAAGACCTGCTAGCATGCTCACCCCGAGGGGATTGCAAGCCTGGTCAGGACTGTGGGTAGACCCTGCTAGCAATTCCTCTGCTGCCAAGGAGTTGTAGAGGATGCCTCTGCAAAGGGCGCCAGTGGAGAAAAAGTTTCTCCTGCCGAAGCAACCCAGTGTGCTGAGCAAACTCAGGCCACTGGGTGCATTCAGTATGCTGAGCAAGCTCAACTGGCCCACTTCCTCCAAAGGGATCGCAGGCTCAAGAGGTAGTCCATTAAGAACTCACCAGTATCTATGCTGCCGGGGAGTTGTGGAAAACACATCAGCAAGGGGCGCAAATCCTGTTAAAGGGAAAACCCCTCCAGAGGCCGGTGGGACCCCTGCGGTGGTAGATAATTCCCATGAATCAGCAACAACCAGGAGCTGTTCCTTACCAGGGAGACCTGAAAGCCCCAAGAAAGGCAAAGAGTTCCCTCAAGCAACAACGGGAAAGACTCCGTGGCGGTTAAGGGCGCCGCCGCTTTGCTGAGGGAAGCAGCCAGGCCCTCCAAAACAGAGCGTTATCCAGGGGTCAATGGTCGTCCCTCTTGCTCGTTTGTCTTACAAGGAAGACAGAACAAGCAGAGGCTGCTGTGATGGAATGAGGTGCCAAAGAAACAAGTCTGGAATTCTTCTCCGTCACGGAAAACCCAGGAGAAAAATCCCTTTCGGACTTGATCTTCCGTCACCTACCGTCCTGCTCACTCGAGAATACATGTTTAAGGCCAGTTCATTGTTAGCGGTGGAAAGAGACAACATATCCTACTCCACCAAACCAAAAACAAAAGTGACATGATATACTTTGTGAGAGTGTGAGCGGGCTGTTATACCGCTCATAAAGGTTTATGGCTAGTTTTCCAGCAAGCTAGCAAATATATCCTAAAGAGCAAAAGTGTTTGTATATAGTTTCGGCACAGTATGTTCATTCATTTTTATAAATATGACAACATACTCTGTAATAATAATAGGAAAGAGCATATAAATATGCAAGAGGCCAAGTAAACACACCACCATTTTAGGCATCTTTAATAAGAAAGTCATAAAAAACTTATACAGAAAAGATATACATTTGTAGAAAGGCTCCATCTTCAGCCTGACCAAGCAGAGCTTGAATATAAAAAGGGAAAAAGAAAATGCATTTTATTCATTTCACTGTTCGTTTCACATATATAAAAACCATCCTTTTGGATGTATCTTTGCCAAAACTCTTTACATCATTCCTATTCAAATGCTATTTTGCAATAAATATCACATACAAAACATCCATCCATGCCCATCAACAGAGAAATAGAGGGATAATGGAATCTGAAGGATAAGACACAGAGAGAGAATACTTGCTAGAAAGTAAAGAATCAGGATTGTAAAGCTACACAAGAGGAAATAAATTATTTGATTTTTAACATTCAAACATTCCCAATTGCTTCATGAATAATCTATTCTGGCATTACATACGAACCTACAACTTACATAACCTAGACTTCATTTTCTCTTGACAAAAGTGGAAAAATCTGATGAAATAAGTTATATCCTTATGAAAATAACTTTCTAATAAAATGCCAGGCAAAAGTAAAGCTGCAATTAAATCTGGATTGATAAGAACATTTGGTGCAATAATGTAATCTTAAAATATTGTCTTTTAATTACAGAAAGTAGGAAAACTGAGATTCATTCATTAAAAATATACTGTACACTTGTAATCGGCACACACTCAAATTAGAATTAAAATTTTGTCTCAAAAAGGTAGAACACTTACTTTCACAGTATCAAGCACTAAAGTTCTTAAATCTGTTACAGGACTAACCTAATTTGAGACAACTGACGTACCATGACATTATCACCAATACAGCAGAATTACTCTTTAAAGCAAACATTATCTGGGAATCATTTACGAATGAAATCAACAAACCAATAAATTAACTGACAGACATCTATTGAACAGAAATTTAACATATAGTAAGCTTTTGGTAATTAAATTTTCCAAAACAAAAAACAAATTAGTAAAATTATTGCTAAAATGCAAGCATAAATTTGACCTTAATAGAACAAGAAGATTTAATATCCTCATAATCTGGGGGTTAAAATACAAATGGCATTCATTAAGATGACAAAATAATTAAAAATGATTATGTGCCTTGTAATAATCACTCAAGAGTAGACATACATACATACATACATACATACAGCTTCCATGTTGAAATGGTCGTAATTAATCCTTTATAGCTTTGAAATCATAAATTACATAATCGCCAATGTTAGAATCTTAAAAGGCATTGAACAATTCCAAGCAAAATTAAAGCATGATATTTCATCCATATTATGAAAGACGTATAATGAGTTCTGAATGAATAACAAAAATAATTTTGCTTATGAAACATCACTCATGGGCTTCTTATAATCTACTTGCATAGCGATAAAGGATCTTGAAATTCATCAACCATAAAGCAATAGCTACTTTTTTACCATAAAATGGTAATTCATATAAATCAATACACAAAAACTTGTCTGATAGGCCCTATTTTTTACTAGAATTAAGCACACCGGTATCAAAAGGAGCATTCAAAGACCCCCTTCCATGGTCTCTCACTGAGGAAAACATACTTTCAATGACCCCACCAATCTAAAAACAGATTTGCTTTATAAGGCACTTCAACTCTACATCCTCCAGATAGAAAATGACAGTACAGCTGTACTATGTTTAAGTTGCATACAATACTGCCTTAAGCTTAGGTTTCACTGGGTATTTTGCCTAGAATTATCTTAAGTTTACAAAATATTTTCCTAAAGAAACCTAACAATAAAAAAGTCTACAGCTCACAGATAAATTCACTGGGTGAATAACAAACAAATATAATAAAATAGATCATTAAGCATATTCTCAATGACCACAACACAGAGCAACCATATTCTTTGGGTATATCAAAAAGATATCTATCTTTCTCAAATGGTCAAAGAAATAAATATAGTCAATACAACAAATCTGTTTTGATAAAAATCCCTTCAAAATTAAGAAAATGATAAAAGAATATATGACAGCTATATTTTTAACTAGAATATTTACAGAAATGCCAGTAAAGCAGTAAATAGCTAATATTTTTTATTGAACATTGGTTCTTGTCGACAATTTATGACCTTTTAATAACCTATAAGGTAGCAATAAACTTATGTAATGCCACAAACTAACCTGTATTAAAAAAAAAAAAAAAAAAAAAATTTGTTGATCTTTTTCCATTTCAAGATTTGTATCCAAAAAATTAGTGTTTAGTACTCTTATGATAAAAATACCTACCTTTGTACGTAACTGATTCAGCATGTAAGGCAAGAATGATATATGTTTACTAAATACATTAAGTAATCATAAAGTACAATACATTGTACTCTTGAGTTTACTTGTGCAATCAATCACCATTATACAAAAATAACCAGATGACAGCATATGAGCTAATGCAATTATTACCATACATTTACTACACAGGACCAAACACTATCTTAGTAGACTAAAGTTCACTTTAATAATTATGAGATCTCCACATGAAAATTTACCAAAGCACAAGAGCTTTATTAGTCTGTTTTGACTTCTCTCTTACACAACCACCAATAATTTTTTTTTACCTTTTATGCAGTCTAATTACTTTGAAGACATTATTGGCTGCAATTAAGCAAGCTGGTCCCTTTAAGTTTGGCATACAATATATAGATTGTCTTAAAACAGGGAAAAATGGTAAAAAAGTGATCTATGCTTCTAATTTCAATTATGTGCAAGTAAAATAAGATTACAAATTACAGACTCGCAAAGTTGTAAAAATTCTAATTTTTTTATGTCCCTTGTAAATTGAATACCCTCAAAAATATCCAAGAATATTTAAGATATTACATTTTTAAATTCTATACACATGAAAATCATGTACTTACAGAAACATCTTTATAAACTAAACTCCAGTAATAAAATTAAGGAGATACTATACTACAGTACTGTACTATACAATATCAACTGGAAATTACCATATTTTTCAGACCTTCTAATGCAATTATATCATTTCAATGTGTAAACTATCGTAATGTATATTATTTCAAAGTATAAAATTTTTTCCTAAGTATACTGCTTCAGTGTATTTTTTTTTCTAAAGGTTTAACCATTATGGAGACTACGTACCAAGGCCTTATAAAACCTGAATGGCTTAAGGTTAAAATGAAATTTGCCTATGATATGATTATCATTAACTTAGAAATCCCTATATCCTGCCATATAATGATACTACTGAAAGATACAGCGTGTGCATATAACTATTTTCATAGTTTTCCTATTATCACACGAGTACTGTACATAAGCTTTTTCTAATTTATAAATCTGGCTCTGTTCTCTCTAGCAACAATGTTTCAAGTTTGAGCTTTAAGTCTTAAACAGAGCATTAATAGAAATCCCTATTAGTTCCTTCGAGAGTATACTTTGGTATCTACATATAATAGCTAGCTTTTTACATTACCTATTCCCATTTTCTACTGTTCATCAGTCTATCTTATCTCTATAACTGTTACATAACAGTTCAAATGGATGGTTTTGCTTCAATTTCAAATTTTGAATTATTGTGCTTTATCCCCCATTTAATTTCTAAATCTATCTTGCTGTCTAACCACTTTCATGTACTTCTCTTCACTTCTTGATATGGTACTCTTCAACATACTGTAGTGGTTCCAGTGCATGTTGATAGACCCAAATTTCAAATAAAATAAATAGCATTACTTCACACAACCGTCAGTGTAATTTTCAAATTGTATTGCAATTTTTAATATCTGGTATGGCTGCCTTATAAAATAACAACCAAATTAACAATTACTTTATAAAACTATCCTTTAAAACTGTAATTCCCATGTAAAAGGGAAGATAACCACTGAAAGAACAATTTAGGGCTTCATCAATCTTCAAAAATTACTAATATGAAAATATAGTTTAATCAGATAGTTGAATTAACATTCTTAACTATTACATGGATTTAAGGAATTTATTAATCTTATTCAATATATATTAAAACCTTAAAAGTTTAATGACTGGATACCGTACAATAAAATTTTTGAAGATTTTAAAGGCTGACATGAGTTTTTTTTAGTTTATATATGACATAAACAGATATGACGTTGTTAATAGTTTATATAGGACATATCTATTTTGACGCTGTTACTGTTTTTAGAATGATATATTGTTAATTTATTCTCATCATTAATTTATTTCCTTATTTCCTTTCCTCACTGGGTTATTTTTCCCTGTTGGAGCCCTTGGGCTTATAGCATCTTGCTTTTCCAATTAGGGTTGTAGCTTGGCTAGTAATAATAATAATATTACTTGACAGTTTTGTGATGAAAATTGAACCATAAAATAATGTTTTACTGCAATTATTTGTCTGCATTGTTTATATTTTTGAATCATGGGGTTTATTAATTTAATAACTATGATTTAAATAAGAAAATGATTAAAAATGGGAGAGTATTCCTTTCACATAGCATTCTTTTAGCAATGAAGACCCACATAAACTATTGGTTTAATGTTTTAAATCAACATTCTATAATTTCTACTATTTATTTAGTATGATGGGTCTAAATCTTAAAAAACTGTCTTAACATGCATGCTGTGAACCCCATACTAATAGTTAATTCTCAAAAGATAAGAATAGTGACTTTATACTTGCACTTTCATCATATGTACCCAAGCCAAGATTAATATTATTAAATATATGGCAAGGTATTCTTAAAAAACGGAATCTTCTAAGAACCATGAAAAAAGTTTACCATTTTATCACAATTTGTGAAATTAAGGCATTATATCAGGCCACGTCAGACATTGACTCGCCCCCACAATATCTACCAAGGAGAGACAACAGGGAACAAATACATCATTGCAACTATCCAATTTTAGTTGCAGCTTGATTGTAAGACACTTCGCACCAAACAAAGCACACAAAAACTTTTTTTCAAGGTAACTTCTAATAAAAAAAAAAAAAAAATTGTAGTTTGAATTTCCCTATCCATAAACATTACTGCAAAACCTAAATGACACTTGCATCACACAATTCAAAATACCAAAAGAATCTGGTTGCTCATCATTCACACTTTATGGAGCCAATATTGTGCCATCTCATATGACAACTGAAATGGTGTTGAAAGGGGTACAGGAAAATTATCTAGTTCCATCCCAAACAACCCACATCACAATACAAATGTAAAGCATATTGTGGAAATTCCCTGAATATCACTTAACAAAGTATTTCTTACAACTTCAGTAGATCTTTGCACAAATATTTGCCTTCAAAATGCTTCATTTCACCGGGGTACCCCACCAACATTTCTTGCTTATTACCTAGGCATGGAGTTCTACTTATAAAAACTAAATTACTAAAAATTTACAATGGTACACAACTTGGTAACTACAAATTTCACGTGTTTAAAACTTAAGACATTGAGAAACTAACACAACATTGACAAAAATAAAAACAAACTATACATTTTACAATAATCAGGCACCACAGTTTCCATCATCAAATTGTATTAGATGAGATATTTTGAAAATTTTTAATGAACCAAGAACCACCAGGAAAAGTTCTCTCTTAAAATCTACAATAAATCTAAAATATTGGTAACTTACAGATCACAAAAGGTAGCTCTGGAACAAGGAAGGAAGTAACCCATGTATAATGATGCTCGGCAAAGCTTCTGAAACACTTGAAATTTATGAAAAACTAATAATGCCACAATATCAACTTTTGTTTATTTTATATGAGTATCTTCCTCACATCTAAGGTCTACAATAAACAAATACAAAGTTATAGGTAATGGTATATGAATCACATTCATTACTGTACCACCACCAATTACTGCAGTCTTTAATATTTGCTAAGATGTAGAATAAAAATTCTAAAGTTGAGTTATCAAGATAAAAAACATATTCCCAAATTATCATGTAAAGATATAGAGACTTTATCTCATACCTTACATTTTTCAATGACTAATTTGGTAGTTTGTAAGCTTGCCCTGTCCCAAATAATTTCTGATATTGATATTTACTCCTTAAACAAGGAAACAAAAGGGGAGCTAAATCTTAAGATTAGTTGATGAGAAGCTTTTCCAGAACAGAGGAGAAAATAAGAGTGAAAAGTGAAGATACTCCTAAACAAATGAACATTCTAAAATTCCCTTATCTAACTGTTTCTGGATGCCCAACTTTTTCTATCACTCCACAAAGCACTTTTAATTTTTTTTTCTCTCTCTCTCTCTTGGCATATACTGTAATGACCCTTTGTTTAAGCAATGAAAATTTACAGAAGGAATACCCAACCTAATTTCATTATCAACAGCACCTGAGCAATACATGGTTATTATGTTTCATTTTAAATAACCAAATACTTAGTGTCAATTGGGCTAACTTTTTAGCAATTGTAATAAAAACATCTTATGGTTTTGAGTGAAAAGAAAATAATATACACACAAAAAAAGAGAAAATTAGGTTCTCTGCAGTCCACTAAACTAAAGAGTGAAAAATTTATTACCAGCCATAAGACTGAAAAAGCTTCTCATACCCCCTAAATGCTAACTTCCTTTATCAGGCCTTTGTAAAAATAACAAAAACAAGCAATCCTTAGGAAGTTGAAATACCTTTCTTTAAAACTTAAGATACAATATTAGAAAAAGTTGATATTTTTCTTTAGAATGTAAGAAATATACTTGAAGGTAAACAATTAGAACTAGCACTCTAGTGGTACTTTTTTAAAGAAATATCACCTACTGTCTTATTAAGTCATAAGATAATGCCATTTCCCACTAAAGTAGTCCAGTTATGAAAATGTTATTTTCATTAGTAAAATAAATTTTTGAATATACTTACCCGATGATCATGTAGCTGTCAACTCTGTTGCCCGACAGAAATCTACGGTCGGGATACGCCAGCGATCGCTATACAGGTGGGGGTGTACACAACAGCGCCATCTGTGAGCAGGTACTCAAGTACTTCTTGTCAACAAGAACTCAATTTTCTCCTCGGTCCACTGGTTCTCTATGGGGAGGAAGGGCGGGTCCTTAAATTCATGATCATCGGGTAAGTATATTCAAAAATTTATTTTACTAATGAAAATAACATTTTTCAATATTAATCTTACCCGATGATCATGTAGCTGATTCACACCCAGGGTGGTGGGTGGAGACCAGCATACATGTTAACAAAGAAGCTAAGTATCCCGTATCTTATTTTAGCCGTTATTCAAAATAACAAACATAAAATAAATAAGTACCTGGTAAGGAAGTCGACTTGAACCATTACTCTGCCTTTTTAAGTACGTCTTCCTTACTGAGCCTAGCGATCCTCTTAGGATGCTGAGCGACTCCTAGGTGCTGAAGTATGAAGGGCTGCAACCCATACTAAAGGACCTCATCACAACCTCTAATCTAGGCGCTTCTCAAGAAAGAATTTGACCACCCGCCAAATCAACCAGGATGCGGAAGGCTTCTTAGCCTTCCGGACAACCCAGAAATATTTCAAGAGAAAGATTAAAAAGGTTCTGGAATTAGGGAATTGTAGTGGTGGAGCCCCCACCACTACTGCACTCGTTGCTACGAATGGTCCCAGAGTGTAGCAGTTCTCGTAAAGAGACTGGACATTCTTAAGATAAAAGACGCGAACACTGATTAGCTTTTCCAAAAGGTTGCGTCGAAAATATTTTGCAGAGATCTATTTTATTAAAAGGTCACGGAAGTTGTGATAGCTCTAACTTCGTGTGTCCTTACCTTCAGCCAAGCTTGGTCTTCCTCATTCAGAAGGGAATGAGCTTCTCGTATTAACAGTCTGAAAATAATAGGATAAAGAATTCTCTGACATAGGCAAAGATGAATTCTTAACTGAACACCATAAAGCTTCAGACGGGCCTCGTAAAGGTTTTTAAAATAGAACTCAAGAGCTCTACAGGACATAATACTCTTTTTAGTTCATTTCCAACCATATCGATAAGTTTGGAATAACGAACGATATTGGTCAAGGCCGAGAAGGCAGCTCGTGTTTGGCTAGAAAACCAAGATGTAGAACATGTAGCCGTTTCGGATGAAAATCCGATGTTCTTGCTGAAGGCATGAATCTCACTGACTCTTTTAGCTGGTAAAGCATATCAGGAAAAGAGTCTTAAAGGTGAGATCTTTCAGGGAGGCTGATTGAAGTGGTTCGAACCTGTCTAACATAAGGAATCTTAGAACCACGTCTAAATTCCAACCAGGTGTAACCAAACGACGCTCCTTCGTGGTCTCAAAAGACTTAAGGAGGTCCTGTAGATCTTTATTGTTAAAAAGATCTAAGCTTCTGTGACGGAAGACTGATGCCAACATGCTTCTGTAACCCTTGAAAGTGGGAGCTGAAAGAGATCGCTCTTTTCTCAGATATAAGAGGAAGTCAGCTATTTGAGTTACAGAGGTACTGGTCGAGGATACGGATACTGACTTGCACCAGTTTAGGAAGATTCCCCACTTCGATTGGTAGACTCTAAGGGTGGATGTTCTCCTTGCTCTAACAATCGCTCTGGTTGCCTCCTTCGAAAAACCTCTAGTTCTCGAGAGTCTTTCGATACTCTGAAGGCAGTGAGACGAAGAGCGTGGAGGCCTTGGAGTACCTTCTTACGCGTGGCAGACGTAGCAGGTCCACCCTTAGGGTAAGAGTTCTGGGAACGTCTACTAGCCATCGAAGTACCTCGATAAGTTATTCTCTCGCGGGCCAGAGGGAAGCAACTAGTGTCAACTTTGTCCCAACGTGAGAGGCGAACTTCTGCAGTACCTTGTTGACAATCTAGAACGGAGGGAATGCATATAGATCTAGATGAGACTAATCTAGAAGAAAGGCATCTAAAAGAACCACTGCTGGGTCCGGGATAGGTGAGCAAAGTATTGAGAGCCTCTTGGACATCGAGGTTGCGAAGAGATCTATGGTTGGCTGGCCCCAGGTGACCCAAAGTCTCTTGCATACATCTCTGTGGAGGGTCCAATATGTTGGAATTATTGTCCCTTCCTACTGAGACAAACTGCTAAGACATTCAAGTTGCCTTGGAAGAAATTTGTTACTAGTGAAAAGTCTAGACCTGTTGAACAGGAGAGGAGGTCACTAGCGAACTCGCACCATGTCAGAGAGTAGGTCCCTCCTTGCTAGGAGATGAACATCAAAGCAGGGAGTTGTCCGTGTTGACCTCCATTACTTTGTCTTGAAGGAGAGACCTGAAGCTTTTCCAGGTCAGACGTACTGCCAGAAGCTTCTTGCAGTTAAAATGCATTGTCCTTTGACGCGAGTTCCATAATCCCGAGCATTCCCTACCGCCTAAGGTCGCACCCCAGCCTACGTCCGATGCGTCTGAGAAGAGAACGTGGTTGGGAGTCTGAACAGTCAGGGGAAGACCCTATAAAAGGTTGAAAAAGTCCTTTCCTCAGGTTAGACCAGACTTATCTTCCGGAAACCGGGATCGAGACCGCTTCTAGCGTCTTGTCCTTTTCCAGTGAAGAGCTAGATGAAACCGAAGAGGACGGAGGTGTAGTCTTCCAAGTGACACCAATTGCACCACGGATAACAGTGTCCTAACCAGACTCATCCACAGCCTGACAGGGCCGTATTCCTTCTTCAGCATCTTCTGGATGGATAGCAGGGCTGGGGATTGATCTTCTTGTTCAGCCATGTCCTCATCAGAGGGTTCCTCATCCGAAACTGATGAGGAAACGACAACGGAGTGGGCAACGTCTGACTCGCTGAATCCGGTCGCACTGGTGGATGCGTGACGGAGCCGGACACAAGATCATGGTACTGCTGCACAGTCTGTGAACTGTCAACCATGGGGAAGCGAGGAAGTACAGCGACAACCCGAAACTGTCTAGACTGTCTGGGTAGTACAGACAACCCCTTATCGGGTTGCTGAGGTTGCCGCACTGCGTCACAACAAGTCACCTCTGCTGGTTGTTGAACGTCTTCCCAGTGACACACTGAACGTCCACAACCACCTCCGAGAGTAGCATAACATCAACGTGCGACTGGCAACCCACACTGGGTCGCACCGGTGGAGGAACCATCTCAACTGGCGGACGTGAGTAGGATACCTCAGCGTCAACAGGGCGTACAACCAACCGGTAGGAAGGTCGTTGGCAAGAAGGGTCTTCTCCGTAAAAAATCCTCTATCAAGGACTAAGCTTGGACTGCATGTCTTGCAACAAAGCCCAAGGTCTATGGGAGCAGGTGTGGCAACAGACGGGGTTAGCGACTGAAGCGGAACCATTTACCCTCCCTGGAAGCATGTTATGCTTAAATAAAAGTCCATAGGAGGCTAAGCAGCTTAAGGCTCCTCTCCAAATGACAGAGTCCTCAAGGGAATATCAGAAGGAGGGAGAACAGCACTTTCTCATCTACAGGAACCATATCCGAGAAAAGCTAGGTTCTCTCAGTGAGGGTTTCACTGGTGCAAAAGCAGCAGACCAGAAGGCAACATTATGAAACTGCTTGACAGTCTGTGAACTGTCAAAAACTGAACTGTCAACCACAACAGGAGCGTGAGGACATACAGCACTGGTGTATAAGTAGCTGTAACTGTTTGACAGTCTGTGAGTTGGCAACAACCAAAGTTGTGTGGGGAAGCCTCAACTCCTGACTGACTAGTTTGCTGCGGGCGAGTGGCGGTAACCACAGTGTGTTGCGGAGGCTGACACACCGTGTCAAAACACGGCAGCTTGTGGTAGCTTACGCACGGCAACGGAGTGCTCTGTGTGTGGGAGTCATCATACATCTGGCAGGGTTGACCGTGCATGGGTGGAGGAGCTCTCACAACAAGAGTGTGAGAGCAGGAAGCCATGCCGGGCGCACAACCGTGGGAGGTGTAGGCCCACGGGTGCATCGTCAACCTTCTCCGCAGTCGGAGTGTGGGAGCTGGCAACAACAAAAGCAGAGTGCTGGTGCGTGGGAGGGGCTGCGGTGGGTTGAGGAGCATGCGGTATGGTATGCGGAGCATGCTGTAAGGTATGCGGCTCATGCTGCATGGTATGCGGAGCATGCTGTAAGGTATGCAGAGCATGCTGCATGGGCTGCGGAGAATGCCGCATAGTGCTGGAACCCGGCAGCTCTACAGAACCTTCCCACTGCTGATGCGGTAGCTCACGCAAGTTAGCAGATGGTGCAGCAAGAACATGCGTCTGGCAGGGTGGACTGCGCATCGGTGGTGGAGCTCTCACAGGTGGAGTGTGGGAGCAGGCAGCCGCAGTATCTGCTGAGCGCACAACCTCGGCGGGTTGTAGGTTAACAGGTGCATTGTCAACCTTCCAGCACGATACTCCTGCATGAAGGAGCAAGCTGAGACTGTATAGTCTGCAGCATGGACCACTAGGGTCTATGAAAGACAACAACAAACGGAGCTACTGTCCGTTGTGACTGAGGGTCTAAAACAGCTGGTGCGGCAACAGACGGAGTTACTGCCTGTTGCGGTACCACCTTGCCTCTCTTGGGAGGTGTGCAGTTGTCGTACTGCAGTGAGTCCGAACTGACCCAGTGGCTACACCTAGGCCGTTGGACTTGCGCGGAAGGGACCGACTTGCACTTAAAAGCTGCAAGATTTGGTCCATGGTTTCTGCGAGAAACCTCTTCCGCAGACGAGGAATAAATGGGCTCTCTCGTCTTTGTGTGGGTGGGGTGATCACGTCGGCAACGTGTGTAGATACACCCGAAACCACGGAGGGAAACGTTTGTTCGTCGATCAAGACCTGTGGAACCCATAAGTCCTTCGACATTACTTCTCCCCTGGGCTTGGGAGCTTGTAAGAGGTATCGGACAAGGTGAACAACTGGCACGAACAAACGAACCCTCGAACGCAACACTGTAACACTTTGCGCATATCACTTTATCACTTTTGATTTTCTGTTTGCACTTATTTCACTGAACTCGAAACTTTAAGTGGTTTGTACCTGAAACACGCAATCCTATCCTTCATTAAAAGGTAGTAATTGCGAAAACAGTTTTACAAAGTAACAGAAAAACATAATGAAAGATAAAGAATTCAGTGGCTGGAAAAGAGACTAAACACTAGATCAAATAAACTACGTTTAAAATCTCTCACCGCATAAAGCCTGGGAACAAGAATAAAACTCTAGAAACGTTTTACCTTCTTCCCCTATAGCGACTAGGGAGAAGAGTAAAAAACGAGAACAACGTTACCCGCTTGAACGAAACGTTTATCCTCCTCTCTCTCCCTCCGTCTCTATATCTCTCTCTCTCTCTCTCTCTCTTGACTTAGAACCTGAGAGATGAGCCCAATTATATATCGTTAAAACATATTATTTGTTAAAGGAAAAAAAAAAAAAACTGAAAGGTTTCCCAAATAAAAAGTTCCTTTATTAGAATTAAAACCATTTAAGCTAAGAAAGAATGAACGAAACGCTAGAATCGGTTTACTCTTACTGCAACGTGAAACCGTGAAATACTCTCTCTCTATCGTAACGATAGAGCGCAAGTTGAACGTTCTGAACGTCAACAACTGCGGAGACTAAACTAAACGTTAGTTCAACTTTGAAAACAGTACGAGACTATCAAAGAAATTCTTTCAAAAACATTAAAATTAAAATAGCATAAATTCTTAACAGGAAAAACGATATGACGGGCTCAATGTTAATTAACTTCGGTTCCAAGTAAGGACCGCCTACTATTAGGAAAGGTCGCATATAAACAAACATAAAAATTAATTTTTAAAAGTTTATAATAAATGGAAAGTTAATCGAAGAGGCCTATAAATGGCGGAGAGATATAAAATAAATCTATAACTTTGTTAAGCAAAATTACCAAAAACCTAAACACACTTCCGTCTAAGGGAAGGGTGGGTCATTAAAAGTGAAAGAGAGTCTATACTCTCTTCGACACCAACACTTCCGTCTAAGGGAAGGGTCGGCCATTTAAAAGTGAAAGAGAGTCCATACTCTCTTCGTCACCATAATAAAATCTATCCAAAACGAGTTCAAGTTTTGAAATGAAGATAAAACCCCTGCATAGCGAAAGCTCAAAACTGGAATAGTGTACTTCACCAAAAAGTTGTGAAAACAAATCCAGTTAGGGACGGCGTATTAGTAGGTCTTGCCGGTGGCACGACAGAGGAAAAATTGAGTTCTTGTTGACAAGAAGTACTTGAGTACCTGCTCACAGATGGCGCTGTTGTGTACACCCCCACCTGTATAGCGATCGCTGGCGTATCCCGACCGTAGATTTCTGTCGGGCAACAGAGTTGACAGCTACATGATCATCGGGTAAGATTAATATTGAAAAACATCACTTTTAATTTAAGATTATATCATATCTATATTAGGTAATAAAAATATTAAGAGGCCAATGGCATTCATACTTGTACCAAATAAAAGTGTCCAAATTAAACTGAAAACCTTTTGTTCCCTTTTGATCACTAATGTTTCAGAAACCTGCAATAACATACACTACTACATGAGCCTTTTGTCACATTGAAAGGATTAAAACTTAAATACTAAGGAACAACAGTAATGTATACAAACAAAAGATACCTACACCTACCACTACTTGGTAACAGGTGGAAACACTACTACAATTATAATGAAAAGTGCAAACTAAATCTATTTGGTGGTAACCTTCTTCCATCACCATTAGAAAAAATTACAGTAACAATAGCACAACCTAACCTTTTCAAACGTCAGCTGAATATGTTTAAACCTTGTATTTGGTAACTTAAAATGCTTTCAGAAAATAGTACTGCATATCAGTTATTTTGGTCTGACAGCATGTTAGAATAAGTTTGTTATTCAGCTCCTTTGGTTTTATTATAAAAACAATTAGATATAAAAAAACATGAAACATACATTTAAGAATTAGGAGTATCCTAGTTTTTGTTACCCAAGTTCACAACCTTCTTATGAATTCAATTAATATTAACCATCAATTCCTGGCCTTCTCTTATTACTGTGCCAACATGAGAAAATACTGTAGGAAACCAATCATTTGTAGTAATATCAAGCAGCATTCTGCTGATACAACTCTACACATGAATTTCTGACATCACTAGACAATATATTATAATAACTTCCTCCCCATAAAGATGATCTATAATTCATGTTGACCCACCTTAGTATATGTCATGCTTTTGTCATTGGAATCCTCCTACTTGGTAGAAGGGATTTCAATTAAATTTGATAAACGAAATGGGAAATCTGTGTCAGGGTGCCTCCTTTGAAAGGATTCCTATTAAACTATCTATTAAAATAGACCATTTATCAATGAGCATAAAGTGAGAACGTTCGTCTATATCATGCTTCGATTGACATGACAACGCCTTTTACAAGGTAGACCATCATGAATAGATGAAGATGAAAAGAGGACTGTATGTCTGTAATATTTACTTGGCCGTCACAATACCTACACAGTTGAAGAAATTGGGAGCTCACTTATATAGTAGGGAAAAGTTATTGCTTGAACAACACCAGAATCAGGTATTATAAAGCTTTCTTAATTTTTAGAATATGCTTAACACTAAAGTAGAAGATAGAATTTGAAATGAAAAAATAATTTTTGGAGAAAAATCCATTTATCTACTTAACTTCTGATAAAGCTCTTATGTTATAGCTAGCTGGTCCCCTATCTTACTAAAGATATAATATTATCCCCTCTTTTGATACACTAAACAATGATAAACGCTTAAGGGGGGGGGGGAGATTTCATATTATCGATATGCTCATGATCCCAGAACTTTACTACTACACGTGATTCTTTAGAACACTCCATCACTTTTCATTACCTCAGCCAACGAAGTTGGAGGGAGGTTATATTTTACACCCTAATTGTGTCTTTCTTTGTAAACAGCTTCCTGGCTACAATTGTAATCATAGTGCAATGAAACTTGCAGAGATTAACTTTTATGTAGAAAGCTGGAAATGATTAAATTTTGGAAGATCATAGTAAAACATCAAGGTCACGGGCAAGCAAAATGTCCAATTCACGTTATCAGCCGTAAGTTTTGACATCGTTGTCACAGAAACTTCAAACTTGGTTCATATTTGAGTGTATGAAAATCCACACTAATTAATACATGGAAAGGTAAAATGTCAAGGTTGAGTCCAAGCTCAAGGTCAAGCAAAAAAAAAAATCCGGTCATCAACCATACAGCCACAATGTTAATCGTAAAGTAATGAAACTTGCAGGGACTTTAAACTGTTATGTAGAGCTGGAAATGATTAAATTTTGAAAAGTCAAAGGTCAAGGTCACGTACGAGCAAAATGTCTGTATCACATAATCATCCATAAGTTTGCATATCCTTGTCACAGGGGCTATTTGGTTCACATTGAGTGTATGAAAATCCACGCCTACTGACTGTCCCTCTAGTTGAATTTGAAATAAGCATAAGATTAATAGAACCCCTCTTCTTTGCCAGTAAATAATAAAAGATTAACAAAGTAACCAAGAAAATGCATGAATAACAATGGCAATCAGGAATAACTCAATAAACAAACTTAAAATTACAAGCACTAAATTTTTAGACAAAGGTTCGTTACAGATCGGACCACGTGTAGCTCACACGCCTTATTATTGTAGCCTAACGTATTGTGCAGAAAACAATAAACTATGAATGTAAACATGAATATTGAAGCATTTTCTCACAAAGTAACGTTAGTGGTCGCCATGGCTGAGGTAAGGAAATTCTGGGTGTATTGTATATGCACAAATAAAATCGCCTCTTTACCCTATGGAAGCATCTAAATAATAATCTTTCATCTGGCAATGGAACAGACCTTTTACAAAGTAAAAATTACAAAATCAGAAAATGGCTCTGTAAGACCAAACACTGGTAGTCGTCAATTTTCCAGCATATGGACCGACAAACGTGTCGTAATTCAACCTCGATGTATGTCAAACTTAAAAAGTGAAGTTTCCGTAGGTTTATTAAATTTTGTATTCAATTTTTAAATTTAGGAAGCATTTTAACAATCAACTATTACTGACTTTTTTGTTTACCTTTGGTTGGGATCAGTTGATCTTAAGGTCCTGCACATGTACAAATAACAAGGAGTACTGTTTATATAATGTCTTAACTTATTCCAAATATCTTCATAATGAACATTACATCAAATAGGATATAGTTTTCATAGTTTGTTTATAACCATTATTATTAGTGATCTTCTCTCTCTGTACAGCTAGTTCAATTTTACAGCTTCATACATAATTTTCATTTTTAGTTCATTATCAAGTCGTCATATTTCTTTAGACATGAGTGTTTAATTGTGCTTAAATAAAGTATTTTTGCATTGTTTTTCAATGTCGGAAGCATTTTAACAATCAACAATTACTTTTGTTTGTTTACATTTGGTTGTGATCAGCTGATGTTAACGTCACACTAATCTATTACGAATGTGTGCACATATGAATAACAAGGAGTATCATTATTTAATTTCTCAACTTATTTAAATATCTTCATAATGAATACTACATCAGCACCATTACACACACTCACTCTCTCTCTCTCTCTCTCTCTCTCTCTCTCTTTGATAATGGGAATACTAATATTACTTGGTAACTTATAGAAAGGAAATCACTCTATTTCCCAGCTCGCCTTCAGCCAGAGATATGACATCACCAGGCATACTACTCGGTAACTTATCGAAAGGAAATCACTCGATTTGCCAATCACACCACTGAAATACATGTTATCGTTACTTAATGTTTCAATGATTAGAATATTACTCGGTTATGAATCAATAGGGAATTACCAGCTTGCCTTCCACCCTAAAATATGACGCCACCAGACGTGATGTGAACTTGGCAAAGAATGACTTGCAAAATATATACGTAAAACTATTCTGATTTTCTTGCAAGAAATAAAAGAAAATACTAACTTACCAAGCAAAAATATTTCAATTTTTGTGTAAAAGAAAATATTTGCACTTTTAGGATACCTTCATAAGATAAATATCAATTTACAATCAGAGATGAAACAAAGAAAATAAAACTAGCATAAAATATAAGATTCTGTCCTAGTTGTAGAGTCAAATTTATGCTAAATAGTACTCATAACAACCAATACAGACACCTGAAAAAATTTGTGTCACTACTTGACATTCAGATTATGGGAATACTGTACTAACATTAATTAATAACCTATTGAAATGAAATCACCCAATTTGCCTACTCGTTTTCTGTCACAAATATGAGGTCCCCAGACAAATGAACTTGACAGATATTAAAACACTTATAAATATATTTTTCATTTAAAATGGATAAGGCATATTATTTATAAAAAAAGAAAAAAAAAAATGTTCTATTATTGTTACTATTTTCAACAGACTTGTGACGTCATCACAGTGAAAAAGTGGTCATAAAAGCGAAGTCATAAGTCGACAACTACCTGTTTGGCTATTTTCTTGGCCAACAATACCCTTACAACTCACAGCAATGAAGAAAAATACCAATTCTAATATGACACTCTTATATTGAATATTAAACTTTAGCCAAATCTGCCATTTTTAATGGCAAGTAAAAATCTAGGTGTCCAAGTTTTCATTACTTATGCATCTACAGTGATGACATTTTTGGCATAAAGGTACTTTACTGTATTCAGTAATGCCTACAACATGAAATTAATTAGTCCCGTAGTGGCTTTCGTACCGTCATTTTTTTTCATGTTGGGAGTGGCCTTTTACATGTAAATAGCCTAGTTTGTTCCAGGCCCTACAAAAGCACCACATTAAATGATTATAAGAAGGATACAATCCACTATACAGTACTCAACGAATTAATGTACAATCATTTTGATCATTCAAAAACAGCTTAACTATTGGTAACTTGTAAAAGAAATTTATAATTACAGCAAACAGTATAAAATACAGTAACAAAGGTGTGGAACCTTACCTTTGGAGTGAGGCAATGTCCGAGAGCGAAGTGGCAGGGCAGTAGAGGAGGATGACAAACAGCCGAAAACGTTAACAAGTGGCAGAAAATAAACACCTAACGATAAGCTTAAACAAATTTTTTTTTCTTTTTTTTGCCTTTTTCTAATTATGTGTTTTTTACTTTACGTTTTGTATTTTCTAAATTTAATTACATACTTTATTCATCACTGCCACTTTTTTTTCGTTTTGTTTTACTATCTTATTCTTGGCCTGCTAGTACCAAAGGGCTCTTTAAAATCTATCCAAGGAAGCTTGTTTCTGCCTATTTAAAATGTTCCTAAAATAACTCAGGCAAACGTCATTTACGTATTCAAGTGCACGACCGGCGACAACTTTTTCTGGATCTCTTTTTGACAAAAGCCACCATTTTATAGTAGCAAGATAGAGCCTCCTTAATTTCTGCAGTGGTCATAAGGTCATCCTCCTCCCATTCGCTGCTAGAGAATTGTTCCTGAACTTTGTTCACTTGCATAGCCTCCAACTCCTTCAGGTCATCCGTCGTAAATTCCTCTTGGTGCTCCTCAATAAGCTCATCAATGTCGGCCTCATTAACTTCCAGACCAATGGAGGTCCCGAGTGTAACAATCTCGGCAACCTAAGGTTGAGCAACAGGTTCAGGATCGTCAACATTTTCGGAATAATCTTCAGCTTGATCTGCGTGGAAGCCCTCGAAATTTCATGTGGAGACGGCATCAGGCCACAGCTTATTCCATGCAGTTCAAGGTGTGCCTCGAACACTCCTGCCAAGCTGTATTGATGGTTTTGAGGTATATCACAATATCGAAATGCTCCTTCCAAAATTCACGAAGATGAGGTTTGTGCTATAAGTGATTTCGTATAGACCTTGAAGTTGGAAATTACTTGCTGGTCCATGGGTTGGAGGAGAGGGGTGGTGTTAGGTACATGAAACCCTGATGAACGAATACTCTGCTAGGATATCTTCCTCAAAGCCTGGAAGGTAAGCATGGGCATTGTCCAACATCCGCAGGCATTTCAGGGGGAGGCACTTCTCTTCTAAATATTTTTTCACAGTCGGGCCGAAGCAAAAGTTCATCCACTCAGTGAACAAGGTTCTTGTTACCCAGGATTTTGCATTAGCCCTCTACAACACCTGAAGCTTCTCCTTCACTACTTTGTGGGCCTTAAAGGCTCGAGGAGTGTCGGAGTGATACCCCAGCAGGGGTTTCACCTTACAATCCCCACTGGCATTTGGCATTTGCAGAGAGTGCAAGGGTAAGCCTGTCCTTCATAGGCTTATGCCTGGTAGCTTCTTTTCTTCTTCTGTGATGAATCCGAAAAGGAATTTTCTTCCAGAAAAGCCCAGTTACATTGCAGTTGAAGATTTGCTGGGGACTGTAGCCTTCACAGACAGTCAACTCATCGAACGTCTTAACAAAGGTTTTGGCCGCTTTCGTGTCCGAGCTTGCAACCTCCCCATGATGCACCACCAAATGAACGCCAGACCGTCTTAAATTTTTCAAACCACCCCCTAGAAGCCTTGAACTCTGGGGGTGCCTGCTTCGATATACTGTACCTTCTCCTGCGTCGGCTTTGGCCTAATCACGCACGAGATCATTGAAAATGGCGCTGGCCTTCTGGGAGATCATCGCTTCGGTGATTGTGTCTCCTTGTCCTTAATCCAGACAAGCAGCAGTCTCTCCATCTCATCGTGGACGCGGCTTCTTTTGCTGGAGAAAACAGTCATGCCCTTAGAGGGTGTTGCTGCTTTGATGGCTTCCTTCTGTTTCAGGATCATTCTTATCGCGATCACACTTATCCACATGCAAGCCTCGTATTCTTGATCATTTCTATCATTGTCTCCATAGAAAGCATCATCCTCTCTTTCCCTGCACATCAGCAACTTTCTTGGGACACATGGCTAATAAAGTAACATAATATCGCAACACGATGCAATAAAATATTCAAGAAATCGAAATCGCAAACAAAAAGTCAAAGCGTACGATACCGCTGCTGAAATGAAAAGAAAGAGGAATGCCAAAATGTAGATGCATGATGGGATACAATACAGTAGATGCTGACCAATAGGAGTGCATGATCTTATGGCGATAACTAGCATCTGAGAAGGGAGATAACCAATGGGAGCGCGGGAGGATGGTGGCGAGTTTATGGGTTGGCGGCGCAAATTTTAAAGTCAGTCTCGGAAACAATCGGGCTCTTGTAGAGTACAGTACTTCCTTTTGTTGCATGAAACATTCTTCGTGATCTATATCTATATACCGAGGCACTTCTCCAATTTTGGGGGGTAGCCAACATCAAACAAATTAAATAAAAGGGGACCTTTCCTCTCTATGCTCCTCCCAGCCTGACAAAGCACTCAACCGAGTTTGGCTGGTACTGCTAGGCTACCACAGCCCACCCTACCCCGTTATCCACCACAGATGAAGGTTCATGCGAGTCGTAACTTCGCATCTTGTTTCGTAGGGTAAAAATTTCATAAGCAGATTCTTTCATGTCGAGAAGTATGACTGTACTAAACTGTAGAATTTATTATGTAAAATGGCAAGATTCATTAAAATAAAAATATTTCTCTTGCTATTAATTTTATCTAAATAAAACACGTAATTGCATCAAAATTAAAATTAATTATGATTAGAACAATGAGATATGACATGAAATGAGAAGAGAAAGTTGAGCTGTATCCTTTCATGACACCCAAGATAAAATGTAGAATTGTGACTAATATACTAACACAGATATTATAGATTTCTTCAAGATATTTTTAGGTCGAATTTGACTAATATGATACTAACACAGATATTATAGATTTCCTTAAGATATTTTTAGGTCCCTCACATTCCAATTAATGTAACATAACCTTTATGAGGAATCATAATTCTCGGTAACTACAGTGCTTTGCATGAAAAACACAACAAATGATTGATTTCCAACAAAACTTACTGGGTTGCTGCAAGACGGACATACACTTTAAAGCAAAATTCACCGCATGTATTTAAGGTTCAACTCTTTATGTGACAGATATAAAATTCTATACTAAACAAAGCTTTAGAAAGGATAGACAGCCTTGGGTGTCCAACAATAAACAACCCACACCTTACCTGTGGGATTAGTTCCATAAAAAAGGAGGGGTCACAATATTATGGCCCTCATCTACGACACAAAAGAAGTTTTAATGATGTTGCCCAATGAGGCATGGTAACGGCAACTGCATAGAATCTGTATGCCAGTATGTCAGCACAACAATTTTTTTCTTTGTACTTGTTAAAAAAAATGAAGAAATAAAAAGAAAATTCCACATAATACACACAAATGTGTTACTAAAAATTAAATAAGCTCATTATTAAAGGCTAGCAGATCTTTCTGTCTGCATTTAAAGGCTGTTTGTGCTGTAGGTTACTATATCTATGATATAAAAAAACATCTACAACATTCTTACTTTAAGGCAAAAAGTTACATTTTTACAACTGTAGTTCATACAGACTACAGAATCTGTTTCAAGAATAGCCACTTAGTATCAAAATAAGCTATACTTTAGTACATACTTGACATACTAATTCAACTGCCACAAACGATCAAGCTTTATCTTGATAAGGCCTTTCCTTCTCTCAGTTCTTACACAGATTGTAAGGGGGGGGAAGCACCATTTCGAAGATTATTTAAATAGAGTATGGAGAAATTCAGTCATTATGAGGTTAGTGGAAGAAAATCATTTTAAAATGCAAGGTGGGGCATCATCCAAGGTTACATTTCAAGCATGAGCCGTCACCAAACAAAGCAGCAACGTTGAGTGGTAACTCCAAAAAAAGGGCGCACTTGGTTTTGGGTTATTTTGAGCAAAAAGTCTAATACTTAAATGCCACCAAGCATCATCACAATACACATAAATTCACAAACTGACTTAAAAGTACATCTGAGGAACGCGTAGAGACAAAACGCTTCAATCCCTTGGCCATCAAATACTTGGCAAGATCTTTCATGAGAAATCACCAAATAAAACAAAGTTCGACTTCCTACTACCGAAGTGGAAGATCATGTGGGGGGAAAAGCACAAGCCCACTATAAAAAAGTAGGCCTCTTTCTAATCCACTTCAATATGCTACAATTACTAACCTTTAGGTCTACGGGAAGCATCATTAGGTCTTTTGGGCCCTTCGGCACACACGCTCAAAAACCTTTCAATCTAGAAAGATCTCTTTGGTGGCCAGACCAGTACCCTTGAGCTGCTTATTGTACATAACAAACCTTTTGTCCATTTCTCTCATCTTCATTGATTTTGCTCTCTACATCAACTCAACTCTTTGGCGTTGTTCATTAAGTTACCGATGACCATTTTTCTTGTGTTGGTACATATCATACTTCGTCCGAAAAAGTGCCCCACACGTACATGAAAAGGGCTCCCTACCTGCAAGCAAATTATTTAAGGATTAAATATTTTTATTCAAAACACATCTACGTTTCATAAATATAACCTCTAAAATATCCCTTGAACTGAATAAATTTTAAATAAATCTACTTCTTAAAATAAGATAAATTATTTCAATGCTTGTATGAAATACATGTGCTATTAATTCTTCAAATGAAAAGACTGGCCACAATAATCAAGAGAATTTTAATAATAAATTTGATTATATCTATAGAGGTACTCCTTGATTAAAAACTTATCAGATTAACGACAATTCAATGTTAAAACGGCCTCCATGGCATAGAGATGAGCAACCAGACATCCTTTTTTTTGTTAATTGTATTTAGTATTTTCTGTATCATATGTAGACTAATCCTAGTTTTGTAAATAATTTAATGGTTTGTAAACCAAGTTTGGGTTTCCTTTTGAATTTTCTTTTCAAAGATAAATATTAGGTACTGTATATAGTACTATCTTTTAATAAACTTCCTACTATACGGAACCACTAGGAGCAGAGAGTTGCCCATAATGTAATTCAATTGTTTTGGATATCTGATTATCTACTTATATTACCATAACAGTTTTAAAAAACTCGCAAATCTTTATACAGCATATGCAGAATAAGCATTAGTAATATGATTTCAGTAAAAACCAGAGGGGTACTAAGTAGAAAGCATGCCTTTGCCACACCAAACAGTCTTAATTTGCAATCAACTCCACTGTATACTTGTACGTCACTTATTTTCTTCAAAATAAAATAGATTTGTCCTTGTGTCATACCCCCACCAAGCAAACAAAATTTTGTTGAAATTGGTTTGGTAATTTTTGCGCAATGTTGTTCAGCAACAAAAAATAAACTAAAAATATTTGCCATTTCCTTAACATTGTGATTATTTTCAAAGTATGCACTGTACTTTATCAAAATTTTTCCAGATTCATCCTTGAGTCATACTTAATATGACTACTAAGTTTGGTCAAAATCGGTACAATAGTTTTTGGGTAAAGTTAGTCGCAAGTGAAAAAACAACCATAAATAAACTAACAAACAGACTGGGGTGAATACACACATTCACAAAACCTTTGATTTTGCCGGAGGCAATTAGCGACTGCCTTTATAGTTAAGAGAGAGGAGAGAAAGAAACCCCCAGCCATTATGAATTCATAGATTAGACTGAGCTATGGGCAGTGGCTCACACCAACCAACAAGCTATATTCAGTCACAATCAGTTCACCTTGAAGTCAAATGTTATTACCTGCACATGTATACATCAAAATATTATTATATATATGTACATATTGTATGGTGTGTGTGTGAGAGAGCGAGCTCCCATTAGAGCTATATGAGATATACTACTAGGGGTTTGTGCATTATTAAGAGAGCACTAAGACATAGGTGCATAATCATAAGCAGCAACTCAACTACAGGTGCTTGCTATCAATTGCAAACGTTCTCAACTGCTCGTAATCGACTGTTACTAGCGATCAGTCACACAACCTTTGACCTAGTTGCCATCCTCTTACCCGCTTCCTTGATTGCTCTTCCATAGAAATACCACTTCTAACCCTCTCATTTCTTCCCACACAAATACAACCCAACGGATGGACGTAGGTTAGATAGGGAAAAGAATACAATAAATCCTACACAAAAACAAACTGGAGGTCAGGTTTGTATACTTAGGAGGAATGTAATTACGTCAGAAGGGGCCTAGCAGGCAGGATGCCGATTTGGTCATGGCACTTAGGCATATAATCCGAGTGGTCGTGCCCGATAGCCTTAAGTGCATCGCCACTTGCAAGGCAAATAACACATCAGTCGCTTGCTGGTACCTTTCTAGTCTTTGGCATGTCGCCCCATGCTGGTTGACTAGCGAATCCCAACCCTAGTTGCTCAGCCCCTTTTTTCTTTTAATCCCGAACATGTTTCGGACGGATAGTAAATATGCGCACAAGCATACCAATCAAGCACTTCTTCAGCATAGTCTAAGGAAAGTTGCTGTCCCTGAACCAAAGGATGATGAAGTGACAACCTTGGAAGACCAGATAAGATCAAAGGCACAACTGACACATGCCAGGAAGAGAGGCAAGGCACCTACTTTGACAATACATAAAAGAAAATTGTAACAACACAATAGAAGCTTAGCATGGGCCCCGAATAAGGATGGCATGAAAATTACCAAAGTGTTCCACAATTTTCTCTTCTTCCACTAGTCAATTTTTTCAGTAAGGCAGATTTGCACCAACTTAGAGGGGTACCCTTTTAGCTCAGAAATGTATCCTAAAAGCTGATTGGTTGGAGGTATATTTCTCCGAATACCATCATTGTTTTCAAATAATTACCAAGTAATGTGAATCAAAATTTCTCCCTCAGATATAGGTTTTGGAAATAAATAATGCTAACGAATAATTATGCTATAAAGTACCGTGATGAGTATTGCTATGAGACCAGGGAGGACGAAAACATTGAAGGACCCTTCCTTCGGCTAACACTTGTGCTGGATTTTCGTTAGTTCATAGACAAGTAAAAAAGACAGGTGAAGTGTGCCCCCTACAACACCTAGGGTCGGTGCAAGTGGTTCTTTAACACTTTTGCCCTCTATAGACCAGTCACTCAGTGGTGTGAATAGCTAACAGAGGCAGTACTGTCTTCTCTCCAATTTACCAACTGATGGTAGAGATCCAAGAGTGGGCAGTGCTTTATTTAGTCACTAAGTCACAGTAATCTCGGTGAAAGAAGTTTGGGGAGGAGAAATTGAGCAGGAGGATGCATATCATAGGCGTAATATGGTCTTTGCATCACCAGATATTGGACAAAACCCTGACTGATGGGTTCTACAAGAATCGATTTGTTCCCAACCTTGCAAATCGGAAACTTCCGATGTTCTGCTCGCCAATGCCAGACCCAAACGAAGCGTTCAAGAAGGCATTCCAGCATCCTTGGGATGCCTTCGTTCCCCAAGCTTTAAGCTGTTCTGCCGGCCAAGGAGTATCTGGAATAGAGTTAAAGCCACTCCCAACTCAGTTTAACTCTAATAAAGTCTAGGGTCTCAGGTAAATTGGTACCCATACCTTCTATCCCACCAGATAGAGGCCTGGGGTTTACCCCCTCAGTTCAACATTTTCCATAACCCACACTCCCAGAAATCACAAAACTTAGTGGTCTCTCTTCAGAGTCAAGAGTGGGACAGTATCCGGCATCTCCTCTCAGAAGACAAACTTTTTCCGCAAAGTTGCGCAAGAGATGTCAGGATACTTCTAAGAATCGTCAACTTTAGTGCCAAGCAAAGTGCGCAAGAGATGTCAGGATACTTCTAAGAATCGTCAACTTTAGTGCCAAGCCCAGTGGAAACTTCTATAGTTAGAGAAGGGGACCTTTCCTCTCAGAGCCTCTATGAAGGAGTTAGCTGGATGTTGATTTTACCTCGGAAAAAAAAGGACTCTTCTCAGAATCAGCAATGAGATTGCATTACTCAGCCTTGAAAGTCAGGATTTTAGGCTGAAGGGAGTTTATTTTAACGCTTCAGCTAAACTCTTCATACTAACAAGGAGTGTTGAATGGACTTGTCATCTGAGAGAGGTGACAAGCCATAATCAGACAGTACTAAATCTGGTGCTTCATGGAAAGGACTCCATAGTACAGCTGGGACTTACCTCATATAGAAACCTTCCCTAAAGAAGGGGTTTTCGAGCTAAAACACCCTGATTCCATCTGTTCTCAATGCTAGGATTCTTTGTTTCAGTTCATAAGCCAAAAAGACGCAATAGACATTCGGGATCAGCTACTTTTGGGATTTTGTTAGGCTGCTTGACTGCTACTTTAAACATACAAATACAACTAGACCTCACCCACAGCTCCTCCGTATCATAGAGTGAAAAAGGTGACTTAATACAATCTTCTGGCAAAGAGAAATCTTTGACTGTACCTATTTGCCAGTCTCACTCCTGGAGAAGCTCGGGGTAATCTCAGGATGCCAGGGGCGTAGCTACAACCCTGTCATTCCATACGCATCCCTCTGTGGCGCAGTCACATGAAAACATGAGACAATATTTATTGCCCATAGGTCCCCAAGCATTGAGCTAAGACCGGAAGTAGCTGCACAGCAAGTGGTATCACTGCCTTGGTTCCTTTGCACAGGACCCAAGCAACAGACGGATTGAAGAACGAGGTTACATGTTAGACTGGGATGAAAGTGAAGATTGACTGGGACTTTCCTTACACTTTCATTTCCCCTCTAATGGGGTACAGCATCAGAAACCCTGTCAGCTGTAATCGATTCACCTATAGGTAACCCCCACCTTATTAATAGTGCTTCTATATTATGGAATAAGTGTCAATCCACACACTCCTTAAGAGGGGGAGCATGCAGTACCCAGGCTAACACATTACTTTAAATATGCCACCACATGGTGTATACTAAGCAAAGCTATTGCATACTATTGTACTACAACTTAGTGGGAATCAGGCAAACCCCATTAGTATACTATTGCCTTAACGTTACACCAATTAATTGTCCTTTATTGCAAAGGCCGTGGATCCGCTGGTAGAGTCACACCACTGGTGTGCGAGCAAGGTATTAGGAACCTGAACTCTTGCTACAACTAAGTCCAAGTTTAGGCATCCGGGGATTAGTTTTCCCGCTAGTTTGAATAGGAACTGCCTCACGCCTAAGGATGAATTTCCTATATAAAGGACGATGGTTTACTGTATATTTGTGCTGGAACAATGAAATTTATGACTGAAAGAAAAGCACACACTGTACAGTAATTTTACCTAAACAAGAAATCAATACGTAAATGAAAAACAAGTTCAGATATGATGATATACTAATAATGCTGTTTGGTACATTATGTTTTTTATCTTTGGTGCTTCTATATTGTATGCCAAAACTAGCAGTCAGCTGACTGAAGAAAATACCGTAGATTTTCAGGCCTTGTCTCCTTGCTAATTACCATTTTTTCAAGAAAACATAAGAAAAGATTTTTTCAGGCCTAGCCTACAAGCGATTCTGTTGACATTATGCATCTAGGAAATTTTATGCCTGAGATGTTGACAATAAGGTTTTTCAATGATGAAGGACCTAATAGTATCATATCCATTTTCTAGTTCATTGCCATTGGAAACATGTCTATCATCAGTTTTACCCAACCTTCCAGATGTCCTGACACACCAAAGTATGAAGAGACCATTTTATAGGTAACAACTGATCCCTTCTACTTAATTTATCTGCAATCACATTTTGACCCCTTGGAAAGAGAAGAGGGAGCAGTGATTTGCCGCACCTCTGTCCAAAATACGTTTTGGTCAGAAGGAAAAAAAAAAAAATTCTTACTTTTTTGCCCCCTTTTTTATTTCTGTATGTCAAAGCCGTCATGTTGTCCAAATGTACAGCAATCATTATAACTTTCGCTAGATTCTGTCTAATGCCTTCAACAATAGTAGTAACTCTCAGCAATTTGTGTAGAAAAGCATATCATAAATTTGGACCGCATGACCAGTGATGGGGCCAGAAGAACATTCAGCATCCAGAGGCAATTGGAGGAAGCCATGCTATTGCACTTTGAAGTAAAAGTGAAAAGTTTGGACAACAAGATGGAAGAGGGGAACTGGAAATGAAGGTAAAGTGCCCTATTATAATCCAGTACACTGAAAATTATACATATAAATGCAAAAGGTTAAAAAATAGGTTAAATTTCACCACACATTATATCTTATTTGTGTGAGGAATATGTGTGGTCTGGTCTGCTATTACGAAGAGGAGACCAATGAAAATTCTAAGATCTGTAACAGTAATAGACAACTGGAAACCCAGTGAACTCAAATTTTCCAAAATACTACCCCAATGGAATAACTACACACACTAAACACTGCTAAAATTTTAAAATATTCAAAGGTCCACATTCCCCAATTTACATAAAGTAGTCTCCATAAATTCACCAAGTTACCTAAAACAAAAGACTGAATTTGTTTCCTACCTTCTGAATGCATGATAGCCATATGAGTACGAAGAGTAGCAGCATCACGATACATTCTTTTACACGTTGGACACGGTCTAGGCTCATGGAAGGCAAGCTTCCTTTGATATTGCTCTGAAACATAACAGTTGGTTACTTTGATGAGTAATTATTTGTTAGACTATAATTTGAGTATCTGTTAGCAATGAATTTCAGGATGAAATACAGTACTCCAGCACCTAAAAGTCTTCAGAAACAAATTTTTTAAAAAAGGATGCATGTATGAAAGGAAATAGGATAGACATTGAAATGAAGCACAATTATATGAACATTAAATTACTTTGCAATAACCAATGTAATCTAATATTATGTAGAGAAAATCTAAGGTCTACTCTTAATTTGTGATTAAAAACACGGTTATACATTAATTTAAGGAAATCAGTGCTGTATAATAATTTTCATCAAACAAAAATTTAAACCAGAATGCTGAAAGAATTCATTAAAAAGTCATATTCACAAAATCTAGGTTAGCAAAAAAGTAAAAGGATGAGATTATTATTATTAATAGCTAAGCTACAACCCTAGTTGGAAAAGCAGGATGCTACAAGCCTGGAGGCTCCAACAGAGAAAATAGCTCAGTGAGGAAAGGAAAAAAGGAAAATAGAATATTTTAAGAAGAGTAACAATACTAAAATAAATATCTCCGATATAAACAATAAAAATTTTAACAAAACAAGAGGAAGAGAAATAAAATAGAATAGTGTGCTCGAGTGTACCCTCAAGCAAGAGAACTCTAATCCAAGAGAGTGGAAGTCCATGGTACAGAGACTATGGCACTACCTAAGACTAGAGAACAATGGTTTGATTTTCGGACGTCCTTCTCCTAGAAGAGCTGCTTACCATAGCTAAAAGTCTCTTCTAACCTTACCAAGAGGGAAGTGGCCACTGAACAATTAGTGCAGTAACCCCTTGAGTGAAGAAGAATAGTTTGGTAATCTGTATTGTCAGGTTTATGAGGGCAGAGGAGAATATGTAAAGAATAGGCCAGAGTATTCAGTGTGTGTGTAGACAAAGGGAAAATGAACCGTAAGGATCCAATGTAGTACCTTCTGGCCAGTCAAAAGACCCTAAAACTCTCTAGCAGTAGTATCTCAATATGACTAATATGACTCCTAATCACACTTTGTAAAATTTCAATATATTTAATTTATACATTTACTTTGGTATCTCATGGATGTAATCACAAAACAAAAATAAAAATAATGAAATTAAAACTAAAGGCTATAACTCAACTCTTCCAAATTCATGGATAGCCTTGAGACATGATTCTAAAAGTACAAGTAGAGCTTTCAAACTACTTATTCTTTCAAATGGTATTTCATTCATAATTTCAAGAGGGAAACCAAAAAGATATAATGTATCATTTTGAAAGTATGTGAGAATTAGACTGAATAATCACTAAAATTGAGAAAATCAACTGCAAGAAAAATAGTATAGTTTTTAAATATCAAAACCTAAGGTCTTTAGAGAAACTGCCCAACTTATGAAAGTCAAAAGCATGTCTTTTGGGAAGCTATTATTCAATAGTTGAAATGAACTACTAACTATCAATCTACATACACTTATTGTAAACACTTTTCAATCTTAAATTGATGCACAAATCTGTTTTTTCACTTTATATTACATGTAGCCTATAGCCAGCAATCTATGACACCTATTTCACACATATTCAAACTACCAAAGGCCAAAAAACCCAGCTCTCATCAACAACTGCAGGCTTTATAAATAAGACGTGGAAACACTAGTTTTTTATTCTAATTATGTATCTGACATAAATATTAATGGGCATTTAACTTTTATTAAGAGATTCATTATATAGAAATGTGTTCCTGTGAAAATGTTTCCTATCTCTATATTAGTAAAACTGAAAAAAGGTACCCAAATGTAGGCAGTATAGTAAGTAGGGACTACACTATACTATCTACACTGCACAAGGAGCAAGAAGAAATCATTACAGATTCATGGTAAATACAACTTTTAGAAGTAATTTGTATTTTCATAGCTATATATACAAGTTTTAAAAGTAATTTGTATTTTCCATAGCTATACAAACCTGATTCCTTTAAATAGGAATATTGTTCTCAGCACTAAAGCTGGAACAGCTATTGAAGTCATTAACAAGGTAGTTACTGCCAGGTAGTGAGCAAGGGTGAGAATACAAACCCCCATCTCTCGAAAGGTCTTCAAAACCTTCCTACTCAGGACTGAAAGGGGTGATTGACATGGGAAGTGAAGTTTACATAGCTAGGAAAGATAAAAATTACTTTCAAAATCAATTGCTCTTATGAGTATACTTAAAGAACATATAATAAAGTCCTTCAAGTAGGAAGACTCACTGATTGGTGGGTCAGAAGTCCCCCTTGATTTGAACTGGTTGGTTCTTATTCTTCCATGGAAATGTCAATCTACCTAGTCCCATAAGGGAGCGAAGGAGAGGACTCCAGCATTCTTCTATATGTCTACCATAGGGATGAATGGGCTGATAAGATCTGGCCTGTCCAAAAAGATTGGTACATGGTTAAAGAAGGAATCCCTTGCCCCTATGGGGAAAGCAGACCGGAATATACCTAACGAATAAAGATTGACGGGATGGTATACATTCCACCATCTTCCTCCTTGTCTGGGGAGGATGGGAGAGTTACTACTAAAGACTCTAAAGAATGGAGCTCTGAAGTGTAGTTTATCAGCATCAAATCAGATCCAGTGAGTAACGCTTCGACTGCTTCGTCCCTAAGAAAGGGGTAGAAAGGATGAAGGAGAAGAACCAGTCATTCTACCTTCATTCCAGACTTTCTTCTATACGTTACCATACACACCATGCTTACTGTCCTGCATGGAAGCTGGGCTTGCTACATAGGTACTTGAGCAGCCACCACAAGACCAAGTACAAAGGCATCAAGGGACTATGTCAGTGGTCGAGGCGTGGATCGCCTCCCAAAGTCAGAAACAGAATGTGTTTCATGACGCCTAGTTCTCTGTCCTGCCAGGGCAAAGGAAGAGTTGCTGATACTCATCTGAGTTATCAGGTCTCTTTAGATAGCACTGCAGAGCTGTGACAGGACACAAAAGCATCTCTCAATACCACCTGACGCTTCATATAGAGAGAGATGGACAAGGGTTCAAACCTGATGTGTCCGGTCAATTTCTGAGTTTTGGCAATGCAACCTGCCAAAAAACTAAAGGATCCACTCCTCAGCATGGGAGACTAAGACAGAGAGACTGTGCAACTCTCCCAAACCCTTTGCTGATGTAAGGCAACAAAGACAGTCTTGAGAGTAAGAACCCTGACAGATAGCTTTCTCAAACGGTCAAGTGGGTATGCGTAAGAGCCTCGTGAATGAGTCAAGTCCCACTATGGGGCCCGAGGTTCCAGGATTTGCAGGACAGTTCGTAGCTATTCACTAGCATAGACAACTCCCACAACGAGCTTCTCTCGGTGAAGAAAGATGAGGAAATCTATGATCCGAGATAAAGATGTTCTGAACAGAGATGAAGACGTCCTACCACACCAATTAGAGAGAATGGACCACTTTTCCTGAAAGAATGAGGGCCACAGGGACATTGATTTGAACTAACAGAATAAAATAACACTCAGCATGTGGTCCTCTGGGAGCCACCAGGGTAAACCTGAGTCCAGGCGTAATCCAAACTCGGTTGAATAGAGGACGGAACTAAGTTGAACAGCAAAAAGACAACCATTTTCACCTATAACCTACCCCAAGTAACTAAATGTGTCTGTTAGACCATTCCTACCTGGCTGCCTACTCTATGACATGGAATGCTGTCCTGTTGTGCATTCGCTTTGTCAGCTTGCAGAGTGGGCGCAGGATCATCCCCTTTTCTTGACATAAGCATAATGGTGGACCTAATTCCTCAACAAGTCATTCAGATGTGCGGGATACATCTTTCGACATATCTCAGCACAACTGCATGTCCTGAGACGGAAATTCGAGTGGGACTACCCCAGCAAGTGTTTCTTTGTTCAGCCAACAGGTAAGACCGTCCCATGCCAATTGCATGTCCTGAGACGGAAATTCGAGTGGGACTACCCTAGCAAGGGTTCCCTTATTCAGCCAACAGATAAGATCATCCCAAGCCACCAGGCCCACCTGCTGTAACAGGAAGGGATGAGAGATCACTGGAAGCTGACCAGTAATTTTGCAAACACCACTGAAGAGACATTTGGCGGAAGAACCTGTGAGGACAGGTAGCCGAGAAACACTACCAATGCTGAGCTGGTATTTCTGTCCTGGACAGAAATGGTCACTCTACCTCTTTGGGCTCGTAAATGCAGTTGTCTGACTGAAAGACTTGCTGCTGCAGTGTCTATCAGCATGCTCAAGTACAGTAGAACCTCACCATAATGGACTAAATCCAGATAACTAGTGTGGTGTTTGGTTGGCAAAGGTCACTGTAAGAAGTAAAACATAGTTTTGAGATATTTATATTTCTTCACTGTACAGGTAGTTCTTGACTTACGACCTATGCAAATTATGACCGTTTGACTTTATGACGATTTTTTCCTCCTCCTGCAATAATTCTTCCACTGGGAGGATGGACACTCCCAACACTCAGTACAAGGTAACACTTGAAAACGCGAATAACCTCAGCATGGAGGGCATAACCAGTGAGGATCCATTTCAGGAGCACTCATAAAAGAACCACAGGTCTTCGGCGACACTCCAGGACATTTCCGCATAACAGACAACACCCTCAAATAAAGTTATTCAAACTAAACACGCTGGGAGGAAAAATACTATTAAAAAAATTTCTGCCTAAAAAGTTCCAGCCAGCAAGATATTGTACTCTCACTAACACCTGAAATTTAGCGAGTTGTCAGTGAGCCGGCAGGGTGAGGGAGGGTGGTGTCCTCCCTGCTTTGAACAGACTACTACCTGCTGAATGTTTACGCCTCATTACAATTTTAACTGGTGTGTTCCAGCTTCGTTGTTATCTATTCTCCTAAATAATGATGGTTTGCTTTCATGTAGGAACATATCACCTTTAAGTAAAAAAAATCCACCAATGATATATAAATTTCTTTAGTTGTGTAGATTCTATATAAAAAAAAAATTTTAAGAATAAATTACCCCATTATAAAAAATCCATACCTAAGGTTGCTTGAACCTCCTGTAGAGAGACCATTGATGGATGGATGTACTGTTGACCAGAAGTGGATGTAGAAAGGCTACTAGTAGTAGTTGGCGGTGCACACGTTGCTGTGGCTGGCGTCGTTCCAGACGTTGCTGTTGGTACTGTAGATAATGCTACTGTTGCCGAGGCTGGTATGGGAAGTAAAATTTTTTGTACCACTTTGTCTAGGTTAATTTTGCCCTCCACCATGGACTTCGAAGAACCTGAAATTCAAGGAATTCATTATTTCCTCAAAATACAGAAAACTTGTAACATTCATGAAAAGTGCTTCGCTAATCCCAAAAACTGTTTACATTATACATAAAGTTTCAATACAAACCATTTAATCAACTATGCTTGACATTATCTCTAGAATGTTCCCCTGTTCACAAGGCATATATCTACCAGACAGAAGCCATGTGCAGAAATCATACTGACCCACAGGTATGTCCTACTACCATAACCCCTTTTTTAACTGTATTTAGTAAGGGAAAAAGTACTGCATTAAAGTGAAGCACTTGTATTACATAAGACTCTCATTAGATTGGAGTGATAGACTACTTACCACTTACTAGATGTACATAGTTACTAAAAACCCTGGAGGTCTATACCTCTTGACATAAGTGGAAATGGCTTACATTCCATTGACACACTGTTAATTGTTCAGGTCCATTATTTATCTTATTACTGTAGGATTCCTTGCTTACCTATCTTAGCCAATAGGAAACTATGCTCTTAGTTAACTTTCTCTTCTGCTGACCAAGAGAATGTAGGGCTTTATAAGCATATTGTAGTCCCCTTAAGCTTTAATTCTTAATCTGTTTCTCTTTCTTACACTGATTAAAATGATGCCCTATCTTACCACATTTGAAACATGCACCTAATGCCCATCTACATTCATTCTTTTTATGCCCTACTTTCCCACACCTATAACACTTCTCTTCATGGATACAACTACTCGACCTATCTCGCTGCTCACTAGCACTACTCCTATCTCTCCTTAGTGGTTTTCGGAAGGAATCTACGATTTTTGTTTCTTCTGCTGTACATGTCTATTGTATGGCACCTCTGAGAGGAAATGTCCTTGCGAGGTTGTGGTAGCCTAATGGAAATGTTGCTGCACGGCAGGGTTCGAGACCTGGCTGAAGTTCGATAGTTCCTTTCCTGCTAAGTCATCAGCAGTCTCCCCTCCCTGGTCCTAGCTTGAAAGGAGAGGGGGCTTAGGCACTGATCATAAGTACATATGGTCAATCTCTAGGACAATGTCACTGTCCCTTACCTCTGCTATTCATGAGCGACCTTTAAATCTTAAACACTACCTTCCTTGGGGTTACATTGACGTTACCAGGCCACCTTAGGGTGGGAATAAATAGCAAACAGAAGTACTGTTTAACTGGTGGCAGAATGAAGATATTGGCAGGTTACACAGGTAACTGTTGCGTTAAGTTATCGAGAAACCCCTAACACCTCACTTTTTCCTTAATATTCCTAGCACACAACAATACACCATCCAATTTATCTATCAGAAAAGCAAAAGACTAGAAAAGCCACTTGGGGATGACAGGAGTACGTCTGCTATCCGGCAGCTGAAAAATTGGCTACCCAGTGTACTAGCAAGGGGGAGGAGCTTCCTCATTAATAACTACCAACAACTTGTTATTAACTATAACAGCCAATCTCCAGTTATGCTGATAACATAATCCTATTAAAAGGATGATGGTTGGTGTGTAGGAACATGCAAGTTTACATGCTTGAGGATGTCAGATGCAGAGAATGACTAGTTTTCCGAGTTAAGGGAACTGTATGGCAAATTTGGCATATGGAAAGCAGGACCTGTCTTTAAGGTACTCGAAAGAATTAGGTTGGTAACCAAACCATAACTAATATCACAAGAAAAATGCACTGGCCAGTAATGTAAAGCTATGGAAAGTTGATGATCTAAAAATTAAATAATTTTCATTTATCATTAGCTCAGTTATCTGAAACACCAGTGACCCAGAAACATGGCTTTCTTCACTGTAAATTAAAGTTAATATAGAAGAGAATGCAAAAATACACTTAAAAGAAAACAATCTAGGGAAGTTTGCTGTTGGTAAAAAGCGTTGCAGACACAAAAAGTGAAAACCTAATTAATTGAGGATCAAGTTGGATCATGCTGATTTTTTGTTTATTGGAAAAAAGACCCATTCAAAGACCATGAATGGGGATATACATCATGGATGAGGTTGTGAGGACACTAAATCTATTACAGCATATCAGTCCATAATATATCAAAATTGTTGGTGGCACGAAGCTAATACATCTGCAACTAAGCATTACTCTATCTGATGAAAAAAAAAATGAAATCTGTTTAAAACCACTACCATCAAATCTAACCCTTTAGCCCCCAAAGGACGTACCGGTACGTTCTTGCAAAACACTGTTATTTACATGTTTTTGCATGTTTTTGATAACTTTATGAAAAACTTCAGGCATTTTCCAAAAGAATGAGACCAACCTGACCTCTCTATGACAAAAATTAAGGCTGTTAGAGCTATTTAAAAAACATATATATAGCAAAATGTGCTCGACATTTAACCTTACCTTTGGGGTAAAAGGGTTAATTGTAAAGAATATCACCAACATAAACAGATTTATTGTACTTACTTTGCAGAGCAAACCTGAATCTTACTATTCCCAAATTAAAAATAAAGACTGCTGCAATAATCTACCACATACCTTTTGGAGCTATCAAAACAGTAGAACCTTGGGTTGATGTAACAGATGGAAGGATACCCTCAGAGGCTAAAAGAGTTCCATAGTTGATTGGCCCCATCGCTGCAGTCATCCCTACTGGCACGCCGCATGACTCCAACAATCCCTCAGGCAAAATCACTCCCGATTTCCCTAACACTAATGGCAGAGAGGTCTTGAGCATATCTGAATCTCCATTTTCAAGCGGATTTGAGCTATCGTCGTCATAAAATTCCTCCTAGTTAAAGATGAACAAAGCATAAAACATGACTGATATCTTGTTAACAATGACAGATGCTATACAAAGAATAAAAAAAACTATGATCAGATCTGTTAAGCTACATATGCAACCTTTTTCATCTCTTATGCACAAGTAATACCCATTCCTCAACCAATTTATTAATACGGTAAAGTACTTTCAGATTAAAACTAACACCACTCTAAAAATTTCAAGTAAGTGTGATCAAGAAAAAACTAATAAAAGGATCAGTTAGTACATTTGAACATAAATAAAGAGGTAAAACTAATGATTATGGAACTTACATCTTTAAAATAGTCACAATTTTCATTTTTGATGCTTGAGTTGCCGTTAACTACTTTCTTTTTACTCTTGTCAGTGCTGTCATTACTACTTTCTGAAGTGTAATTTGGTGGTTCTTCTGTTTTTGAAGATTTACTGTAAAAATAAATATAAAAAATAGCATAAATAAATACCAACAATATTCAATAATGAGATATGAATAGCACACACTAAGCCAATAATTTAACAGGCAAAAACCATCACCAATTTACAAAATCCTAAGCAGTATTTAACTTCATGTATCCACACTCACATCCAAAATTTATATAAATATAAAAAGATTTCACTATACTAAGCATTATTTAACAAATAAAACTCATACTGCATCTATATAATGAAGAAAAAATATGGTTTTAATAAAACATGCATTCCTGATAAGAACTGGGTAACAATAAAAAGGATAATAGAAATAGTTTGCTGGATACATAACTAGATTTACATATAGCAAAAGTATATGCAGTTTGCCAAATTGCATCAATGTTGATTTACAACAAGCCTACTGAAGCACAACCAAATCAGGGACAGAAATAATGTGACTGAGTATGAGGTCGAGTATGATCAGTATTATGGGACGACAACCCATGCAAGAATTCTGACCGTAATTGCCCTACCATATGTTAAGACATATATATCCCGAGAGGATTTTTCCTTTTATGATACCTGCAGTTATCAAACTGCATTAAGGTGGAGACAGTGACCAGACCCATTACCTTGTGCTTGGCTGTTAATGTACTGAAAGATGTTAGCCAGTGATAGTAGTCCTTTGGAGTGGGATTCCCTTCAACGTTTGTTATATATCACAGGCAAACTACGGTATTGACTACCCCACTTTTAAAATCAATGTCTTATCTTATTGGCAAAGATGATTCTTGCTTTTTTAAGCTACTCATTATCTTTTACCTCAAGCAATATCTCATAACAAGATGCTACAACTTCTTTTCGGGGAAAATGAGACAGATGTGACACTGGAGATAAAGTCAACTAATGTTCAACTCTCCATTTCGATGACTTCTGTGATCTTTAAGATAATGACCATGACAAAATCTTTTTACTTCTAAAAAACTTAACTATATTCTGAAATCCATCGAATACTGGCCATTGCACATCTGAAAGAGGATGACCTAGGATTTTGCTTTGTAAGAAGGACTGCTTTTTAAGAGTATTGGATTGGATTTACAAAAGCTTTCTGCTAGCATGATAGTCAAAATATCCAATAAGGAAGCCTCAACTACAAAATTACGAAGTCACTCTAGAAAGGATAAAGCAATTATCCATGTCCTCTCTCTGCCTATGAGCATAGCTATTTTTGACATTATCAACAATGAGAAGTGAAACTGGTAATGGGTACAGTCAAACCACAACTGCTCCTCACATTCCCACTTACAGAGAGAAAACTTTCATCAAGTTCTAAATATTTTCAACATAAAAAAAACAACTTTCCCATTTGCTTCATTAGCATAAGCAAAATCTTCAGCTTGGTCAAAACCTCAAGAGTTAAAGTAGAAAACTGGGAGTACTGAGGATACTTTTTCGAACAAGTAACAACACTTTCATAATACCCTTAATAACATAAAAAATATCAAGAGTTACATTCCAGGCTGACATCAATGTAAAAGGAAACAAATCTTACACCTTACAATAGATGAATTAGAATATCCTATTGAAAAATTTAGCTCAATGATCTCTTATACATTCTTTTAAAAGTGACCAAAGTTACAAGGAGATGCTTAAATGCTTCTTAGTATCAAGTTTAAAAGTTCCCTAGACAATGGTTTCAAGGGACTTGAATATGGAAAGATCACACACAACGATATTGTACTTACTTGCTATCACTGGAGGGAAGATCAACGAGAGGTGTGGCTGCAAGGAGAGGTAGAGTTAAGGAAGATATGCCATTGGTAACTTTCTGCGTGGTGACTCCACTCTCCTTTGGTTCAGGAGAAGACACTGTTTTTGTACTATCAAAGTCTTTTTGTTTGTGTGTTTCTGTTCTGGCATTAGTTTGTGCATCGCATGAAGATTTACGAGGTCTCTTTGACGGTGGCGCTTCTGTTTCCGACATAGACCCCTCATTACTGTCCATTCCCTCCACATCACTGGGGGATTTTTGTACTTCTTCAATTCTAAGGGGTTGCTCATCATCGTCATAGTCGTCTTCATCATCGTCGTCATCATCCTCCTCCTCCTCATACTCTTCCTCCTCTACTGAATTTTCATTATTGCTTTCATCTTTGGTAGGCTGAAGAGAAAACAATGGATAAATCCCATATAGTTATCTAAACAGATGTATAAAATTATTCAGCACATTTAAGACTAATTTCTAGCTCTGAAAGACCATTGAATTTCCAAAACCACTAATTCTTATGAACCGAATGTGATCCTATTCAATTCTCAGCAAGCTAGTTAATCAAGAT
The DNA here is from genome assembly GCF_036898095.1 of Palaemon carinicauda. Taxonomy (NCBI): domain Eukaryota; kingdom Metazoa; phylum Arthropoda; class Malacostraca; order Decapoda; family Palaemonidae; genus Palaemon; species Palaemon carinicauda. The sequence continues at coordinate 127,587,807 of NC_090734.1, forward strand.
AGTTTAACTAAAACACGATCTAAAACTAACATGAATTCACATACAGAATCGTACGAGCTGAAATTCATAACAGGTAAATTCTAAAATTATTACCTAAAAACTACACTTCTAATACTGTAATGATTTTCATGATATTGCAGCTTTCTAGAGAACAAAAACTACCATTGAACATTACCGTTAAATAATACTTAATAAAAGAGCATAGAATACATTCTAAGTGATAAAAGTAGTGGCGATCAACTTGTATCATCACAATAAACACACTTACTAATCCCAGATTCAGTGTCTAGTTCAATTTATTTTATATTCATTATGGAATATATTATCAAACAAGAATCCTTGCTTACCCTATCACAGTTTATACATCAGTGATCTTGGTTATATTACAAGTTGGAGATATTCAATATAGAAAATGTTTCCTACATTGAAAAATTACAAATTTGTAAATTTTTTGTACTTTTCCTAACTAAACAACCCTTCTTCCTTTACATAGGATATATTGTCAGCAAGGCTGGATTATACGGCAATTAAAATTTTATAAGGAGGTGTAAACGGATGGCCAGTAGCCACCGTATGGGAGCAGCGTTCCACAGATTGTTCACCAAGTACTCATTCGAATTGCAAACAAGACTTTCTAGGGGTAAGAGATGGTGGAAAGTACAAAAAAGACTCATCCAGGTGGAAGTCCCTATTCCAACTAGCTGGGTACTTATCCCTGGCTACCAAAACAACAGGCAGTGGTGCAGTTAAGGTTCTTTACATCTCATGCACTGGTAGTCTGGCTGTAACATCGGATCCACGGCCCGTGCCAAAAGAGTGCGGAGCATTAGTTCTCTGTGTAGTAACAAGGAGGCAAACTGTAAATATATATAAATAGGTTTGCCTGGTTACAACACACTTAAGGATTGATGCCAGCTGACAGGGTTTATGATGTTAACTACTGCACTCTAATTGTTCAGTGGCTACTTTCCTCTTGGTAAGGGTAGAAGAGACTCTTCAGCTATGGTAAGCAGTTCTTCTAGGAGAAGGACACTCCAAAATCAAACCATTGCTCTCTAGTCTTAGGTAGTGCCATAGCCTCTGTACCATGGTCTTCCACTGTCTTGGGTTAGAGTTCTCTTGCTTGAGGGTACACTCGGACACGCTGTTCTATCTAAATTTAGTTTCTCTTCCTCCTCTTTTGTTAAAGTTTTTATAGTTTATTTAGGAGATATTTGTTTTGATGTTGTTACTGTTCTTAAAATATTTTATTTTTCCCTCTCTCCTTTCCTCACCGGGCTGTTTTCCCTGCTGGGGCCCCTGGGCTTGTAGCATCATGCTTTTCTAACTAGAGTTGTAGCTTAGCATTTAATGATAATAACAATAATAATAAAAAATGGAAGTGCCAGTCAATCTTCAGTTTTATCCCAGTCTAGCCTAAAACCTCAATCTGATGCTGATGGTCCTGTTACTGGACCTGAAACAGCTATATCACCAGCTGTGTAGCTACTACAGGTCTTAGCGCAAAGGGGTCTAGGGACCTAAGGGTCAATTCCCGCAGGTAACGGGCAATATTGTGGTCTGTAATTTCCAGACGCCTGCATGGAGTGCCTGCACGACAGAGACATTTTTAAGGAATACCAGGGTTGTGTTGACTCTTCTGACATAATGAATTCTAACCCAAGTTTTCCTTGGAACAGGAGGTGAGGGTAGTGAATGAGTACAATCAATAAAATCCCTTAGCCAAGGGAAAATCTTATTTAGTAACATACTCTCCCGGTGCTGATGAAGAGGTGCGATCGAGTTGTATGTGTATGTTTAAGGTAGTGCCTCATGGTCCTTATAGTACACATCTAGGGACGTGTGGTGTTGTGTGTTTGCAAGGGGCATGAATGGTTACTCACCTGTTCCAAACCCCTAGAGATTGAGCATGTGATGGGCGTACTACCACAACACTCAGGACAGGAGGGGTTGTCTGGTGTTGACATGCAAGTTAATCCAAGTGCGCAGCTACTGACCTATTCCAAGCCCCAAATAAAATGAGCATATGATAGTAGCACACGCCGGTTATTAAGCACGCTACCACAACAGACTCAGTAGAAAATGGGATGCCTGGTGGAGAAAGGTGAATCAAACCAGGCACGTTCTCAGTAGAGTTAATGCCCTCAGGTGTGTGTGAGGCCATGCCTATGCATGTGTTGAGAGCCAAGTTGCTCATTAACACAGGGATTCTTGTGAAAAGTACACTTCTCAATTACGTGCCGTTATGGTGAAGTATGTCCGAGTAGCGTGTGCTTGGTATCTAATCTGTTCCCAAAAACCTCTCAGGTTGAATGCATGGGGGAGCACCACACACTACTACTGCAAGCACTGGAAAGAAGGTTGTCCAGTAGGCTTAAGTGCAAACATCCCAGAAGAAAGGTGTGGGTGGCATGCTAACACAAAGCATGTTTCTTCCCTCCGTGGGGAGAGCAAGTGTGTCCCAGAGGAAGTGTGTGGGAGGCATGCTAACAATAAGCATGTCTCTTCCCTCGGTGGGGAGTTTGTGTGAATCCATCAGAACACTGCTATCACAGACAAGGTATGGCATGCCAGGTTTTCAATCTAGTTGGAGAGAGTTGTGCTCGTGAAGTAGCACGTTCACTGGTAAACAATGATACCAGTTCAATACTGCGCATTCGGAGACGTATTGCTCGCGATATCATCTTCTTCTGAACTTGTACGGGGGAAGACAATTGGGAAGACTGTCTCAAGGGTGCTGTCATAAGCCAGTGAAGATCATTCGAGTTATTAATACCTAAAGTTAAAGAAACTTTGAAGGGTAAGTTTGCTTAGCTTCAGACATGCAAACAATCACAAAAACAACTGTTCACACTGATGGTTGAAATCAGAATGAGTGCTCACTGAGCAAGCACGGGGGTGAGGCTTCCCCACTACCGACCGGAAACTATAGGCCACCTTTAAGTTTAATGTCATTATACTCCAGCTTTGCTGATAAGCCTTGCTATGTAAAGGATGGTATGTATTTTTGCCAGAATAAATTATTAAATTTATAATCCCATTATGAATGTTGCGTAGAAGTAAAAATATACTGTATAATGTTAGTGATCTTAAAATTTTTTATTTATTACTTGTACTGTATAGTAGTTTATTTGCTATTTCCTTTTCTCACTGGGCTTCTTTCACTGTTGGTGCCCTTGGGTTTGTAGCATTCTGCTTTTCCAACCAGGGTTTTAGTTTGGCTAGTATTAATAATAATACAACACTACACTTGGCAGTACAAAATTATAGCTAACAACAGCTATTTTTAGACCTTTTTGCAATATGACGACTGGTGAAAAAGTGCTGAATTGGCCATTTTATTCATACAGTAATGTGCTTATTTAATTGCCAAATCCATGGGTTTACTAAACTAATTAGATGCTGGACTAATGTATTTGTACAACTTAATTTTATGTTACACTGGTAATGAGATCATGAATCCAGCCCCTTAAATACAAGTCAATGAGATAATACTATCACTTATCCCTTCCCCCTTAAATACCATTCAGCATAGAGTACACTCATTCAACTACCCAACATACAATATTTAACTCTGTAATTAATGCGCTTAATTCAAACTCTTTCACATTGAGAGGAGTTCGATTGAATGCATAGTAATGACAGGAGAAAAAGTGGACTAGTGATACTGCATTTTACCTTTAGAGATAAAAATTGTCCCCTCATAACTGAAATTCTTGATACAGTAGTCAACGCAACAAATCACAGTTCGCAGAAAAATCCCTCAAAAGATCCATTACTCTTAAACTGGAAAAACAAATTAAATTGCATAATACTTCAACTGACAGAATGCCTACCTGAGCACTAATTATCGCAGAAGTTACATGTGTAAGACCTGTGACATTAAGATTTGTAGCAGCATTCAGAAGACTTGGAAGGAGTTCCTCTTCGACCACAACTTCACCGCAGTACATGAAATGCAGCAGGGACACTATGACCTGCCAGCCTAATCCGTCTAATATAATAATAGGGTGATCACAGGGATGATCCTGAAAAGTGGTAGAAAGTTCAAGTTAGCAAAATTGAGCAAACAATCTTAATACACTGATAATATACTGTATAAAGACAGCAAACAAACCGAGATGTAAAACAAATATACTGATTTTATGAAATAACAGTATATAAATTCCAATACAGTATATCCCCCTACTGAATGCATTAGAATGATAAGACTATATGGCTGAGGAAGTTTCTATGGTATTGGGACATCAACAGTGTACTGATATTAACCCTTTAACCCCCAGGCTATTTGGAAATTTCCAACCCTTAACCCCCAAGGGGTTATTTTTTTCCCAGCACATTTTGCAGTATATCTTTTTTAAATTGCTCTAACAGCCTTAATTTTTGTCATAGAGAGGTCAGGTCGGTCTCATTCTCTTGGAAAATGCCTGAATTTTTTCAAAAAAAAAATATCAAAAAAATGAAAAAAATAATCTTTATAGCCTTTTTTTGCAAGGACGTACCAGTACGTCCATGGGGGTAAAGGGATGGCTTTTGTGAAACGTACCAATACGTCCTTTGGGGGTAAAAGGGTTAACTCAACTGTTTAGACTTACTGTACATTATTCACACCAAAGCATATATGCTGAAGGTACTGCACTTTAGCCAAGAGCATTTGAAATGGCATGTTACATCATTACGGTCAAAACTTGCTATATCAACAATCCATATAATAAAGTCCTTGCATGGAATGGTGCATCTATAATTTTGCTTCAATGAATCTAAGCATACAAAATATTTGTTAATACTTGATCATTATTCACTGGCAAAGTCATTCATTCATTAAGTACAAGACTTTTCCTAACTCTGGCCACCTTTTAGATTTAATCTTCAAACTACACCATCCCCTAGTAATAAATATGGTGTTAATCATAAGTCTTGATATGACAAATTCGTAGTTAATTTGTATTTTTCCCTAACTAATACAAACCTGGAGTTATTTGTAAATGGATATTCTTTCGGTAAAGCTGGAAGGTAGCCAATTAAACTTTTTGGTGCGAGGTGGCAACCTACCCAGAGACAGGGTCTTCTCTTTTCTAGCATTCATTCGTCATTTTAATCATATTAATTATTCTAAACGCCTTTCTTATCCCTCATTCCACGTATTCCCATTCCTATTTTTCATTCCATCTTCACACATTTCCCAAATTCATTGATTTCGCTAATTTCTTTGATTTAGTTTAGATTTGGCCGATGGAATGTGCTACAGCCTCCCTGTTTCGTCTCGTTTGTCATATTGTTTCGTCTTTCTCTCTCCCTGGTGTTTCACTTAACTGTATCCAATAATAATGCAAGTAATATTCACATTTTAGTATCGCATTTATAATCGTATGCATTGTTTACCTTCAAATCTGCTGATCAACCCTGGTTAGTCCGTCGTCAACCTCAACCTTTATTATTAAGGCATGCTACTGCCGATGCACAATATTTTGAGAGAGAGAGAGAGAGAGAGAGAGAGAGAGAGAGAGAGAGAGAGAGAGAGAGAGAGAGAGAGAGAGAGAGAGAGCTCTAACTGGGCAAAGTACTCTCTCCAGTTCATTCCCCACCAAGTTGTACAGGCTTGGGATCTCGAACGACTTAGGCCAAGGACGTGAAGGAAGCTCGTTTAGTAAAAACCGAGCTGCAAGGAACATGTAGCCGTTTCAGATGTGAAAACAATGATCCTGCTGAAGGCGTGGATCTCACTTACTCTTTTAGCTGTTGTCAAGCACACGAGGAAAAGAGTTTTTAATGTGAGGTCCTAAAAAGAGGCTGATTGGAGAGGTTCAAATCTTGATGACATAAGGAACCTTAGGACCACGTCTAGATTCCAGCCTGGAGTGGACAACCGACGTTCCTTTGAGGTCTCAAAAGACCTAGGGAGGTCCTGTAGATCTTTGTTGGTGGAAAGATCCAAGCCTCTGTGGCGGAAAACCGCTGCCAACATACTTCTGTAACCCTTGATCGTAGGAGCTGAAAGGGATCTTACTTTCCTTAGATATAACAGGAAGTCAGCAATCTGGGTTACAGTGGTACTGGTTGAGGAAACTGCATTGGTCTTGTACCAGCTACGGAAGACTTCCCCTTGAGACTGATAGATTCTGAGAGTGGATGTTCTCCTTGCTTTGGCAATCGCTCTGGCTGCCTCCTTCGAAAAGCCCCTAGCTCTTGAGAGTCTTTCGAAAGTCTGAAGGCAGTCAGACGAAGAGCGTGGAGGTTTGGGTGTACCTTCTTTACGTGAGGTAGACGTAGAAGGTTCACTCCTAGAGGAAGAGTCCTGGGAATGTCGACCAGCCATTGCAGTACCTCTAAGAACCATTCTCTCGCGGGCCAGAGCGGAGCCAACCAACGTCAGCCGTGTCCCTTTGCGAGAGGAGAACTTCTGAAGTACCCTGTTGACAATCTTGAACGGCGGGAATGCATACAGGTCGAGATGGAACCAATCCAGCAGAAAAGCATCCACGTGAACTGCTGCTGGGTCTGGAATCGGAGAACAATACAACAGGAGTCTCTAGGTTATCGAGGTAGCGAACAGATCTATGGTTGGCTGACCCCACAGGGCCCAAAGTCTGCTGCAAACATTCTTGTGAAGGGTCCACTCTGTGGGGATGACCTGACCCTTCCGGCTGAGGTGATCTGCCATGACATTCATACCGCCCTGAATGAACCTCGTTACCAGCGTGAGCTTTCGATCTTTAGACCAGATGAGGAGGTCCCTTGCGATCTAGAACAACTTCACGAAAGAGTCCCTCCCTGCTTGAAGATGTAAGCCAGGGCTGTGGTGTTGTCAGAGTCCACCTCCACCACCTTGTTAAGCTGGAGGGACTTGAAGTTTATCAAGGCCAGAAGAACCGCCAACAACTCCTTGCAATTGATGTGAAGTGTCCTTTGCTCCTGATTCCATGTTCCCGAGCATTCCTGTCCGTCCAAAGTCGCACCCCAGCCCGTGTCTGATGTGTCCGAGAGGAGACGGCGGTCGGGTTTCTGAACAGCCAAAGGTAGACTTCCTTGAGAAGAAAGCTGTTCTTACACCACGCGAGAGAAGACCTCCTCTCTTCGGAAACAGGAACTGAGACCGTCTCTAGCGTCATGTCCTTTATCCAGTGAGCAGCTAGATGATACTGAAGGGGGGGAGGTGGAGTCTCCCTAACACGATGAACAGGGCCAGCGATGAAAGTGTCCCTGTTAGACTCATCCACTACCTGACTGAGCATCGGTTCCTTCTCAGCATGCTCTGGATGCATTCTAGGGCTTGGAAGATCCTTGGGGCCGACGGAAAAGCCCGAAAAGCTCGACTCTGAAGATCCATACCCAGGGAGACAATGGTCTGGGATGGGATGAGCTGAGACTCCTCAAAATTGACCAGGAGGCCCAGTTCCTTGGTCAGATCCATAGTCCATCTGAGAATCTCCAGACAGCGACGACTTGTGGGAGCTCTTAAAAGCCAGTCGTCTGACGGAGCCGGACACAAGATCATGGTACTGCTGCACAGTCTGTGAACTGTCAACCATGGGGAAGCGAGGAAGTACAGTGACAACCCGAAGCTGTCTAGACTGTCTGGGTCGTACAGACAACTCCTTATCGGGTTGCTGAGGTTGCCGCACTGCGTCACAACAAGTCACTTCTGCTGGTTGTTGAACGTCTTCCCAGTGACACACTGACTCCGTAAACAAAAAATCCTTTAACAAGGACTAAGCTTGGACTGCATGTCTTGCAACACAGCTCAAGGTCTATGGGAGCAGGTGTGGTAACAGACGGGGTTAGTGACTGAAGTGGAACCATTACCTTCCCTGGAAGCATGTTATGCTTAAATAAAAGTCCATAGGAGGCTACGCAGCTAAAGGCTCCTCTCCAAATGACAGAGTCCTCAAGGGAATATCAGAAGGAGGGAGAAAAGCACTTTCTCATCTACAGGGACCATATCCGAGAAAAGCTAAGTTCTCTCAGTGAGGGTTTCAATGGTGCAAAAGCAGCAGACTAGAAGGCAACGTTATGAAACTGCTTGACAGTCTAGTGAGTTGGCAACAACCAAAGATGTGTGACTGAGAAGCATGCGGTAAGGTATGCAGAGCATGTTGTATGCAGAGCATGCTGTATGCAGAGCATGCTGAATGCAGAGCATGCTGTATGCAGAGCATGCTGTATGCAGAGCATGTTGTATGCAGAGCATGCTAAATGCAGAGCATGCTGTATGCAGAGCATGTTGTATGCAGAGCATGCTGTATGCAGAGCATGCTGTATGTAGAGCATGTTGTATGCAGAGCATGCTGAATGCAGAGCATGCTGTATGCAGAGCATGTTGTATGCAGAGCATGCTGTATGCAGAGCATGCTGTATGTAGAGCATGCTGTAAGGTAAGCAGAGCGTGTTGCATGGCGTGTAACATTTCTCAGAAATTCCATGACCAGTGCTAGAGTGAGTAATATCGCATTACCGTCCATTGAAAGTGCACGTGCCGAGGGAATTGATTTAGGCTGTTTTGTTGATGAATTTGATAGCCGGCATGATAATCGTAGAATTAAGCTACACTAAATGTACTATAATCTACTTCACCTCAGGAAAGGGAAACTCGCCCTGTTGGCAACACTGCATTACTTCATGCATGCTTGCATGGGGTTTTAATATCAACATAATATTTACCTTACATTCATAACTCATGATTCATTTTTGTTTTGAAGATATTTTTGCCATATTTTGCGATATTGTTAAAAATATATTGCAAGGAATACATATATATTTTTATATAAGTAATACAAATAACCTCCATTATCATAATGTTTGTGTAGGCATACATGTATATGATTACAAATGCAAGTTATGAAAGTAATGAGGTGTTATTTCCAAGTTGAATGGGAAGAGGCTCAAGTTGAGGAGAAAGTGGCAGATGCATGCGTTGAGGTGGCTGACTCATAGCATGAGGTTGCTGCCTCAAGAGTTGCGCTTGCTGTAAGGGTTGCGGATGCGCAGTAGCAGGTTCCTGAGGAACGAGTTAAGGTTCCTGAGGTGTGAGCTGCGAGAGTTGAGGTAGCGGCTGCGCAGAACGCAGTTCTTGTCTCGCGAGTTGAGGTTCCTGAGGTGCTAGCCTAAGCTGCAGCGAGTGCTGAGGTGGCTGCCTCATTGATGGAAGAGGTTGTCGTACCTCAAGAGATTGTTGCCTCGCTGGTGGAACCGCAAGCGGAAGCGGAGGAAGTAAGGCATAAGATTCCTGCTCCCATTGCTGAGGTTGCCTTAAGGAAGGCGGAGGTTGCTGCACACCGCTGGTAACTGGCAACTCAGTACGCGGTAAGGTATCCTGAGGAACCTCAACATCGTACGCCTGGCAGACTGGACTGCGGTGAGGCGGAGCGATCGCAGGAGGAGGTGTAACCTTCTCAGCCTGACACTCACGCATTAAGACCGCAAGCTGTGACTGCATGGACTGCAGCAAAGTCATCTTGGGGTCGGCAGACGCTAAGGTCTGCTGAGGCAAAGCCTTAACAGAAGATGAGGTCTGTTGCGGCATCACCTTACCTCTCTTAGGAGGTGTGCAGTCACCTGATGACTGCGGAGAGTCAGAGCTAACCCAATGACTGCATCCGGGTTGTTGAACTCTAGAGGTCTGGACTTTACGTTTAAGAGGTCTTGAGACCTGAGTCCAGCGTTATCTCCCCGAAATTTCTTCTGCAGACGAGTAAAATAAGGGCTCAATCGTCTGCGGGTGGGAGTGACGGTCTCTGTAAGACACGCCCGCAACCACCGAGGATACTTCTGTGCGCCGATCAAGGCCTGCCGAACCCTTTTGCCCTTCGACATTGCTTCTCCCCTGGGCTTGGGAGCTTGCAAGAGGTCCCGGACTGGGAGGACGACTGGCACGCAAGAAGTACCCTCACGCACAACACTGACACACTTTGCGCTAATCACTTATCACTTTTGAATTTCTGTTTGCACTTATTTCACTGAACTCGAAACTTTAAGTGGTTTGTACCTGAAACACGCAATTCTATCCTTCTTTAAAAGTTAGTAATTGCGAAAACAGAATTACAATGTAACAGAAAAATCTAATGAAAGATAAATAATTCAGTGGCTGGAAAGAGACTAAACACTAGATCAAATAAACTACGTTTAAAATCTCTCACCGCATAAAGCTTGAGAACAAGAATAAACTCTAGAAACGTTTACCTTCTTCCCCTAAAGAGACTAGGGAGAAGAGCAAAAACGATAACAACGTTACTCGCTTGAACGAAACGTTTATCCAGCTCTCTCTCCCTCCGTCTCTATCTCTCTCTCTCTCTCTCTCTCTAGACTTAGAACCTGAGAGAAGAGCCCAATCATATATACTCGTTAAAACATATTATTGTTAAAGGAAAAAAACTGAAAGATTTCCCAAATAAAAAGTTCCTTTATTAGAATTAAAACCATTAAGCTAAGAAAGAATGAACAAAACGTTATAAACGGTTTACTCTTACTGCAACGTGACACCGTGAAAATTCTCTCTCTATCGTAACGATAGAGCGCAAGTTGAACGTTCTGAACGTCAACAACTGCAGAGACAAAACAAAACGTTAGTTCAACTTTGAAACAGTACGAGACTATCAAAGAAATTCTTTCAAAAACATTAAAATAGCATAATATGTTAACAGGTAAAACCGAAATGACGGGCTCAATGTTAATTAACTTCGGTACAAGAAAAGACCGCCTACTATTAGGAAAGGTCGAATATAAACAAATATAAAAATTAATTTTAATAATTTTATAATAAAAGGAAGTTAATCGAAGAGGCCTATAAAAGGCGGAGAGATATAAAATAAATCTATAACTTTTGTTAAGCAAAATTAAGAAAGAGAGTCTATACTCTCTTAGACACCAACACTTCGGTCTAAGGGAAGGGTCGGCCATTTAAAGGTGAAAGAGAGTTCATACTCTCTTCGTCACCATAATTAATCAAATTAATTCCAAAAGCTAGCTAAGCTAATAATAGAACTTCCTGAATAGCGAAAGCTGAAATCTTAGAGCAATACTTCACCAAAAACCGTGAACAAGACTCCAAAATTATAAGCGTATCCATGAACGTCTTGCCGGAAGCACGACAGAGGAAAAATTGAAGTGGTGTCAACAAGAAGTACTGCAGTACCTGGCCACAGGTGGCGCTTGTGAGTACACCCCCCTCTTGTATAGCGATCGCTGGCGTATCCCTTCCGTAGAATTCTGTCGGGCAACAGAGTTGACAGCTACATGATTATCGGGTAAGTTTAATATTGAAAAAAGAGCGATTCTATGCCATGTTTTTCTTAAAAACGCCGCTTAAAACAGAAATTTTTTTATTTACGTTTCATTGCCGATCATGACGAACTAACGAATGCATTTACACATGCAAGTGATAACCAATGATATTAAGAGCTTTTAGCAAAGATCATATGTGTGATAAAATATTTATAAAGAAAGTGTAGTAACAGGCTGGCCTTGAAATGGCCGTCCGGCCATTATATGGAGTACTGTATATGATAAAAACGCTTTTTTTTTAAAGGGAACTTTGGGGTTCGTCATTTACTTTGGGTCGTCCTCTACACGGTAATATACGGTAAATGTTTTATTAAAGCTCAATTAACTATTTAAATAATTATAATTTTCTAGAATACAATAATGCTTCCGAAACAAAATCGAATATGAGAGAGAGAGAGAGAGAGAGAGAGAGAGAGAGAGAGAGAGAGAGAGAGAGAGAGAGAGAGAATCAGCTGTTGAAAAGTGATTGAATGCACAGTTTTTTCTTATTTATTTAAAAGAAACAATTTTTATCGAGATATTTAAGTTTTTAATTTATAAAATAAGCTGTATTTCTGTTTAAGAAAGCACAGATAACATACAAAGAGACAACACATAAGTTGCATCATGCTTCTAGAGTAGCGGCGTACGCTACAGTTGTCTGAACGAAAACACCGAACATTTACAGTAAGTACAGTTAAGCTGTACTGTAGTAATATTACTGTACATATATTACAGTATCAGTATTAGGTTGCAGTACAGTATTACTAGATAGGAATAACTTTTGCTATACTGTACAGAATAGTAAGGGGATAATGACGACTCGGTAATCTTTACCTTAGCATAATAATGTGCTGTAACCTCACTATGTTCAGTACATAGTGTACATGTGTGCAAATGTTCTGTACATTGTACATATGATTATAAACTGTTGTAGAAACCAAATTAAAATAATTAGGCAGTATTTACTGAGTTAATCATCAGCTCGGGTACCCGCTCGCGGCAAGGGACAGTGACCTTTTAGGTTAGAAGCTAGCCCATCCTAGTAGAGTACCATTTATTCGCGAATTTTTTATTATCGCAGCTGTCTCTGTAATCTAACTATCGCGATAATCGAGGTCTCACTGTATAAAATTCCGTTATTATGGGAATAGATGTATCGAGGGGAGAAATATCCCTGCCACTACACCAACCACAAAAGAAGTTCCATTTTGCCGGATATAGAGAGGCAAAGTAACTGTTGTAAGTGACCAAACATCCATTTCGCTGCTTGTTATGAGAAACCTCTCTGAGAGGAGCTGCTGGATAGTCTCCAGGCGTGAAGCCGTAGAGATGGAACCGTCCTGTGAAAAATTTACGCATGTGGTTGTTTGAGTAGATCTGGTCATGGGGGTAGTTCTATCGGGAGATCTACAAGAAGTTGCTGAAGGTTCAGGAACCACTCTGCCTGATGCAAAAGCGGTGCTATGAGGGTCATCAGTAGATTGTTGGACATACTGATTTAGTTGAGCACTCTCCCTATCAGACAGAACGAGGGAAAGGCGTGAACGTCGATGTTGTCCCACCATTGTTGGAATGCATCTTGCCATAGAGCATGAGGGTCCGAGACTGGTGGAACAATACAACGGAAGCCTGTGTGGGAGGGCAACTAACACTCGCCACAGGCGAAGATAGAGGCCTCAAAAGCTGAGCAACTGGAAGCGTTAGGGAGCGCTTCGATTCGGTTGAACGCATTAGTGTCAGCGATCGATTAGCAAAACCTTCCCAGGCCGTAAACAGAAAGGAGGATTGGTCAGTAGAATGTCCTTTAACGGTCGGAGGTTGTCTGGAAGAAGAGAGCTTAAAACGTCCTGCACTTGAACGTGAGCGTCTCGTTCGTGATCGTAAGTGTTCCGTTCGTGACTGTGAGCATTTCGCTCGTGACCATGAACGTTTTGCTTGAGAACGTGAACAACTAACTTGTGAACAGGAGCGTTGGGAGCATCTAGTGTCTCTTCCACATGGGCAGCGCCTTCGCAAACGTGAACGCAGGCCCCGTGAACGTGAACAATGATCTCGTGAACGTGAACAACGATCTCGTGAAGGTGAGCATCATCCCGTATTTAAGAATGTCGAGAGCGTGAACATGAACATCTAAATTGTGGCAGATCATTTAGCTCGTGAATGCGAGAATGATACTCGTGAACACGAGCTTAAATCTTGTGATCCTGAGCATATATATCGCGATCTTGAACTCTTACTAGACCGTGAAAACCTTCAGTCTCACGAGCAGGAAGCCCTAGAATTGGAACGCCTTCGTAAAGGAGAACATTGAGATTGTGATAACTTTTATCTCCTAATTCAACATCGAATTGTTGCGAACGACATCCTGACCGAAGACGAAATGAGTCTCGCTCCTGCGATTATTGATCAGAATAAATTGATCTCATCATTGGATTGTCACGAACAACATCCTGACCGACCAGGAAGACTAGGTGATGAGCCTCATCCCTGCGATCGATGATCAGATGAAGCACCGCCCACCAGGAAACCGTCTAAAGCAGCCATAGGAAGGAGGTTAGCCAGCGGGCTAGAAATACTCCCAAGGGGAGAAACAAAGGTCTGTAAATTAGGAGACGACAATGCCACAGGATGACTAGATGGCTCATCATCAGCAGGAGGCAGTCCGGAGGGCAAAAGTAGAACCTCGCAAACACCCAAGGCAAAGTTGGCAACAGGCGAGGAATCGCTTATCACTACCACTGAGTGGCCCGCCAGGTACTGTTGGAACTGATGAAGGGCTAGAAAGATGGCCTTCATCTCTAAGAGATTCATGTGGAGGTACTCTTCTGACTCTGACCAGAGGCCTCAAGTCGTGTGGTGCAGCACGTGAGCCCCCACCCTTTTTTTTTTAAGAGTCTGAGAACAGCATCAAATCCGGGAGGAGGACGAGAAGATCCACTACCTTGCATAGATTCTCGTCTGCCACCAACCACTCGAGGTCTGTCTGTTCTGCTGATCCCATGGGGATCTGGGTGTCCGGGGAATCGAGTCTGATTCCACCGAGGCTTGAGTCGCCACTGGAGAGATCTCATCCTGAGGCGGCCATTGGGAACTAGACGGACCAGTGATGAAAGGTGACCGAGGAGACGTAACCACGTCTGGGCTGGAAGTTCTTCTTGTCTGAGAAAGTGTCTTGCGACCTTCCTCAGCCTTGCTATTCTGTCGAGTGATGGGAAGGCTTTGTGGAGATTGGTGTCTATTTTCATGCCTAGGTATACCAGTCTCTGCGTAGGAAGCAGGGAGGATTTCTCAAGATTTACCATGATCCCCAGATCTTGGCAAAGCCTCAGAAGTTTGTCTCGATGTTTAAGAAGGGTTGACACAGTCTGCTAGGATTAGCCAGTTGTCCAGATTACAAAGGAGACGGATGCCAATCCTGTGTGCCCAAGATGACACTAAGGCAAACACTCGGGTGAAAACTTGAGGTGCTGTGAAAAGACCGAAGCACAGCACCTTGAACTGGTATTTCCTGCTGTCTAGGTTGAATCTCAAGTACTTCCGTGAAGACGGATGGACTGGGATCTGGAAGTATGCGTCCTTTAGGTCCAGTGTGCACATGAAGTCCTGTGGTCTTACCGCTAGTCTGACATTGTCTGCAGTCTCCATGCTGAAAGGAGTTTGTTTGACGAACTTGTTCAGAGCTGAGAGGTGGATGACTGATCTCCACCCTCCAGAAGCCTTTTTTTACAAGAAAGTCAATTAAGGAAGCCTGGGGACCCGTTCAGGACCTCCTTGAGAGCGCCCTTCTTCACCAGCGTCTGGACTTCTGCCCGAAGGGTCAGCCCCTTTGCTGATCCCATGGCAAAGGAGTCTATAGACACTGGATTCCAGGTCAGGGGAGGGAGAGATGTTATTAACGAGACGCAATATCCAAGACAAATCACATAAGTTGTCCAGGGTTCGGCCCCGAGGAAGGTAGTTTTGGGATCCTGAACCCTTCTGTAGAGACCTGTTCCCCTTTCCCCGGAGGAAGCGCTGAAAGGCGTTTGCGGGGTGGGAAATGAGGCAATGGTGACCTGTCAATGTGCTGTTCCTGATTACAGCGTGAATGTGCAGGTGAGCGCTGGCGCGCGGGCGAGTGCTGGCACAAGGGTGAGAGCTGGCGCGCTGGAGACACCGGCGTGTAGGAGAGAGCTAGCAAACGCGCGTGGGAGACACTGGCGTGTAGGAGAGAGCTGGCGAGCGCGCACAGGAGTTTAATGGCGCGCGGGCAATTGTTGGCGCGAGCGAGTGATGCCGCATAGGGGAGCGTTGGCGCATAAGAGATCACTGGGGCGCAGGCTGTAGCTGTTGTTTAGGAGAGCGTTGACGGGCAGGAAACCAAAGTTGCATGTGTGCGCACACAGGTCTCGGTGAGCTCTGTTGTGCTGTAAAGCGCTGAGGGCGAGCAGGTGAAGACACGTGCCAAAGTGTTGTAGAGAGCTGACGAGCTGGAGGGGGTGGGCGCTCTGTAAAGAGTGACGGAGCAGGCTGGCGCTGACGAGATGTTTGTGAGCCCTGGTGCACTGCAAGGAGCTGGCAAGCTGAAGAGCATTGCCGCGTAGGTATACGCTTAGATAAGGCCTCAGGAGGCTGTACCGGGACCAGTAATAGTGATGGTAGGTCAGCAGGTAGCACAGGACCAGGGATGTGCCCTTTGGAACGGCGAACATCCACCGATGGAGATCGCTAACGATCTACAGAAGGGTCCAGGACCAAAGTCTGAGGACTTACCAGTAGCGTCGTCGGGAGAAGGTCCAGGAACGGGCAAAGGTCGAGGGCCAAGAGACGACTGAAGCGGAGACTCCTACGCGGTGGGACGGCTGCGATGATGAGGCTGAAGTGCCGAAGAGACGCCTTTTCACCGGTGGTGAAGGATGACCTCTCAGGCTAAGCGGCGGGCGAGCTCTGCGACGGAGACGCCCTCTAGGGGCCGTTGGATCAGCAAGCTGACCATGAGCAGCAGCATTCCTCTGAGGAGGAGTCCCTATGAGTGAACTCCCTCAAGGGGGAGAAACACTTGCAGGAGAGACAGACGTAGGACCAAGTTTCCCCCTCAATGGATGATCTGGACCGGGGTAATCTAAGTTGGCAGCAACAGCTGGAGAGTCTGGAGGGGCAGGGGTGTCGGCAGAAACCACAGAAGACACCTCTGACACCACTACGTCAACGAGCGCAAGAGGATCTACCTCCGAAGTCGACAACGACGGATGCACACTTGCACCCTGGAGGATGAGCTGCAGCAGGAGTCCTTGGAGGGCGGACACGGAAGCCCCAAGGATGACCATACCTGTAATACAGAAGACATAGACAAGGCCTCACCAAGGAGGAAAGGTGGGGGAGTTTCGCTAAGGGAAGCAACACCATCTCCCAAGGACCGGGGTTGGCCAAAATTAAAAGGGTCTACGCTACTAATAGTCTCTCTCGGAAGAGACCAAACAAGTAGGAGCTTTTCGGAGGAAGGTCGGGAGACAAAAGAGGCCTTGGGTTTTCCCCCCTTCAAAGGAAAAATATCCCGCTTTAGACTTCTTCTTCTGCCGTTGCCAAAACTTCTCCCACTTGGAAAGCAGACCACTCCCGACACTCACTACACTGGTTGTTGATATCACACTGTTGACCTCTGTAGATGGGACAAAGGGTGTGGTGATCGGTCTTCACTGCCGACATATAGGTTCCGCAGGGCCGGCCATCAAGTCCAAGGTAGGTGAGCATGTTTGCAGAAGTCAACACATACACACTAACACAGAAAAAGCAAAATAGAATTAATGGCAGTCCAAATAACGGCGAAGGATGAGGAATGGAACGACCGTACACCATCCGAGCCAAAAGCAAAGTGAGCTAAATCACCGATGTGTGAGTGGGAGCGGTAGCAAGCTACCCCTGCTAACTAACGGTATTGGTAGTTAACCCTTGCTAAATTTTAATGACTCATCATTTCAGCTACGCAGAAATACCCCTAAAAAATAGCCTAGGTTTGTATTCCAGTTACAGAACAAACTACCAGGTACAAATATTTCCTTGAAACAATCAAGTTCCTAAAATACTAAAGCTTCAAAAATCACATTACAATTATATTGAACAAACCTTCAGGATCTTCTTAAAATAGGCACTGCAGGCTGACAGAACTAATTTGTGCGCTCTGATTGAGTGTCCATCACAGGCTATTGTGACATCAAGGAAATCCTCGTCGTATCGCAGAGATTCTAAAGCTGAAGTCACTGAATCGCTATAATTGTGCCATCGCAGCCAACACCTCCGTGGCTCCCCCATCCTGGAAGAGAAAAATTTGTAAATAATACATATCATCAATGCCCCTCTACATCAAGCTACAGTAGGACCAGGCAATGACTGCTGATGACTCAGCAGGTAGGCCTAGAAGCTCTCCCAAAATCACCAACCCTAGCTCCCAAGGATGGTGAGGTTGCAGACACTACTACAAACTATCGAGCTTCAGTGGGTCTCATATAACACCTTGTCAGGCAGGAATATTTCCTGGGATAATAGCTTTTAAAATAAATAACATTTATGGAAATCTTTTATTCCTATCGTATCTTTTCAATGGTTCATATTTAGATGAATTTCTACTACTACAAGAGAAGCTTTTTCAAATGATAAACGGTTTCAAAATATCCTTGACTTCCTATTAACATCCTAAATAAATTAGACTAAAAGTGGCCAGATTTCAATAAAAAAAAATTCTGAAACAAAATACAGCAATCCCTCGGCTACCATGGGTTTTCTGTTCCAGGAACCGCAAAGTGGAAATATATCAACAGCATACAATATCTATCTCATTACTTTTATAATTTTTATCATCTTTATAATTATGACAATTTCTACAAAAATTGTACTTTTCCTAACATGCTTACCACGAACTACTCTCTTAGGATATCTGGGAGCTTCAGCTACCCCATGACCAGAAAAAATACACCCCCCAATTGCCCACCATCCTCCCAGTGTAAGAGACACCGTACGTCAGGCAACTAATTCGACCTCCTCTGTTTACCCCAGGGGAAAGGATGCTATTCCAACGACATGTGCGGTCAACTTTTCATATCTCTCACGACCTTGTTTCCCGAGTGTTAGAGCTAGTGTTAACTTTTTTTTCCCCGTGTTTCCTTATGCTCCCTTGTATTCTCGTTCATATGGAGTCTGCGTGTGAGCAGGGTCATTGTCCAAGGATAGACGGGAAAGTATATGCAGTTTTCCTATCCCACTTTTAAACTTTTATAAACTCTTCAACACTTATAAACCATTACACATACTTAATCACATTTTAAGCCTACTGCAGGGAAAATAAATTTAATGTAATATGACAAATTAGGAGATAATTTGTATTTTCCCTAACCATACAAACCTTAGCTATTTACATAGGGTTTACTTTCAGCATAGCTGAAAGGACGAGCCATTAGAATTTAACGAGGGTGTATTACCCCCGCGCTAGTTAGCAGGGGGGTAGGGGAGTGGTAGCTAGCTACCCCTCCCCCCTCACACCCCGGTGAACTGCTTCACTTCACTTAGAGGTAGGACTTGCCTTGGGGGACAGGGCTGGCGGGCAAATATGTGTAAATAGCTAAGGTTTGTATGGTTAGGAAAAATACAAATTATCTCCGAATTTGTCATTTGTTCCGTAACCAAAATACAAACCACGCTATTTACATAGGGTGACTTACCCATAGGAAGGGTGGAAAGTCCCCAGCCTTACTGGCTTTGGCTTACCAGGGAACTCAGAATCCGAGTGAGCAGCACTCGAGAAAAAGAGTCCCTGCACCTCGCAAGTTCTTGCTACGCAAGAAATGTGCGGCCTACATAAGCTTGTGTGTGGAGGGAAGAAGTGTGACTTGTCCTAGGAAGTCGACCTGAAGTCCTTTAGCTGGAATTCTAGGCTAGGACGTTCCCAATACCACCTCGTCAGGGTATGGGGGACGCGACAGTATTAACTTAAAACTAGGAACACAAGGAAGCATGGTTTACCTGCAGAGGTTTGAGGTCAGCTATGCAGAGAACCCAGGATGCTGCTTTCCCCAAGAGAGGGGAGGATGAAGAAAGTAGTAAGGGCCAGACATACTTCTTTCATTCATGCAGTCTAAAACCGGATAACAATGCCCTCAACCTTCTGCTAACTGTCCAATAAGGAGCCTGAGGTTAGACCAGCTGTTGTGTCGCCACCACAGGGCCGATAGACGTATCGAGGCTCCAGTGGGTCACGTCCTGCAGGTAGTGGGCTGTGAAGGTCATTAGACGCTTCCAGACTCCAGCTTGTAGCACCTGCGTCACAGAGTAGATTCTCTTGAAGGCCAGGGACGTTGCGATGTCTCTGACATCGTGTGCCCTAAGGTGACGTGACGGAGGAGGATCTGGATTCAGGGCGTGATGGATGACCCTTTGAGTCCAGGCTGAAAAGGCATTCTTGATGACCCTCCTCTCCGTCCTCCCTGTGCTCCCAAACAGGGCTTGCACGCGAGGACGAACTGCAGCTGTTCTTTAAGATAACCCTTCCGACTCCTTAATGGGCCTAGTAGGAGAAGGTCTGGGTCATCTGTTACAAAACAGAGACTCGAAATCCTGAGGGAGTCGACCGAAAGTCCGGGACTCCCAGATTTTGAGTCTAGTAACCAACTCAGGGACGAACCTGAACGTTACCTCCACCAATCCTCTTGAGTGAGCAACGCCGTACGAGAGACCATGACGTTCGCTGACACGCTTGGCCGAGGCCAGAGCGAGCAGGAGCACCGTCTTCCAAGACTGGTGACGACCAGAAGCCTGGCGTAATGGTTCGCAAGGAGATCTCTTAAGAGCCCTAAGAGCACGAACTATGTTCCATGGAGAAGGTCTCACTTCCGACTGGGGCAGGTAAGTTCGTAGTTACATATGAGCGAAGAAAGATCCAGCGAGGAGGAAATGTCTATTCCTTTCAGCCTGAAGGCCAGGCTAAAGGCTGAGCGATAGGCTTCCACCGCCAAGAGCAAAGGAGCATCATCTCCCGCTGATAGACAATGACTCCGCTATTGCTGGGATAGTGGCATCAACGGGAGAGGTACCTCTCCCACAACACCAACCACAGAAGCTTCTCCACTTCGCCTGGTAGACCCCTGTGGATGACTTTCGCAGGTGTCGAGACATCCACTCCGCAACTTGTTGCGGAACGCCTCTCTCTGTGAGGGGATGCTGGATGGTCTCCAGGCGTGAAGCCAAAGCGATGCTACGGCTTATGGTAGATGTCGCAGTGTGGTTGTTTGAGTAGCTCGTGTTGTAGGAGTTTCGTCAGGAGATGCAGAAGTTCCGGGAACCACTCGGCATGATGCCGCAGCGGAGCTATCAGAGTCATCGACAGGTTGACCGATAGTGTGGTCTTGTTGGCCCCCTTCTCAACAGACAGAACGGTGGGAAGATGTAGACGTCGATGTTGTCCCACCGTGTAGAAAGGCATCTTGCCAGAGTACCTTGGGGTCTGGGACTGGGAGTAGTACAGCGGCAGCTTGAAATTCAAGGCTGTAGCAAACAGGTCCACAAGGTCAGGACCTGTTGGCTACCAAGGGGGACCGAAGACCACTCGGTACTCTCTATCTGTGAAGTCCTGCTCAGACTGTCGGAGAGCACATTCCTTGTCCGGAATGAAACGAGCCGATAGGGTATGAGTGGACTTCGGTTCATCTCAGTATCTCCACTGTAAGATGAGAAAATTGATATGAAAAGGTACCTCCCTGCTTGCTGAAACAAAAGGTACTACCGTGGAGTTGTCGTCCACGGAGTGACTCGCCAGGGTCTGTTGGAAATGTTGAGGGGCCAGACTACGGCCTTCATTACTAGCAGATTGATGTGGAGGTACCCTTGTGGTTCTGACCATAGGCCTGATTCAAAACGTGGAACCCCCCCCCCCCCCTTTGTTTTGACGAGTCCGAGAACAGCATCAAATGAGGGGAAAGGGCGAGAAGATCCATTCCCCTGCAAAGGTTTCCATAGGTCAACTATCAATGCAGGTCCATTCGTTCCGCAGGTCCCAAAGGGACCAGAATGTCCGGGGAATCGTTGTCTTGATTCCACCCGGGACTTGGGCTGCCGACACAGGGATCTCATCCTGAGGCGGCCGTTGGAACTAGATTGGCCAAGGAGGAAAGGTGACCTAGGAGGCGTAACCAAGATTGGGCTGGAAGCTCTCCTCGTCTGAGGAAATGTTCTGCGATTCTCCTCAGCCTTGCTATCCTGCCATCTGATGGGAAGGCTTGGAGATTGGAGTCTAAAATCATGCCTAGATATCCCAGTTGTTAAGATGGGAGCAGAGAAGACTTCCCGAGAATTATCATGATCCCTAGATCTTGGCAAAGTCCCAGAAGCTTGTCTCGGTGTTGAGGAAGGGTCGATTCCGAGACTGCCTGGGATAGCCAGTCATCCAGAAAGCGAAGGAGTCGGAAGCCGCTCTTGTGTGGCCATGAAGATAACAGGGCGAACATTCAGGAGGACACCTGCGGTGCTGCGGGGAGATCGAAACACCATACCTTGAACTGGTATATCTGTTGTCTAGGCTGAATTTCAAGTACTTCCTGGAAGACGGATGGATTGGGGTCTGGAAGTACCAGTCCTTCAGCTCCAGTGTGCACATGAAGAGTTGTGCTCACACTACTAGCCTGATTGGCTCTGCTGTTCCACGCTGAACGAAGTTTGTTCGACAAACTTGACCAGGGCTGAGAGGTCGAGACAGGTCTCCAGACTTCGGACGCTTTCCTACAAGAAAGAGTTGACTGAAGAAGCCGGGGGGGGGGAGCCGTCGATGACCTTTTGGAGAGCCTCCTCTAGAGCATGGTCTCGATTCCTGCCCGAAGGGCTAGCCCCTTTGCCGATCCCAAGGCATAGGAGCTCAGCAACACTGGATTTGCTGTCAGCGGCGGTAGAGATGTAAAGAACGGGAAGCGATATCCTTGGCTGATCACGGAGATCGTGCAGGAATCGGCCCCGAGCTGCTGCCACCTGAGCGCGCAACCTTGGGCATCCCCCACCGGGGACCCTGCAGGGGGGTTGCCAATCCTAGCGTTTGCGGCCTCGGCTGCTCCCTCAGGATTATTGCCTCCCCAGAAGGACTTCCCGCCCTTCCTGCCTCTGACAGGAGGGGCTGCTGTTTAGACACCTTGTCTTAGCTGCCGGGGCTGGTTCCAATGTCCTAGGCTGACGAGGCTATTGTTGTTGAGGCGCTGGAGGTTTGTAGGGTCTGGATGCAAGCGCCTACGGAGGAGCGAACCGTGATTCGCTTTCTCCACCTCTCAGCTGTCCGTTCCCTGTCCTTGGGCTCAAAACAAGGTCTTCCCAAGGGTGGAAGAGTGTCTGAGCTTGCCAACATCCATGGTTGGGACTTCCGAGAGGAACCTCGTGGTCACTGCATCTCAATGCTTCAACATCGAGTTTGCCCACAAGTTTGAAACTTGGAGAGCCGGGAAACGAGGTGCTCGTGCCCGAGAGGAGGAAAGTTTCCATGACCGTCCTGGAGCTCTCCTTGGACAAATTCTCGGATCACAACAGGATGCCCAGAGATCCAAGCCAGACAACCAGCCACAAAGTGGCCCGCATGGCACACTTTGCGGCTTTCTTCTGGCTTAAGATCTCCGAAGACGAGAATGTCACCTGCCGGGCGGAGAACTTCTCGAGAGAAGAACTCCCTGGGGAGACCCTTCCACGGAATGGTGGAGAGGAAGGGCTAAAACCAGGTTCCCCCATGATCTCGAAGTACCTCCTCTGCTGACGGCTGACAGACGCAGTGTCAGCGACTCCCGCTAGGGGAAAGGGAATCGAACGATCCTGAGGAGTAGAGATGATGGGGCCTGCCTGAAAGGAAGGAGAAGAATGTTGCCCAGACCTCTCTGTATGTGCCATGCTCTGCGTTTACGGGGAGAAGACCGTGAACTGGAAGTACGCGCCCCAGAAGACTCGCCAGGTTACCCGTGTTGCGATAACCCGACGGGAATAGCGGTCGAAATCACCCTGGCGCTCGGGCAATGGCAAATCGTTGGTTCGCGCGCGGGCGTGAAGGCGCGTGGGTGCGAGGGCGCGCAGGCGAAAGTGCGCGTGGGCGCACAGGTGAGGGCGAGCGCGGTTAAAAGGACGAGCGCTGAAGGTCGGGAGACCAATGGCGCGTTGGCGAGGGATGGCGCGTTCGGCGAGCGATGGCGCGTGGGCAAGCGTTGGCGCGTTGGCAAGCGATGGAGCGTTGGCAAGCGATGGCGAGCGGTGGTGCATAGCGACCGCTCTCGTACAGGAGAGTTAACGCGTGGGCGCGTAGGAAACCTACGACGATTGAAGCATTGGCGTTGAAAAACGCTTGCGCGCAGGCGACGAATCGCGCGGGCGCGTAGGAAATCGCTGGGGCGTAAGGAGAGCCCAGGGATGCCTGTGAGCGCCTGTGCACTAACTTAGGTATCTCCTGGGCGGCGCGGTGAAGTGGAGGCGCTGCGAGTCCAGAAGAACCTGTGAGCGACTGTGCGCTAGCGTAGGAACTTCTTGAACTGCGTGACAAGGCAGGAACCAGGAGATCGTAGGAGCACAGTTGCGTGGCCAGGAGAAATGTGCGGCCAGACGTATGAGAGATCGTCGGCGAGGAGACGAAGGAATAACTCCTTGCCTGCGCCCAGATCCGAAGATCATGGGCGCGTGGACGAACGATGGCGTGTATGCGCACATCAGGAAGGGAGCGCAGATGCGCGCTGGCGAGCAGGTGCACGTGGAGTTCCGTGAAGAAAAACCTCCCTGCTTGCGCCCAGGAAAAACACAAATTATCTATGAATTTGTCATTTGTTCCGTAACTGACATACAAACCACGCTATTTAATAGGGGTGACTCACCCAGTAGGAAGGGTGGAAAGTCCCAGCCAGTATAGTTCTTGGCTTTGTCCGGGGACTCAGTATTTGAGTGTGTCAGCACTCAACAATAAGGAGTCCCTGCATCTTGCTAAAACCTTGCTACAAAAGGGCTGCGGCCTACGTAAGCTGTGTGTGAAGGTATAAAGTGTGACTCGTCCTAGGAAGTTGATCTGTAGTCCTTTATATGGAAACTTAGACTAGGACTCTCCCAATACCACCTCGTCAGGATATGGGGACGTGACAGTAGTAGCTTAATGCTAGGAACACAAGGAAACATGGTTTACCTGCAGTGGTTTGAGGTCAGCTATGCAGAGAACCCAGGATGCTGCTTTCCCCAAGAGAGGGGAAGATGAAAAAAAGAATAAGGGCCAGACAAACCTTTTCATTCATGCAGACTAAGACTGGGTAACAATTCCCTCAACCTTCTGCTACTTGTCCATTAAGGAGCCTGAGGTTTTAAACCAGCTGTTGTGCAGCCACCACAGGGCTGATAGAAAACGTATCGAGCCTCCTGTGGGTCACGTCTTGCAGGTAGTGGGCTGTGAAGGTCGTCTGACGCTTCCACACCCCAGCTTGAAGAACCTGCGTCACTGAGAAATTTCTCTTGAAGGCCAGGGACGTAGCTACGCCCCTGACATCATGTGCTCTAGGGCGACGTGACGGAGGAGGGTCTGGATTCAGGGACAGATGGATCACCCTACGAATCCATGCCGAGATGGTGTTCTTGGTGACCCTCCTCTTAGTCCTCACAGTGCTCACAAACAATGCCTGCACCTGGGGACAGACTGCAGCCGTTCTTTTGAGATATAGCCTCAGACTCCTTACTGGGCACAGTAGGAGATGGTCTGGGTCATCTGTTACAGAATGAAGACTCGAAATCTGGAAGGAGTCGAAGCGAGGGTCCAGCACCCCCCGAATTCTGAGTCTTAGCAATAAACTCAGGGACGAATTTGAACGTTACCTCCCCCCATCCCCTTGATTGGGCGATGTCATATGAGAGACCATGAAGTTCACCGACTCACTTGGCCGAGGCCAAAGCTAGTAGGAACACCGTCTTCCAAGTTAGGTGGCGATCTGAAGCCTGGCGTAATGGTTCATAGGGAGGTCTCTTAAGAGACCTGAGAACTCGAACCACGTTCCATGGAGGAGGTCTCACTTCCGACTGAGGGCAGGTAAGTTCATAACTTCGTATAAGTAGGGAAAGTTCCAGCGAGGAAGAAATGTCCATTCATTTGAGCCTGAAGGCTAGACTTAAGGCTGAGCGATAGCCTTTCACCACCGAGACTGAGAGGCGCATTTCTTCCCGCAAATACACGAGGAACTCCGCTATTGCTGGAATAGTGGCATCGAGTGGAGAGATACCCCTTCCACGACACCAACCACAGAAGACTTTCCACTTTACCTAGTAGACAGATGCGGATGACTTTTGCAGAGGTCCAGACATCCTAATCGCAACTTGTTGCCAAAATCCTCTCTCAATGAGGAGATGCTGGATAGTCTCCAGGCGTGAAGTCGTAGCGAAGCTACCGCTTTGTGGAAGATGTTGGCATGTGGTTGTCTGAGTAGCTCGAGTCGCGGAGGGAGTTCTCTCGGAAGTTCAGCTAGGAGTTGCAGAAGGTCCGGAAACCATTCCGCGTGATGCCATAGTGGAGCTATGAGGGTCATTGAAAGATTGACCGATATTCTGGTCTTGTTGAGCACCCTCATCAGACAGAACGGGGGAAAGGCGTACACGTCAATGTTGTCCCACCGTTGTTGGAAGGCATCTTGCCAGAGTGCCTAGGGATCCGGGACTGGGGAGCAGTACAGCGGAAGCTTGAAGTTTAACGCTGTCGGGAACAGATCCAAAGTCGGGGAACACCACAAAGTCAGGACTTTGTTGGCTACTAGATGATCCAAAGACCACTTTACTCACTATCTGAGACGCTCTGCTCAGACTGTCGTCGAGCACATTCCTCTTACCTGGAATGAAACGTGCCGATAGTGGAATCGAGTGGACTTCGGTCCATCTCAGTATCTCTACAGCGAGATGGGATAGCTGCTTCGAAAAGGTACCTCCTTGCTTGCTGATGTAAGCCACTAATGTGGTGTTGTCGCTCATCACCACCACAGAGTGACCCCCCAGGTATTGTTGGAACTGTTGTAGGGCCAGGAAGATGGCCTTCATCTCTAAAAAATTTATATGGAGGCACTTTTCTGATTCTGACCACCGGCCTGAGGTCCTGTGGTGCAGAACATGGGCCCCCCACCCTTTCTTTGAGGCGTCCGAAAACAGCATTAAATCCGGGGGGAGGACGAGAAGATCCACTCCTCTTCGTAGGTTCTCGTCTGTCACCCACCACTGGAGGTCCGTCCGTTCCGCAGGTCCCATAGGGATAATGACGTCCGGGGAATCGTAACCCTGATTCCACCGGGACTCGAGTCGCCACTGGAGAGATCTCATCCTGAGGCGACCGTTGGGAACTAGACGAGCCAAAGATGAGAGGTGCCAGAGGAGACGTAACCACAATTGGGCTGGACGTTCTTCTCGTCTGAGGAAAGGGCTTGCGACCCTCCTCAGCCTTGCTATCCTGTCGTCTGATGGGAAGGCTTTGTGGAGATTGGTGCCTATGATCATGCCTAGATATACCAGTCTTTGAGTGGGAAGCAGAGAGGACTTCTCGATATTTACCATGATCCCCAGATCCTGGCAAAGTCCCGGAAGTTTGTCTCAGTGTTGAAGAAGGGATGACTCAGAGTCTGCTAGGATCAGCCAGTCGTCCAGATAACGGAGGAGACGGATGCCGATCCTGTGTGCCCACGACGATATTAGGGTGAACACTGGTGAAAACCTGTGGTGCTGTGGAGAGACGGAAACACAGGACCTTGAACTGGTAAACCTTGTTGTCTAGGCTGAATCTTAAGTATTTCCTTGAAGACGGATGGACTGGGACCTGGAAGTACGCGTCCTTCAGATCCAGTGTACACATGAAGTCTTGCGGTCTCGCTGCAAGTCTGACCGTGTCTGCGGTCTCCATGCTGAACGGAGTTTGCTTGACAAACTTATTCAGAGCTGAGAGGTCGATGACTGGTCTCCAGCCTCCAGACGCCTTCTTTACAAGAAAGAGTCGACTGAAGAAGCCTGGAGACCCGTCGAGGACCCCTTGGAGAGCGCCCTTCTTCAACATGGTCTGGACTTCTGCCCGAAGGGCTTGCCCCCTTGCTGATCCCATGGCAAGGGAGCTCAACGACACTGGATTTGCTGTCAGGGGAGGTAGAGATATTGTGAACGGGACGCGATATCCCTGACTGATTACGGAAATCGTCCAGGAATCGGCCCCGAGTTGATGCCACCTGTTCGCGCAACTTTGTAGGCATCCCCCCACTGGTGGACATGCAGGGGGACTGCCACTCCTAGCGTTTGCGACCTCGGCCGCTCCCTCTAGGATTCTTCCCTCCCCTGGAGAACTTCTTGCCTTTCTTATCCTTGACAGGAAAGGGCTTAGACACCGTCGTCTTCGCTGCCGCTGCCGGTTTCGTGGTCTTGGTAGGGCGTGACTGCTGGGGTGCTGGAGGTTTATAGGGCTTAGATGTCAGAGCCCTATGTAGGAGGGAGTCTTGGTGGGACTTCCTCCACCTCTCAGCGGCCTGCTCCACATCCCTAGGCTCAAACAAGTTTGTTCCCATCATGGAAGAATGTCTGAGCCTGCTGATCTCGGTGTTGGGGACCTTTTGATGGAACCTCTCAGACACCGCATCCCGACGTTTCCAGATGGTGTTAGCCCACAAGTTCGAGACTTGGTGGACTAGAAACTTGATCGTGCGAGTGCCTGAGAGTAAAAAGGTCTCCATAGCCTTCCTGGTACGTTCTTTGGATAAATCCTCCGAACGTATCAGGATACCTAAGGTCCCTAGCCAGATATCCAGTCACGAAGTGGCCTGCATGGCACACTTCGCCACCTTCTCTGGGCTAAGGATCTCAGTCGCCGAGAATGAGACCTGCCGGTTGGAGAGTCTCTCAAGAGGGACTCCCCTGGTAAGCTCTTCCAACGAATGGTGGAGGGGAAGAGCCAAACAAGTCTCCTCTACGATGTCGAAGTACATCCTCTGTTGTACACGATGAGGTGGGAGGAGCTTGTTGCCGGCGCTGGAACGGCTGGAGGAGGCAAGCTCGGAGAGCTGGACTTCGATCTTGTCCCTGGCACTCTTGACCCCTTGAGACCAGGCCTTCGAGGGTTTTTGAGTCCCAAAGACTAGGTCCAAGACCGTGTCTTTGCCCTCAAGAGGAGGAATCTCTGGGTCAGCAAACCCACTGATAGTCCTCATAAGGGTCATAACCTGCCAGAACGCATGTTCCGACTCCTGTAGCTCTCCTCCTGAAGGACTAGCAGCAAAGTCTCCTGTCCCCAAAGGCTCTTCTTGGGGGGACTCGCGGACGTTCTCCGAATGACTGGCTGGCTCCGGTCTAAGTCTTGATGAAGACTTTGGTACCATCTTCCTTCGACTCCCTCCTGGGAGGGATGCAAGACTCAAACAACGATGGGGGCAGGTTCTTCTCCACTCCTACCCGAGAAGACTTTTCAGCGCGAGGTGGGGTTTCCCTCATTGGTGCGATGGGGGAACGCCTCACCTCACGTGACTCCCCTGAGGACGGGAAGTCTTCGTCTGAAGGGGAGGGAGAAAAAGTCTGGGGTGGTGAGGAGGCCAGCCTCAAAGACTTCCGAGGAGTCAGCTTTGCCCTCGGAGAAGTTACCACGTTTGAAACTCCTCTTTTCCTCTTCAGGGGAGTAGAAGCTGCCAAGGATTTGTGGCCCAGGCCAAAGAGAACAGGCTTAAACACCTGCACGACCGCTCTGACCAGTGCCCCAAACCAAGGCTGCTGGCTGCGCTGTCAGATACTCCCTCTGGAGGGAAAGGGATCGACCAATCCCTGGGAGGAGTTACCAAAGGGGGGGTTCGCCTGGAAAGAAGATGATGATGGAGAAGAATGTCCCTGGACCTTTCTGGAACCTTCCCCCCTGCCGGCGAGCACGCTGTTCTGCGCTTGCGGGGCGGGGGTATGTGGCGATGGCGACCTTGCCGCGCGTGGGATGGTATTGGCGATCGCGCTGGGGAATACCCAGATTTGCGCGCAGGACACTGTTGGCACGCGCGAGCGCGAGGGCGATGGCAAAGGTGTGCGCGGGCGAGCGATGGCGCGTAGAAGCGCGTGCCGGAGACAGCAGAGGGTGCGCAGAAGGTAGATTGCACGCTCGTGCGCGCGCCGGTGAATGTTCGCGCGGGCGCGCAGGAACAGAATGAAGAGCCCGTGCGGGCGATGATACCGTTGGGCGCGCGCGCAGGAGAGATATCTCTTGCGCGCGGGTGCGCATGTGTGCGCACATCAGGCTAGGGAGATGGGCGTGGGCGCGCATCCTCGTAGGCGCGAGTGGGTGACTGCGCGCGAATGCGTGCTGGCAAGAGATGGCGAGCAGGTGAAGAACGACGGCGCGTTAGCGAGCGCTGACGAGCAGGGGAAGCATTCAACTTCCCTACTGAGCCCAGATCGGAGGATTGTGGGCGCGCAGGAGATCGTTGGCGCGGAGAGCACTGGCACGTTGGCGAGCGCTGGCGCGCAGAAGGTTGAAGGCGCGCAGTGGCGCGCTGGGGATCAGGGGAGAGTTGGCGCGCTTTAGCAAGAATATCAGCCAACGGTGAGCGCTTGCCCACAGCGCATCAGCAGCCAGGAATGGCGACGGCAGGTCAGCAGGTCTGACGGGTGGAAGGTCGACGTGTCCTTTGTAAAGACGACCTTCCACCAAAGGGGATCGCGAACGATCCCCAGAGAGGTCCAGGGTTGTAGCAGGAACAGTCGGGGATCGATGACGAGGCTCCTCTGCGGCGATGAAGATGAACCGAAGAGGCACCTCCTCACACCCTTGTGAGGTGAAGGAAGGAATCTCCGGCGAAGAGGAAGGCGAGCTTTACGCTGTATGCGCCCTCTGGGGGCCGTTGGGTCAGCGAGCTGACCGTCAGCAGTCCTTTGAAGAGGAGTCTCTGTGAGTGAACTCCCCCGAGGGGGAGACTCACCGGCAGGAGAGACTGTTGGACTTAGTTCCTCCCTCGAAGGTTGAGCAGAGGGAGAAACTAAACATTCAGCTACAGCAGGTTGATCAGTTGCAGAAGTCGGAGATACCGCATAGGAAGCCTCTGCCACCACAACGTCGACGATAGATGGAGGATTAACCTCTGCCAAAGTCGGCGATTGTTTGACAGCGGCACCCAACCGGATCATGTCAAACAAGGCTTCCTTGGAGAGTGAACCCTCGAGCCCCAAGGAAGACCAAAGCTGAAACAAATCATTAGTGCTTACATTAATATTTAAATCCTCCCCCGGGGAAGGAGGAGGAGCTGCCTCGCTATGGGAGGCAACGCCCTCTCCCGAACCCCGAGGTCGGGAAATAGAACTATGGCTTACGCTACCCCTCGACCGTCTCTCGGAAGTAACCGATCGAGCGGGAGCTTTGGAGGAAGTTTGGGCAAAGGAAGAAGAGTCCTTGGGAATTTCTCCTTTCAAAGAAACCTTCGAAGGAGAAATATCCCGCTTGGACTTCTTCCGTCGCCGAGAAAACCTCTCCCACACTTATTAGTTCTATCACACCGCTGGCCCCTACAATAAGGACAAAGGGTGTGAGGGTCCGTCTCGACCGCCGACATAAACGTATCACATGGGTGATCGGGTAATTCAGGACACTTTGCGCATGATAGCAGAAGCCAA
This sequence comes from Palaemon carinicauda, assembly GCF_036898095.1. NCBI lineage: Eukaryota > Metazoa > Arthropoda > Malacostraca > Decapoda > Palaemonidae > Palaemon > Palaemon carinicauda. The sequence continues at coordinate 127,618,665 of NC_090734.1, forward strand.
CTTCACAAACACACCTGTACAAGAGAAAGCAAAAATGCATCAATGGCTGTCAGAGAGGCGAGGGTGTGAGCGGGCACGTCCGACTACCACAGGTGTGTGTGAGGGGGGGGGGGTTAGCAAGCTACCCTCCCTAAACCCCGCTAACTAGCGGTGGGGTAATAAACCCTCGTTAAAATTCTAATGGCTCGTCATTTCAGCTACGCCGAAAGTAATAACCCCTATTAAATAACGTGGTTTGTATGTCAGTTACGGAACAAAGTCTATCACAGATGCATGGAACGGATATCACTCGGTAACAATCCGTGAAGAGGACAGACACATCACCGCCTTCATCACCCCATGGGGTAGATTCCGGTGCAAGGTCACACCAGTGGTGATGCATACACTCATAGATTTGACAGAATCATTGCAGATTTCCCAAAGTGAAATGTGTTGATGATACTGGTATGTGGGCAAAGTCAATTGAGGCATCTTTCTTCCCAACCTGTGAATGGCTTGATCTCTGTGCACGAAATGGCATCACCCTTAACCCAAGAAAATTTCAGTTTGCCAGGATTCGGTGGAGTTTGCCGGTCTCACGGTGACAGCCACAAATGTCAAACCAAGCTCGAAATTCTTGAACTCTGTTCTGAATTTCCCAACACCAAAGGCTATATTTGGGGCAAGAGCACGGTTTGGACTGGTTAACCAAGGAGCATATGCGTTCACAATGGCCAAACAAATGAAACCTTTCAGACACCTCCTCAAACCATCAACAAAGTTCACCTGGACTGAGGAACTTAATAATAAGCTGTTTGAACAGTCGAAGGAAGCATTGTGTCAGAAATGAGGGAAGGCGTCAGACTATTTGATCCTTCCCATACTACATGTCTGCAAATCGACTGGTCTGTGGATGGGGTTGGATTCCATTTGAGGCAGAAATATTGTCTGTGCACGTCCAAGAGCCCGTCATACTGCCCTGATGGTTGGAAACTTTGTTTGGTAGGGAGTAGATTTACAACTCCAGCCGAGAGTCATTATGCCCCCATTGAAGGAGAGGCTCTTGCAGTGGCGTATGCTCTTCACCAAACGAGACACTACGTCCTTGGTTGCTCCGACCTCATTATAGCCACGGACCACAAACCACTTCTCAGGATTCTTAATGACCGCTCTCTCACTGAAGCCAGTAACAGAAGACTTCTCAACCTGAAAGAGAAAACATTAGCATACCGGTTCACTTTAGTGCATGTCTCCGGTTTGAAGAATAAAAAAAAGGACCGGATGCTGTCACGATATCCACACATAACAACGGAAGAGGAAACCTGCCAGGACAGTTTACCTTCTTCTCAACCTACTGTCCTTGATGCCATGGATGTTGTGGACCTGGCAGAAGACAACCCGGAACATGCTGAGGCATTCCTCACACTACACTCTTATCTCCAACGTGGTCACTTGGGAAATAGTCAGGGAGGTGACGTCTTCAGATGAAATCTTATCCGAACTTGAAGACATTCTGCAAAATGGTATGCCGTCGAGGTGCCAGGACCTCCCACCAGCCCTTCGTAGCTTACATCGCAACGCACAAAGCCTCTCTTGTCTTGATGGTGACATCCTGATGGGACACAGAATCGTCATACCCACTTCCCTAAGGAGAAGCATCTTGGCCTCCCTACATGCTGCCCACCAGGGAGTAAACGCAATGTGTCAACGGGCTGCAAACTCTGTCTTCTGGCCAGGTATCTCAACGGACATTAGCAGAGTAAGGGAAGAATGTGCCCAGTGTCATAGGATCGCCAAATCAAATGCAATGCAACCACCAAGTAACATCAGTCTGCCGGATTACCCATTCCAGGTTTGTTGTGACTACTTCCTTCACAACAACACAGAATACCTGGTCCTGGTGGACAGATACTCTAATTGGCCCATGGTATTCAGATCTCATTCAGGAACAGATGGTCTGATAAAGTACTTTCGCGAATCATTTGTCACATTTAGAATCCCAGAAGAGATAACTTCAGATGGAGGACCCCAATTCACATCTGGCAAGACTAAAGAATTCCTGTCATCTTGGGGTGTACATCATCGTCTCACCTCTGTCGCCAATCCCCATGCTAACTGCAGAGCCAAGGTTGCAGTGAAAACCGTCAAGAGGATGCCCACTGACAACACAGGACCAGCTGGATTCCTCAACATTGACATATTCCAGAGAGCGATGCTTATTTAGCAGAACTAGGTAATCCCGGAAACGAAGACCTCGCCAGCAAGGGTCCTATTTGGCAGAACCATCAGAGACCCCATTCCCATCCACTTAGGTAGATATTGCCCCCACAACACATGGCAAGAAACAATGAAGTACAGGGAAGTGGCCTTAGCAAAGCGCCACTCACAAGAATGTGAGAAGTGGTCCTTACAGACCACACAACTGCCACCATTGAAAGTCAGGGATCATGTGTACTTACAGAACCTGGTCAGCAATCACCCTAGATACTGGGACCGCACTGGAGTGGTTATCGAGGTCCGCCAGTTCCATCAGTATGCTATTCGGGTCGATGGATCTGGTAGAGTGACACTCAGAAATCGCCAACATCTTAGGAGATTCCGACCATCCCAGCCTCCTCCTGATCGGATTGATCCCATACTTCGCACACCCCCCAGAACCAACTTCAACCAGCCCACGAGCACCACACCTACCATGACTGAACTTGCAGAAGGTCAACCTGAGCCAGAAGCTGCACCATCTCCAATTGAAGTCCCATATACAGAGCCATCGACTCCACAGCTCAAAACCCCAGGGCCGACAGCTACAACTCCTATGCAGTTACCGGATCAATAGGAACCAGTCATCACTCCATCGGGTCTGTCCTCACCAGTCCACAACTGCTCCAACAGTTACTAAGTTATCATTATCCCTGAGGCGTTTTATGCCTCATAACAAACCAGGCGTTAGGGAAACGGTGCCTATAAGACAACATTTTAAGGATTAGTGTGACTGTTCACTTTAAGCCCAGGGTCTTTGGTGGGTCAATAATAAACCCCCAGATGAGAGACGAGGTTCTATATTAAGTGCCATTGATGAATGGCCTTTCAATCAAATGTATGAGTTTTAATCAGGCTATGTGAACTGTTCAAGTGCTCCCAAAAATATTGATGTTTTCATATTTTGGCAACCAGGCCTATTGCAGAACATTCACAAGTTGCTATTTCCAGCCCGTCAAGTTTTATTCGTACCCTTTAAAACTTTCCCCTAGGGAAAGGAGATAGATGGATATGTCATTACCTCAGTTTATTCTATTACTTATGTTTGTATATTCTATTACTTATGTTTGTATCTCCTGTGTTCCAGGTGACTCATCAGTCATCCTTTTGACTAAACAAAGAGTTATACAAGGAAGAGAGAGTCTTCTTTTTACTTCCATATCGGTCAATTAAAATGCGAGGTATTTCTCACTCTAACTCCATTATTTGTTTACATTTGAGAGACTGATGGGGAGTTATTAGCCGCAATAACAAGCTTTCAAATATTTATGCACAACTTCCCGGATGCTATTCTATAACAGCCATTTTTCCACCCTTCCCTTCAGTTTGAGTTAAACCATCATCACATAAAGACATCTCCAAGAGGGAACTTTAGAGAAGTACAATCTATTTTGAAATTTAGTGTAATTTCATCTATGGCGGCAATTAATTAGGATGGAAACGTTCTCCGTTCAGTGTATAGATATTGTTACCCCTGTGAAAGTAAAAAATAACCCCAATAGTATGAGACCCGGGGATTGCGAGCGCAGCTTAACATTACCACTTGCCAGTACATACGGAACTTCCCGTTTTCTCATTCCGCGAGTGAAACGACCGCACGGCGGAACAAAAACCAGTATATGGACGTGAAGTGAACCCTTGATAATTATATGATAATTTGATTTTAAGCCATTTACATGAACCATATATTTTACCAACTGGTTATCTTGTATTTAGTTTGCATATCTGACCATTGTTATTGCTGCAAATCACTAGTTTTTTGGCATTTCCCCACCCAGAAAGAACCTGTTTCCAACTGAGGTCCCCCATAAGTGATTTTATATAAGGGAATCCAAAAACTCATGAACGGGTAGTTAGCCCCAATAATCATGGTCAGAAATGCATAAAACACAAAATAGCGAGTAGGAAAAATATATGGTTCATGAACTTGGCTAGAAAATATATTTACCGTATTTTGTAATGAAAGTAAATTTCCATAAATGGCTAAGGTACATAAAATTAAGGAAAAGACACAAACATAATCATAAACAAACCATAAAGGCAACCCTCACATTTTGCTGCCGCGACAGTGTCATTTTCATTAAGTGGGGAACTTTTCGTTATGTATATCAATAACTTGTGTATGAACTAGTTTTCTGGTTATAGAGTACTTTAATTCCATTGAACAACTGAAGCTATGTATACGCTATAACACCCATTGTAAATTTTGGGGAATAGAAATATCATCATTATTATTATTTAACATTATCTAATTCCTATGCAAACCCTCTTTTAAGGTAAAAGAATTTATAAAGCAATTTCAATCTATATCACAACAATCAATCAAACCACATGGCCTCGTGTGATTGAAACAAACAAAGATTGTCCAAACCATATCAGTATTAGTTTACCATATTTCTGGTTAAAGATATACAGATGTAAAATGAATAACTTAACTATGTCCAACAGTATCGTAAGTCTGATTTGGTTATGAAACTTTGCTCCCATTACACACAGTGAGGGAAGACGGAATCCATAAGTTAGGTTGCTTTAAACAAAATGGCTCGACATTCAATAGCGCCAGGAACAGGTTAATCACTTCCAAGCATGGTATATACATGATGGTCCTACATTGCATTTTCTATCAAATGTTTAAAACTACATGTCAAAAAAACCATCATTACCACCTGGCTAGAGATAAATACAAGCAGCAATTACCACTCCTACACTAATCCTAAATAGCGTTTGGGGTGTATGCATGATAGCGGCCACCTGTATGTATCATCACGTCTAACTTAGAACACGGCAGTGTAAAAGGAGTCGCAGGGCCCGTTAGGTAAGGACACGGCTTGTTGGTTAGGTTAGGGGGAAAAGTTTAGGTTAGATGTCAATTTTTAATGAACATGTGAGGAACTGGCCGCTGATATACAAAGGCTTCTAATGTTTTCAGTAACCTTTAAACAAAGTTATTGAGTACTATAGGGTAAAACACTACTGTACGGTTGGGCGAGACAACCACACAATCAGCTGACATATAGCCCAGGACAAGTTGTCTAGCCTACGCTTTCCTAATCCTACCATTAGCGAGAATTAATCTAGTAATAAAGCATCATTAAATAGCTTGTGGTTAACACTAGGGTATGAAATAACATTAGAAATCAATGCGGACGAAAGCTACACTTATAACCTCCAAAGAAAGGCCTGGTTCATGCGAAGTGGAATACTTCCTCATACTTTGCTGTTCGATTAATTGATTTTAAAAACTCACGGACGACAATCCATCCATGTCATAAATACAAATATAAATCAATGGTAATGCCTCGGCCATACTATGCGACTGTTGGCGAAATAACGACCTCGCCTCTGGACGAGACAGGAAGAAGGAACCGATTGTTTACATGGTGCTCGGAGTTTACCTCAAGTTTTCGCGTTATACTGACACTCTGTCGCGATTCTAAATGACCTCGGTTGCCTTTATGGCCGTCTATCGGTAGATTGAATATAATAAAGGTGACTTTAATTCAGTGACCAACCTGGGGACGCTTATATGACCTCAGCTGACCTCTCCCCCAAGGTAAATATTGCAGGAAAAACACCTCGCGCCACCCTCCCTCCCAGATCTTCTACTCATTCAGTGTCATGTAAGTGTTATAAAAGGTATCAAATATCAAAATATATAAGGTATGTTATCTTCTAATCAAACTAATTTAAATATATTCGGTATATTCTATTACCTTATACTTTGTAAATTCAATTTTTATTTGTGTTTCCCAAAGAAAACTAAGTTTTGTGTACGTTATTGGAATCGTCCCAGAAGTAAGGAAACAAGTACTTTTTGCTGAACAGAGTCATTTGACCTTGAAAATGTGTCCACCTATTCGTTTATAATAGTTTCCGCAGTAACTGAAACCTTTAACGTGTATTTCAGGTTATCAAACAATACTTTGCAATACCAAATGTATTTGTTTTTCATCTAAGATCCTTTCCATGAATTAATAAATAGGCCTCGCTTACGGTTGCAATTAATTTTTCGTATGATTGAGAAATTTTCTAGTCAGATACAATTAATAAACTTTTTAAAAGTTTTATAACTCACACATAGTCTACATAGAACTTGCTGAAACAGTCAAAGACTGGAGTCTTTGGCAGTCACACCATTCAACGGGAAAATAGTATATAGAGGGAAAATATGGGCAGCAAATGTTGCAAATTTCTATCAAATTAGCTCACTCACTGCAGTAATGCAACAATAAATATTAGAGCCCTTGGTAAAATCAAAACAGTTTTCCCGAGAAAACTTTGGTTGCTTTAATCTAGGGCTAGCCATTTTACATTTGGATTAAAAGAAATTCACTCAGTTTTGTAGTCGTATTTTAGAATTTAAAAGAAAATCATTTAAACTGTATGCATAATTCAAATGTAATCGTATTAGTATGTTTAAGTCTAAAATGATATGATCTAAAATCTAATCAATTACATTTGCACTTCTGATCATTCTAATTCTTGTACGTAGGTAATACCTAATTGCAATCTTACGCCTCGAACGAGGGAGAAAAAAAAGAAACATGCTAAAAAGTTAAGGGGGGAAATCTACCAGCAACCAATTCAAGACTAGTATCAACTAAAATCACTGACATGAAAAATTAGGTTGAAAAAAGCTCTCGAAGGTATACCAATTCTTAATACGAGATTAATTCCAAATATTGTACAGTTCACTAATGACGTGATTATATGCGAAGCAGTAATTAAGATTCTAACCATAGTTGCCGAAAAAGAAACGAGAACAAATGGAAAACCAAATCCAAAAATAATACCAAATGTATTCAGTGATAAAGACGATGTAGTTAATGCTTTGATAATTATTATTATTATTATTATTATTATTATTATTATTAGCGTAGAACCCTAGTTGGAAAAGCAGGATGCTATAAGCCCAAGGGCTCCATCAAGAAAAAAAAGGCCCAGTGGGGACACGAGAAGTATTGAACAATTAAAATAAACTATATTAAGAACAGTAGCAACATCAAAATAAATCTTTCATATATATTATAGATTAAAAACAAGAGGAAAATAAATAAGATATAATAGTGTGTCCGAGTGTAACCTCAAGCAAGAGAACTTTACCCCAAGACAGTGGAAGACCATGATACAGGGGCCATGGCACTACCTAAAACTGGAGAACAAAGATTTGATTTTGGAGTCTCCTCCTAGAAGAGCTGCTTGCCATAGCTAGAGAGTCTCTTCTACCCTTTCCAAGAGGAAAGTAGCCACTGAACAATTACAGTGCAGTAGTTAACCCCTTGAGCGAAGAAGAATTGTTAGGTAATCTCGGTGTTGTCAGGTGTATGAGGATAGCGGAGAATGGGGAAAAAATATCCCAGACTATTCTGTGTATGCAAAGGAAAAACGAGCCATAACCAGAGAGAGGGATGCAATGTGGCAATGTAGATATTTCTGATAAGTCAAAGTTCGCAATAATTCTCTAGCGGTAGTGTCACAACGGGTGGCTGGTGCCCTGACCAACATACTACCTAGGAATAGGAATCGTCGTTTGGATTATATTCAAAATTTAGAAGAAAAGAGAAGTCTGTTATTCAAGAAAAGTGTAGCGAGTAGCCCTAACCACTTCAGCCTGAAGTTCTGAGGGCTACTCATGATAATGTTGACTAAGTTATGTTGCGATGGGGTACTTAAACGTGGTAGGTACTCTCGCGATCACCTGCTTCTACTGTCAAAGGTATGAACATTTTGAAAAAGACCAAGTTCAAGACATGATAAGGTGTATGGAAAATGTGCAGTGAACCATAACACCAAGGATGACTCCCAAGTGGTAAAATATATAAATTTTACTAAGTTGAAAAAATTCAGATGATCATATAGTGAATTAAAAAAAAATGCAAAGCCTTATGGAATTGACGAGACTAGCAGAAAAATAAGGATCGTGGATAGAAAGTACGTCATAGATCGCGGCTGTGTAAATATCTAATTTGTTGGTAATAAAACAATTTGAATAACATAATTGATAAATGAGAAATGTTTCGACATATTTGCGATATTTGAAACTTGGCTAAATGGCTTTGACAACGTTAAGATAGCTGAAATTACTCCCAATACACATACATTCTTCATATTCAGAGAGGGCAAGTTAGTTGGGGGGGGGGGGGGGGAGGTTGGGCTTTTCGTTCTCAATAACTATTCATATTTCAAAATGATAAAAAAGAGTTGGTGTAACAAATTTTGAATATATGGAAATAAACTTTACACACAAAATAAAATAAACTCTATCGTGATAGTTTACAAACCACCGAGAACAAATGCAAATATCGTTTTTGAGTGGTTCAGTATGCTCATTGAGATGATTAATATAGCAAAAGTTAAATTGGCCATCTGTGGAGATTTCAATCTTTAGATGGATGACGAATAAGAACTTATATCGTCTCCTAAATGGTGTAATGGGAAATATAAATGAGAAAAAAAATGCCGGTTGGGTAATAGTCTTCTAAAATACTTTGAAAGTAAATAGGTTGACCAGGGCACCAGCCACCCATTGAGATACTACCGCTAGAGAGTTATGGGGTTCTTTGACTGGCCAGACACTTAGACAGTACTACGTTGGATCCTGATCTCAGGTAACAGTTAATTTTCCCTTTGCCTACACATACACCGAATAGTTTAGCCATTCTTTACATATTTTCCTGTCCTCATACACCTGACATCACTGAGATTACCAGACATTTCTTCTTCGCTCAAGAGGTTAAATACTGCACCGTAATTGTTCAGTGGCCACTTTTCTCTTGGTAAGCAGCTCATCTAGAAGCACACTCCAAATTCGAAACATTGTTCTATATTCTTGGGTAGTGTCATAGCCTCAGTACCATGGTCTTCCACTGTCTTGGGTTAGAGTTCTCGGGCACACTATTCTATCTTATTGCTCTTCCTCTTGTTATATTAAAGTTTTTATAGTTTGTAGAGTAAATATTTATTCTAATGTTACTGTTCTTAAAATATTTAATTTTTCCTTGTTTCATTTCCTCACTGGGCTATTTTCACTGTTGGAGCCTCTGAGCTTATAGCTTCCTGCTTTTCCATCACCTGTTGTAGCTTAGCAAGTAATAATAATATCATTAGGTCATTTATAGATAATCCATATCAGATTGGTGTTGTACAAGATACACAAACAAGATTAACGAGATTCAATACTATAACAAAGGATGAAATCACCAGGATTATTAAGGGGGCAAAGAAAACAGCGTGCGAATGATCCGATGGCAATATGCGAAGTAACTGGTGTGGAAAACTTTTAATCTTACCGACATAATTACAAGAATATTATATACAAGTACCCATGAATTTAAGCTTTCCGAATTTGAGAGTGGCCATAGCTACACCGGTTCTGAAAAGTGCTCTAGATTATCAGGAATTAGGTTCTTATAGACCTATTTCGAATCTATCATTTATTTCAAAAGTGCTAAAATTTGTAATTCTTGAACAACTAGTTAGCCACTTAGAAAAAAAATCGAAGCACTGCCAGACAACCAGTCAGGATATAGCCAATTATATTCTACAGAGAAAGGTATTTGCTGTTATAAATTATTTGTTAGTAATGATAGATGAAAACAAATGTGTTACCTTTATATTTAATATCTTAGTGCTGCTTTTGATACAGCTATGCATGAACTGTTACTTAATGATTTACGCTCCATCGGTGTTGAAGATGAAGCTTTCGAATATCTAAAAGTACTACTGTGTACAAATTGGAAACTCTCACTCATATGAACCATTAAAGAGGGGGGTACCTCGAGGAAGTGTACTAGGCCCAATTTCATTTTTTCATCTATACCATACGTCTACTAAAAGTACTACTGAGACATGAAGTGAAGTTTAAACTAGTTACAGATGACGTACCATTTCACTTCTCCATAAATTATATTGACGATGCCTCTAAAAACTTTAAACCATTTCCTTACTAGATAACTGAACCAGGTTGTTGTTATTTATTTGGAGATCACCCGAGTTTCTCAAGTTTCTTTTTTTCCTACCACCATAAATTATTTTTATTACCTTTATCATTATTAGTATTATCATTATTATTATTATTATTATTATTATTATTATTATTATTATTATTATTATTATTATTATTATTATTATTATTATTATCATTATTAGTATTATTATCATTATTAGTATTATTATTATCATCATCATTTTTAGCTAAGCTATAACCATAGTTGGAAAGAAGGATGCTTTAAGCTCAAGGGCTCCAACAGGGAAAAATCGCTGTGAGGAAAGGAAACAAATAAACTAAAAGAGAAGTAATTGACAATTTAAATAACATATTTTAAGAACAGTAACAACATTAAAATAGATTTATCATAAATAAACTATAAAAAGATACTTATGTCAGCCTATACAACATGAAAACATTCGCTGCAAGTTTGAACTTTTGAAGTTCCACCGATTCAACTATCTGATTAGGAAGATCATTCCACAGCTTGGTCACAGCTGGAATAAAACTTCTAGAGTAATGTGTAGTATTGAGCCTCATGATGGAGAAGGCATCAGTTTTATTTATATCTAATGATGGTTGTTTACCTGTCATCCATTTCCTGAGTTTATGGTTGTGGGAAATAATAAAAAATTAAGAAACTTCGATGACAACCAATTGAAAATCAATAACAACCTAGTGGGTTTGTGAACTAAGCGTATCACTTAACTAATTTGTCCCTCAGTGCTATATAATGTAGTAATAATCTCGATATCACCTGATAAATATTTGCTTTTGTAAAGAAGTATCTGAATGGAAATTCTATAAAGACAACTTGTGATTAACAAGGTAAAACGACAGCGGAGTCCTGTAGAGAGTGGGGTTCTCCTGCTGTATGGGACCGGAAAAGCAGCCATCAAAGTAAATAAAGTTATTACCAGGATCGGTTTCTGCCTCTCCATCGTACTACAATGCACCTAAAGTGCAACTTAAGAAATTACAAAACATAATAAACTGAGGAGCAATATTGATAAAAGATGTCCCATCATAAGGATTACTCTTTTACCAATTAAAGCCAGAATAGGGTTTAAGATATGTGCAATGACTCATCAAGTTATCAGAACAGAACGTCCAAAATATCTGAGGTAAATGCTACACATCGTGCAGCCAAAGAATCGTGTCGACACGAGAATAGTTACAGACGATTTCCAATTATGATCGGAGCTAAGATGTATGTCTGCTGTACTGTGGGTTCTAGACTCTAGAGCTTTCAAATGTGCGGTCCCAAGATTATAATAATCTTCCACTAGACATCCGAAAGACACAAGATATTAAGGCTTTCAAGAAGAAACTGAAGACTTTCTTGTTTTCTAAGTGTTTCGTTGATGTGGATTTGACAATTAACGCGGAATGGGCTGTGTGATACTCAATAATTAAAATATTTATACGACAAACATATTTCGTAGGTCCTGTAGTGTGTTGGGGTTCCCAGTGTGACAGGGACAGAAAACTTTCCTTAAAGTAAGTAAAAGTAAAGTAATTGTGTGTGTGTGTGTGTAGTACGTTCGTTTTTCTGCTATTCCTTTGATCAGCTAAGATAAACGGCGCATAAGTTTCCTCAAAACTCGGATGTTGTACCACCAAAAAGAAAAGATGCCGTTGTGACATAAATTCCTCGAACATCATTGGGGATCGCAGCCCATCCCATATATAGTAGCTTAAAAAGTGAAGAGGCCAAGACCATCTGACCCCAGCCCATCATGTAAGTGAAAAATCATTTGGCATTTGAATACGGAAGATACATACAGTTCAGGGCATGGGCCCAGTGCTGCGGCTATATGGAAGCTATTCAGCGCCAAAGGGAAACATAGGGTAAACTAATTTTGATAATTCAAATGTAAATTTAGATGAGATTGTTGGCATTTTAAATTATAACTAATGCATATTCAACAATAACAGATTCATCAACAAATGTAAAAAGGCCAACAACAGCATCCACTAGTTCATCAATTGTTTTGGATCTGGTATACTTACTATCCCCACCTTCGGTATATATACTTTATATATATATATATATATATATATATATATATATATATATATATATATATATATATATATATATATGGCTGAAAATGAAGTGATCCCGAATACTTCATCATCATCTCCGCCTACACCTATTGACGCAAAGGGGGCCAGTTAGATTTCATCAATCGTCTCCTTCTTGAGCTTTTATTTCACTACTAATCCATTCATCATATCCTATTTCGCCCTTAATAGCCCTCAGCCATGTAAGCCTGAGTCTTCCAACTCTTCTAGTGCCTTGTGGAGAGCAGCTGAACGTTTGGTGAACTAATTTCTCTTGGGGAGTGCGAAGAGCATGCCCTAACCCTCTCCATCTACCCCTCATCATGATCTCATCCACATATGGTACTCGAGTAATCTCTCTTATAGTTTCATTTATAATCCCGTCCTGCCATTTAACTCTAAATATCCTTCTGAGGGCTTTATTCTCAAATCTACTAAATCTATTGAAGATTGTTTCATCGTCATACCATGACTCATGTCCATAGAGTAACACTGATCTCACTAAACTGATATATAGTCTGATTTTTATATGCAATTCCAGGCGATTTGATTTCCAAATTTTACTTAACCTAGCCATTGTCTGATTTTTTTTTTCAATCTAATTCTAAAGGCCATGTATTGGATATCATAGTTCAAAAATAGTTAAACGATTCTACCTTATTAATCCTTTATGCCTTCCAATGATATTTCATCTTCCATTGCATACTCCATTCTCATCATCTCTGTCTTTCTTCTATTCATCTTCAGCCCAACCTCGTGATATTTCACGCATTCTGGCAAGCAAGCATTGCAAATCCTGTGGTGTTCTGCTTACAAAGACAGCATCATCTGCATATTCTAAGTCTGCTAATTTCCTATCATTAATCCAGTCCAATCCTTCTCCACCATCTCCGACTATTCTATGAATTGCAAAATCCATGAGGAGGACAAACAACATAGGTGACAGCACATTTCCTTGGAGTATTCCTCTGCTTCATTAACATTAACTTTTCACTTGCTATGCTCATGAACAGATTTAATCAAATTTATTTATTTAAGAGGAAATCCATAATAACGTAGGACTCGCCACAAAATTGGCCGGTGCACACTATTAAAGGCTTTTTCATAGACCACAGATACCATCAAAAGTAGATTTCTATATTCTACGCATTGTTGTCCGTCTCAAAATAAAAATTTGGTCATTGCATTTTCTACCTTTTCTAAATCCTGCTTGTTCATCTCTCAGCTTTTCATCAATCTTCCTCTCTTAGTCTCTATTTAGAATAAGCATAATATATATTTTCATAATAATTGACGTAAGTGTTATGCCTCTGCAATTAGTGCAATCAATCAGGTCTTTTTTTTTTTTTTTTGCTATTTTCACCAACACTCCTAACTCCCATTCATCAGGCTTTGCCTCTTCATGTCACATTCTACAAAATAATCTTGTGAGTAGTCTGGGAGTCACTTCATTTTCGGCCAGTATCATCTGAGCAGTTATTCCATCGTATCCAGGGGCTTTTCATCTCTAGTTTTTTTAGAATAGGTTCGACTTCAAACACACTGAATTCATTCATGGGTACATCAAGGTCTTCATCAGCTTCAGGTATATCAATCTAATTATTCGCTTCATATCTCCTATTCATAACCTCACCAAAGTGTTCCATTCAACGTCGTCTTTCTTCATCTTCTGTTGCTATAACAGATCCAGCTCTCTTTTTGATGGCTATATGCTTCTTGTTCTTTACCCCAGTTGAGATTTCATTAGTAATTCTGTGAGCAATTCTTACACCATGGCCACTTCCTGAATTTATAGCTTCGTCAGCCTTATCTGCTTTCCTGTCTAAATATTCTCTCCAGTCATTCCTGGCTTTTCTTTTGACATCACTATCAATAATGGAATACTTAGCATGCTCTACCTTGTAATTTCCATTACTTCCTCGAAAATTTTTCTACTTTCTGAGATTGCGACGTTGCAATGAATACAGATAAGTTAAAGTAAATATGCGCAGGAGCTTTGAGGTTAAAAACCTAACTTCGAAGAAAACATCTGGAAAGAAGCTGCAGATACTTAATAGATTTAGCTTCACATTAATTTTCCAAGAGGGTTATCTGTATAACGAACTTCAAACGAATCGATTAATAGCGAATTAATTATCTTTAGTTTACAATGTAATCGTTTCATATTGTCTTTATGCTTGGCAAATCTTTTATCTTCATTTCCACAGTAGCTCTGAGTTTTATAATAATGCATCATAATTCAAATAAACCTAGAGATATTGTATACCTTTCAATCTGTCTTTGGGCATTTTACGGCTTTTATTGTTTTATATTTTCACATAGGGTCGAGCTCAGGGTATTATAAAAGAATGAAAGGAAACATCTCATAAATTTTTATTATCTTACAATGAAAATGTCAATACTTTATAGCCTCTGGACGCTTTGTATTTGTTTAACTTTTTCCTCTTCTTCCAAACACTGAAGAAAGACAACGCAATTCTTTTCAGACGCTTTTTTTATACTGTCTTTACCAGAAACCAGGGCGACTTTTGCATTTTCTTCACACGCTCACTTTTGGGTTTATATTAATCCTTTCTCTACATACCTTCTCTTTAAGGGCTCATATTTTGCCAAGGATTACTTATTTTATACAGTAAGTTCCTGGTTCCTTACGACCATAAATATCCTATGGATTACGACGTTTATAGTCTTATTCTTCTTCTTCTTCTTCTTGTCTGTGTTACTCAAAAGAACGACGCCACCAGCCTGCGGAAAACCTTGATCCCGGCGTCGACTTTGGTCACCATTAACCTGAGATCCTGCCTCGGATATTCCTGGAAGGAGTAGCGGGTGGTGCAATTGTTGACTTCCTTCCACCACCTCTGAGGGTTTTTCACGGATGACGGCGCTCGGTCGAAGTGGAGGCGTCGGCACAGCTCGCACATCGGGGGAGGCACCAACACCCGCCAGTACTTCCGCCAAAGGTGGTACCTGTTGTACAGGTCGGGACTCGAGCCCAGTCTGTGAAGAGTGAGATAGTGTGAGTTTGTAGAGGGTGGTTAAGTCAGTTATTTGTATACACATATTGCATGCACGACTCTTTAGCTTTGGTAAGCAGCTCTTCTAGGAGAAGGACACTCCAAAATCAAACCATTGTTCTCTCGTCTTGGGTAGTGTCATAGCCTCTGTACCATGGTCTTCCACTGTCTTGGGTTAGAGTTCTCTTGCTTGAGGGTACACTCGGGCACACTAGTCTACCTAATTTCTCTTCCTCTTGTTTTGTTAAAGTATTTATAGGAAATATTTATTTTAATGTTGTTACTGCTCTTGAAATATCTTTTCCCTTGTTTGCTTTCCTCACTGGCCTATTTTCCCTGTTGGGGCTCCTTGGCTTATAGCATCCTGCTTTTCCAACTAGGGTTGTAGCTTAATAATAATAATAATAATAATAATAATAATAATAATAATAATATTGGAATAGCATACAGACATATATCATTATCATCATCAGCCGTTGCTAGTTCACTGCAAGACAAAGTCCTTCAGACATGACCTTCCACTCTCGTCTGTTTATGTTCTTCATTCCAGTCTATACTAGAAAATTTTCCTAACTCGTCAATCCACCGTCTTCTCTTTCTTCCCCCGCTTTGTTTGCAATCTCTAGGGACCCATTTTCTTATTCGTAATGTCCATCTATTATCTGTCTGTCTGATAATATGTCTTTCCCTTGTCTATTTCTTTTTCTTACATGTCGTTAGATTATTCTCTACTTTAGATTGCTCTCGTATCCCTGTTGCTCTTTGTCTCTTAATGTTATTTCCGTCATTATTCTTTCCCTTAATCTTAGAGTTGTGACTCGCTAATGTTCTAAGGTTTTAGTAAGGCTCCAACTTTCTGTGTTTATGAATATCTTGGATTTTTATTTTGTTTATTGTTTTGGATAGATCTCCTAATTCTATTTCATCTCTAGTGGATTTTACCCTCATTTCCAATCTTTTCTTTGTTAGGTTTTTGGTCTTTTCTGATACCTTTCCTTGATCTTATTTGGGAACTTTTAAACCTATCTCTTGTGCTGATTCCAATGCAATTTTTGCTTGATTACTATTTATTTCTTCTTTACTTGCTTCCATTTCTTCATGCAGCTGGGAGTACCTATTTTGTTTGACTTTAACTCGTTCAACAGATACATATTTAACTAAATTAACTTTTCCACCGAGAATAAAATCTATTTCGTTTTTCGTTTCTCCATTTGGGTTTCTCTATGCCCATTTTCCATGTTCCTTTTAATGAAAAAAAGGTGTTTATAATTTCAAGATCGTTTCTCCCAATAAATTTTACAAGCATGTCTCCTATGTCATTTCTTGTGCCTACTCTAAATTTACCTACTGCTGATTCGCCTTTCTATTTTTTTTTTACCTACTATAGCACTAAAATCACCCAAAACAAATGCAAATTGAGTCATGTTTTCCAAACATCTATCCATCTATCTTTCTCTCTCTCTCTATAAACACACACACACACACACACACACACACACACACACATATATATATATATATATATATATATATATATATATATATATATATATATATATATATATATATATATATTATATTTATTTATATTTATGTATATATATTATATATATATATATGTATATATATATATATATATATATATATATATAAACTACGAAATAAATAAATGTTGAAATCGGTAGGCTAGCCTATTTTAGAAGATTAAACTTCATTTTTATAGACTAGCTAAATACAATCTAAAACTATTAAAAAAAACAGGAAAAATATAAATTTAACTGAAACTTGTGCATTATAATTTTACAATACAATATCTTCAACGCTGAAATTAAAAAAAAAAAAAAAATCGTCTAAGAAATAAAGGGGAACAATTTCATTTACTGAATTTGATTAGTTGCCGATAAAGAACAATTTTTAAATATTAAACTTTCTGTCAATTTTTAAATCTAATCATTTGTAAATTCCAAAGTTCAAACTTGCAGCAAATGTTTTTTTAATGTTGAAAAGGCTGACGCAAGTCTCTTTTTAGTTTATTTATGAAACGTCTGATTTAATGTTATCATTGATCTTAAAATATTTCATTTTATTTGTTCATTACTTTTCTTGTAGTTTATTTGTTTCCTTATTTTCTTTTCTCAATGTGCTAGTTTCCCGTTAGAGCCCTTGGGCTTAAAGCATCCTGCTTTTCTAACTAGGATTGTAGCCTAGTAATAATGATAACGATAATAACAATGCTACTACTACTACTACTACTACTACTACTACTACTACTACTACTAATAATAATAATAATAATAATAATAATAATAATATCAAAGACCGTATTTATCATGCAACAAGCAAGTGGGCCTTCGACTTGTTTTCTGTGTAGAGTTGATTCACTTTCTATATCTCCCTGTATTGTAGTTATATTTACCTTATTCTAAACAGCCTAAATGCCTTAAATGGCCATAGACTATTACAAATAGGTATGACCCACACTCTTCTCTCCAATCTTACTATACTTATTACTTGCTCCTGAAGACAGAAACATAAAAACTTACTTAATGAGGAGCTTCGCCAACTGAGGGGGCGTCAAGTCGGTGGCATCTATGTAGGAATGTGGAGGGAGGTAGTCCTGGTATCTGGCACCGCCGTAGACAACCGGTACTAGTCCGTAGTGGAGAGGGTACCACACCTGGGAAAGGACAAGATGGATTTCATTGTTAGTGGACCATTCAGTTCAAAAGACTGGAATGCTTTTTATAAAGTGCCATGTTCCGGTGCCTTTATGTATCATTTATCTAATTTACTTAAATACACACAAACATACACACACAAATATATATATATATATATATATATATATATATATATATATATATATATATATATATATATATATATATACATATATATACATATATATATGTATATATATATATATATATATATATATATATATATATATATATATATATATATATATATAATGAAATTTCCACTTATAGAAAGTTTCAGATTTACTAGAAAAGTGATTGAAAGTAATTTGTCTTTTTCCTAACTGTACAGACCCCCGTCCTTTATGTAGGATAGATCTACAGCGAATCTGGAGTACACAGCCGTTAAAATTTATAACGAGGTGTAAGTAATCCTACTGGTAGTTTCCTGTCAGCAGCGTGGAAGAACTGCCCTTAAGCCATCCCCCACCCCCGCCTGACTCACTGAACAAACCACTTTTCTTGCAGCTGGGACTTATGGGACTGGTGATGGCGAGCAAATTTGAGTAAAGGACTCAGGTTTGTAGTTAGGCAAAATACAAATTACTTTCAAATTTGTCATTTGTTCCGGTATATATACAAACCCTCGTCCTTTACATAGGAGATTCATTCATGGGTGTGTGGAAATCCTTATTCCAACTGGCTGGAAAATTAATCAGGGATGCCCTTCCTCAGATGGTGTACAGCGTGCAGAGTGAGGAACCCTTACACCTTGTGTTCCAGTGGCTTAGCATTCTCAGCAGGCCCACAGCCCATGCAACCAAGGATAGTGAGCAGAACGCACTCTGTTGTAATTCTATGAAGCCCTGAGTAATGGGTTTGCATTACTTTGGCATAGGTAAAACAATGGGTTTCCCAAGTTACATCACACTCCCCCTCATACGGAGTGTGAGGACGACACCTCTATAACTACTATAGAAATAACAACTCACTCAGCAGGGCTAACCTGTACACAGGACACACCCAGCTGACAGGATATTGGATGCTGTGCCTCAAGAGAGAGGAAGGGAAAGAAAAGACAAGGCCAGCCATTCTTACATTCACCCTAGTCTACCACGTAACCTCTGCCCTCAATCTGGAGGCTTGAGCTAATGGTCCCGTCTTGCTACAGGCAATGAATTCTGATGACCTGATGTAGAAGTGGTCTGTGGTTGTTTGAACAAGACTGCTCAGTAGAGGAGGGAGTCCTGGCTAGCTTTCCTCCACTTTTCTGCTACTGTGTCTACATCCTCCATCGAAAACAAGGTAGGACTTTTGATGGAGGCATTACAGAGGTTTAAGACCTCTCTGCGAACATAAGAAACTCAATGGCTCTTGCCCCAATAAGGACTAAGTTCTTAAAAGCCTTACATTTGATGGGGTCTGAATGTTCTTCAGTAACAGCGAGAAAACCGATGGTACCCCACCAGTGGTCCACACAGGAGGCTGCCTGGAGACTTACCATGGCCGTGCTCTCCATGTTAGAGCATCAGACCTCACAAAGGTAACTGGTTGAGAGGCTAACCAGTCTGTTAACATTCCATAAACCAGGGCTGACATCGCATGGTCAAGTGGCAAGGGCGAAGGGAAAGCCCCTTGCCTCTTATAGTATTTACATTGGCATACAAATGCTGGAGGAATAATCCTGGTAGACTTTCCTGCCCTCAGTGAGACTCTCCTCACTGACACCTGCGCGTCAGCCCTATCCTGAGCTTATGAGTCCAGAGTCTAACAGGCAAATTCTAATCTGGGTCTGTCGGCTCTGGGGGTTCTGCGAAGCCTACCAATGACTGCATTTAGCGACTTTGGAAAAGAGGAAGGAGCCTCGCCTAAGCCATTCCCATTCCTAATGCAGGAGAGAACCTGCAGAAAGGCGGAGTTCGCTTTGCCCTCCTCTGTATCATCAGCCATCAGACAAGCCGGTTGAAGGAGAGAGCCATCAGAGGTGTCAGTCTTTTCTAATGAATTGTCAAAGTCTTCCACCTCTGGCGCCGTTTCCGACCAGTGCCGAGATGTGTCAAAATCCAAAGGTGTTTCTCCATTTTGCTTCTGGTACGGGGAACGAGATATAAAGGTGCCTTCTCTAATGCCTCTCTCAGAAGAGGGAAGTGCCGCTACAGGCTGGACTTCCTTCAAAGTTCCTGGGTCAATACTCATGCAAGCAGCCTTGTACTTAGGAACTGTTTTCTTGTCTTTACTAGCAGACACTATCCTATCTATCAACACCCTCGTATCAAGATCAACAAAATGCGATGGAAACTGATGACTCAGTTAAAGGCAAAGGTGAACAAGATATTATCTCAATGGGCGAAGGCCAATACCTGTCCATGTAAGAGATTTCTATAGATCTTAAACCTCTATGAAGTCTATGGCAAAAGGTGTTACCTGGAGGGAGAGTCAACTGCTGTTGACGTTTACGATGTTTATCGTGCAACTTAATAGGCACTATACCTAATCCATTCAATTGGGGAATCGTCCTCTGCAGAGCCTGAGACCTAACTTCATCAGGTAAATCATGCATTTAAGAGAATTGCATGTGTCAGTCTAACCTAGAGAAATGTATCCCTTGGACCAGTTCAGGGTACTCCAGGACACATACCAGGATTGAATTGCCTTGTGTATCTTTAGAGACTTGTAGTTTATGGTTAAATGATGAGTACATGAAAGGTGCATGCAATAGCACAACTGTTCTAGACACCTGTGGCATAAGACCCTGGTATTGTTTACTTGATATCCAATATGAGTCAGCTGAGGCACAGCATGTACAAGGTGACCAGCGAGTCCTGCAAGTGTATGCATTGATGTAGTGCATTGATGGGTGAGGTGGGTTGATGCACGTCCCTTTCCCTCTGGGACAGGGGACTGAAGTATGCACTTGGATACCTGGCGATCATGCACAGGAAGCATGAAGCACTCACGAGCATAAGCACTCCTACAATCTAGAGCACATAAGTAACTTTCATAAAGATCATACTCACCCAGTCTATCAGGTGTGAGAGCGAGCTAAAAAGACATGTTCTAGGTGATGGTTGTGAGAGAGCTCTGAAGAGCTAAAGTGCTAAAGAACAGGCGAGGGCTACACTTCTGAACTTGCTGTAAGAAAGCTGAAGGCCGTTATATGATTTTGCGTTTCTGTCCTACATCAGGCTTCGAAGGGCCAACAAGCTCAGCAGGTGGGCAGGCATGTCTGCTCACTTGTTGAGAGACAAGTTGCCCATCAACACCCATACGTCATCCTAAGGGGGAGAATGCAGAAGGAGCTCTCCCAAGGGGGATTCCAATTGAAGGTTCTTCAGGAAGAGCCCCTGCGAAGGAGGCGCTAAGCTCTGAAGGGAAGAGACGAGGCATCTTTGGCAGGAGCAAAAACTCCCTCCTGCCTAGCCCCCCAAGCCAGCACCTTCACCAGCCTATCCTTGAAGGAAGAGCCCTTCAAGCCCAAGGAAGACCACAAGATATGTAACACATTCAACTGGTTATCAGACTCCCCTCGAGAGGAACGCTCTCCGGTTTCGTTAGGAGAAACGGGAGGGTCTGCATGCATCAAAGGTTGCCTTAAAGTTAAAGAGCCATCGCTCTTTCTGAAGCAAGCTCCAAAGGAGGCCGACTGGAAAGAGACAGCGGGGATTGTACCGGGGGGATTAGGAGAAAAGTCAGGACTTCTTCAACTTCGAGGAATACCCCAAAGGTGAAGAATCTCTTTAGGACTTATTTTTCCTCTATCTTATGTCTCTGACTGGGAGGATGGTCACTTCCGGCAGTCGTCGTAGGGAGAGGCCTGGCTGCAGGAGTGTTCTCTGTAAGCCGGGCACAAAAGTGAGATCGGTCTCCTTACTGATCATGAAGGTGCCACACTTACAGCCCGACACCCCCGCATAACCAGCATCTTCACTGAAGCAAACACGCCCAAACATGCTGGAAAAGAGAAAATTAGCGCAAGCCAGCACTCTAGAGGTGAGAACATACATTTACACCATCACCTGAAATCAAAGTGATTATTCAATGAGTCAGGGGGAAGGGTGTGCATTCCTGCTTCCGACAAGTAACTACAGGTCAGATTGTTTACACCTAGTTATACATTTCAACGGCAGCGTACTCCAGCGTCATTGTAAATCTATCCTATGTAAAGGACGTGGGTTTTTATATGTTCCAGAACAATTCAATATTTTAGACTAACCATTTTTCCCATCATCAGGGCTAAAACATGAACTTGAACAGAAATTATTAGACACTAATCTGTTAAATGTTTAGATACAATTGATGTTGTAAGAATCATTACAACTACATTGAAATGATAAAGATGAAAAAGGAAGACTTTCCCTAAAATGCTGATCCTAAGAATAATAAGAAACCGACGAACAAACTAATAAAATCTACCTTTTCCGTAATATAGTCATCACACATGCTATTCTCGAAGGCCAAGTAGAACTTGTAGTTAGTAGCCAAGACCTCCGAGTAGCAGTAGCTATCATGATGCGTTTTCCCGCAAGTCAGAGGACCGCATTTGCCGTAGATGTCAACATCCACGTGTTTCATCAGTTCCTGGACGTACAGCTCGCGACCTGGGAAAAGGAAGTCCAGTGTGTGGGAAATCGTAGAAGATTTATTTAGAAGTATGGCTAAATTATGGAGGGTTCAAAGCGAGAGTTAAAAATATGTACGATTTTCATTTATACATTATAATGGGAACTTAGATTTTTTAAGTGTATGCAGTTGTATGTAATGTATTGTAAAATAGTAAATATGCATCATAAGATTATTTTGTATCTATGAAACACTCATATTCATATACGAGTATATACATAAGTTACGATTATTTAGGATTCTCAAATTATCTATATTACAAATAAAATTTGTTTTATCTGCAGCTTAACATTATACAAGTTGTGCGTTCACTTATAACTTCAATATTTATCAGTCGTGATTAAAAACAATTCATGTCTTAAAAATTTGCCAGCGTGGATTTTTTTAAAGTAAATAGATGTCTTTATTTTTTTTTCATTTAATAAGTGATAGTCCGTCAGAGTCTCTCAAAACAAATCCATTCCTTCTCTATAAAAAATTCTCAAGTCATCAAACGTAAAACAAGACTTAAACAAAATAGATATACTCCATAGGTGGAATTCATCACAATGTAAAGTCCTGGTGGAAGGTTTTGGAAGTCTTGCAACATGCAATCCAACAAGTCCCAGATGCCGAGGATGTTGATGAATAGACTTTGAGATGACTGACCCGACCAGGTGTTGCAATGCGACACCATCCACGCGATCAACTTCCTTTTGTCAGGTGGATGGGAGGAGGAGGTCCCTTCACTCTCGCTGCTGTTGAAGAGGCGTCCTTCGAAGGACTCTGACGTCCCTGGAGTAGGAGGTGAGTGAGTAAAGTCTAGTGTGGTGTCGTTCTGCATAAGGGCCTTCAGGTACTCTCGGTAAGTTTCATCTGACGGGTTGGGGAGGCCAGGGCGAGTTACGTTCGGGTCACCTGCAAGATAGGGCATTAATATCTCTCTCTCTCTCTCTCTCTCTCTCTCTCTCTCTCTCTCTCTCTCTCTCTCTCTCTCTCTCTCTCTCTCTCTCTCTCAGAGAAAATGACGTAGAGTGCCATTTTTAAAGCTTCACTTGTTCATATAAAGGGAACAACCTACGACACCTAGAAAATAATTATATATTCATAGTTATGATATATACTGTAGGCTAAGTGATAGATGGTAAACATTTTTGAAATATGAAATAGCATTTAGTAGAAATCATCTGATGGTCAGATGCCTTCAAAACATTAACCATTAATTTCAAATTGAAGTCCATGTTTACTTAGATTAAGGCATACCATGATGTCACTGGTATGACTGAGGTTTTTTTTCTATATCTATTGGTTGATAAAAAAATATATGTATGAGCTTACCAATACCCAAACACAATGCAAGTAAATTTTATCTTTTGTCCTTATCTTTATAAACAAGGGTACACTTACCCCCTTGGATGGGCTGGATACCTCCATACAACAGAAGGAGATCAGAGTCTCTATGATAAGTATAGGTCCAATTGAAGAATCCATCCGGAACTTGATCGAGTCCGGCATTCTCCATACCAGGGGCTTCGTGGTACAGCCAAATGTACCGCTGGTGGGGCTTTCGTACTCTAGGAATAGCACGGGACTTGAAGTCCCTGGCGTGGAATATAACGGCGTCCGCATCCAGGGCCTTTGACAGGTCGTAGGTGAAGACGCAGTTCGAGACGGGGCAGTGGTGGCCTTCGAGGTCAGTACTATTTCCAAAGATGCCCGTCCAGTTGCGACGGCCGAAAAATCGAGTGTACAGGACCACCACTTTTGGAGCATCAGTTACAATTGTACTGTTATTGCTATGCGTTTCTCTTTGAACATCTGGACGACTCAAGTTACTGCTGTCGTTATTAACATACTCATAATCGATTGTTTCCAGGTCACGGCCGTGTTTCATGATTTTCGCCAACGGCTTCCTGTGAATCCTCTCCCTTATGCTAGAGGCTTCCTTCGCGGTCTGACTCAGCAAGGCAGCAGCCGCCTTCTGCCTCCTCTCGTGGGCAGCAATGACCTTCCCTACGAAGAATTTGATGACGGCGTATTCGATCTTTTCAAAGAAGCTCTCGCTATACTCGCTGTCAGTTTGTGCATCGATTGGACTGGCATCTCTGGTCGAATGATTAGTTCTACTACTGTTGGAAGAGGAGGAGTTGTAGGCCACCCTCTCAGGCCAGGGAACCCGCTGACTCTGCGTGGTGGCGCTGAACTGGAAGATGAAGAACATCATGATGGCGATGAAAATCGAAGCCCGATAGAGCTTCTTCTGTAGGGCCCTCCTCGAGCGTTGGTTCTGGCAAGGGAGCAAGACAGGACCGCCGGAGGTTCTCCTGATGGTACCAGAACCCATGGTTTGTACTTTCAGTTGTCTTTTGCACAGATATGACCTCCTTCATTGGCTGTTGTTGCTTTGTATATTAGTCGGTGAAATGTTTGAGGTTGAGCCGGTCTGGAAAAATTAGAATTGTATCAGCAACATTAAAAACAAAAATACGAACAACGACAAAAGCAAAAATTATAAGCAAAACAATAAAAACGACGACAGTAATAATAGAAGTAATAATGCCAATAATGATGATAAAATAAAAACAATGAAAGTTTGAACTGAAAGTCATATTCCCTAAACTCAGAAAAATTAGATAAAAATAAAATTAGAATGTGATAATTACCGTATTGATAATAATAATGATAAGAAAAATTGGATAAAATGGAGGTCTAATATAAATAATTACATCTAGTGAACTCAAGACAAGAATTATTTATCATTTGAAACGACTTACGTAAAAAACCAGGGAAGCCACTTTGCACCAGGCAGGGGCAGACTGCCAACAGTGCGTCATGACTGAAGCTGGGGGTTTAAATTTTCAAGGTAATAACCTTAGTCTGAGGTAATTTGCATATTTTCAAGGTAATTTTGAAGCTAGTGATGTTTGTACGGTATTTTCGGTTTTATTAGCTTCAAATTTAAGGAAATTCGAAAAGTTTTAAGATATTCTAAGTTAAAAAGCAGCAGCATCTAAGGTAATGGTCACATGCTCAAGTTTAAAAAGTGAAGGTAAGCAATCACAAAGGGTAGGTCTTCTTGCCTTTGAACTAAGAACTCTCTTCCTCCCTTCGTGTTTCAAAATTTATATAACCTTCCTCTTTTTGAAGGGTAAGTTTGTCTTCATTCAACAAGAAAGGGGTATTAAGATAAACACATTTTTTATTGATGTGGCATAACTTGATTTTTATACGAAAAAGATCTAGTTATTTTGTTACAAGCATCAAGATTACCATTGACTTATCTACCAGACAAGAGAGAGAGAGAGAGAGAGAGAGAGAGAGAGAGAGAGAGAGAGAGAGAGAGAGAGAGAGACTTTAAATCCTAATTATTATAAACAGTGTACATCTTAAATATCACGTATTTTATGTTTTAACTCTGTTTATTTCCAAGGCATCGTTATGAACCATTCCCACTTATATCAAACACCCAGGGTCTGTTGCAAGCGTCGTACCATTGTAACTTGGGATGAGGTTGCTGGCATCATTGTAATTTGATATTCATTGTTATTTGTTCGATATTTTTCATAATTGTTTATTAATTCATATATTACATAAAATCTTGTACAGCTAGTTTAGACTGGCCCTACTTATCAGCCATTTAATTGCCTCATTCTATTTTCCTTGTTGGGGCCCCTGGGCAAAATTATAGCATCCTGCTTTTCCAACTAAGGCTGTAGCTTAGCAAGTAATAATAATAATAATAATAATAATAATAATAATAATAATAATAATAATAATAATACTCGTTCATAAATATTACATATAACTTTAGAAATCCGTTTTAGGATTATTTAAAAAAATATATATATAATAGATTAGGACCGTGAAGGATTTTAGGGTCTATGATTGCAAGCATGAATTTACTCTGAGAATCACGAAGGTGGTTGTTAAATAGATTATTATTCGGCATATCATTGGCGACTGGTTGAATAAGGTTCCGGTGTGATAATGTGGCTTTGCCATAAAATAATGTTCATCAAAATTGTAATTTAATATTCATTATCATTTTCTCGATATTTTTCATATTTGTTTATTTATTTATTGCATAAACTCGTGTATTGTTGATTTAGACTTGCCCTACCCATCAGCCATTCAATTGCCTCATACGTTTCATTTCAGGTTTGTGCAACGCCCTACGTCACCCATTCGGGGTCCAGTTGACAGCATTGATAAAATGACCGCAATATTTCGTATTTTGAACACGACAATTTAAAAACCAGAAACAGGAACCACAGCTGTGTATTGGAGAAAGTGATGATGCACCATAAACAGGCATATGTTAGGAGGCATTGTGATTGAAAAATATATTTACTTACTCACTTTAAGGGCAGTTTCCGTGGTCCTTTACAGCAGGGGAACTCTACCCCCTACAGGACCTTCACAGTCTTTTTATCATGTTCGTTCAAAAGCATTCAACATTCCACACCGCATTTTGGTCGTTTATTATCATATCCATACTATCGAAAAACTTTGAGAACAAGAAAGTCTTCAGTTTCCTCTTGTAAGCCTAAATATCTTCAGTCTGTCGGATGTCTCGTGGGAGGTTATTGTATAGTCTCGGGCAGCACATTTAAGCCCACAGTAAAAATATATCTAGGTCTGAAACCATCTGTAACTATTCTCGTGTGAACACGATTTGTTGCCTGCACAAATATGTAGCAATTCTCTTAGATATTTTGGACGTCCACCACTGATGTTGAAAGGCACTAACCCAACTTTTGCTCACTGGCACGGTTCAAGTAATTATACAGTGTCGTGTGAATGAGTACGCACGCAATAAAAGGTAGTAGGTTAGCCAAGGCACCAGCTATGTGTTAGTAACCTCTCTTAATCCTGGTGTTTAGCAAACACAGTACAGGGAAGACATGAACATCGCTTGGATTTCTGCGAGCAATTGGCAGTTTTAGTAGGGCGCATCCGCAACAGGTGGCGCTGAAATGATCGTCTTCTACTTGCTTATTCAAGTCAGTTTTACCAGATGGACATATTTCACAAGCGTTCTTTTCGAACTATGATGGGTGCTTTTTGTCGGGCTTGATATATATTTATGCTACACTATGGATAAAACAAAATTTGTAATTAAAAAAACGTACTCGTGGTTTTTCTATTCTCATTTAAGCTAATGATTATGTTGTATTTCCATCCTTCTCAGGGGAATTTGGAATCTAACAATCTGGTAACGCAAAATCAAGTCTTCAAAACAATTGTAGCCATAATTAAAAGAAAAAAAAAAGGTTGCACATGTTAAATATATCGCCCTTCAAGCATAAACTGTTACTTAATGGTGCATTTTCCACGATCATTTATCGATGCAAAGTTAAGGTAAGGTTGTATATTGAATGCATATATAATTATAACTTGTAGAATGTGTACTTTATCGAAGTCCGAGATTATACATTGAAACAGTGCCTAATAGATGCTAAGGCCACATCGAGAGGCCCTTATTTTACTAATGTAAGTGCAAACTTGTACCTCTAAGAAATAAAAATCCCATTAAATGAGGAAAAATATTAGACCATCCACCACTTTTCTTCCCCCATCCTAGTTTAAGTCTTAGGCACAGGTCCTATTTCGGATGCATATCTTTCACATATTCCGTAAGTTATATTTGCAATATTATATATACACGAAATACACAGCCTAACTTTAACTTGCGTTTTGTAAATGGACAATCAACAAGATATATAAGTTTGAACAAGAATATACTGTAGGTAGTCTAATAATCAATATGATTCAATATAGATCTATAGAAAATCACTAGAACAGTAACATTAAAATAAATATCTCCAATATAAACTATAAGAACTTTAACAAAACAAGAAGAGAAAAAGATAGAATAGTGTACTAGAGTGTACCCTTAAGCAAGAGAACTCTAACCCAAGACAGTGGAAGACCATGGTACAGAGGCAGTGGCACTACCCAAGACTAGAGAACAATGGCTTGATTTTGGAGTGTCCTTCTCCTGGAAGAGCTGCTTACCATAGCTAAAGAGTCTCTTCTACCCTTACCAAGAAAGCAAAGATAGACCATGCTTTTCTATTCCTTAAAAAGATAGACAATTTGTGCTCATGTAAGATGCAAATGTAGACCATTATTTTCTACATATTGTGATAGCACCTGCGTAGGAATTGTTCCCTAATATAGTGTCTGGTTGACCAGTCGTAGAGCTAATGTACTGAGACTGAGTGAAGTTTTTTGTTTTCTTTTCTTGTATTAACATTTCCCTTTTGCTTCAATTCGAAAGTTGGGATAAGTGAAGGATTGTTAAATCAGGTGAGGCTGAAGAAATACTAAGTAGAATGTCCGTAAGATGTAATGTAAAATATTATTATATTTATTATTAAATGCTAAGCTACAACCCTATCTGGAAAAGCAAGATTCTATAAGCCCAAGGGCTCCAACAAGGAAAATAACCCAATGAGGAAAGGAACTAAGGAAATAATACACTACAAGAGAAGTAACGACCAATTAAAATAAATAAAGGTAACATTTAATTGCGAGATTTAACCCATAATGTCCAATGAATATGGAGATGAGTATTGTATATTTTTCTATTTCTTCTCTTGGACTGTGTTTATTACCAGTAAACTATAGGAGAATCCACTTTATCTTTCGTAATACAATACTGTGTTGTAATTGGAAGAAATCTAAATATCTGTTGTAATATCTGGTTGGAATGATATGTAAAATACGTTGAATTTGCTTAGTTTGTGTAGGGCGTTGTTGCCAGATATTGCAAGATGGGCTGGAGAGCTAGAGGAAGGCAGGCGATGTAAAAGTTACGGATTTAGTACTGAAATTATAAATTTTACATATTTATCTAGTGAGAAAATTTATGCATTATAACATTCATTATCATTGTATAATTAATTGCTTTCATAGTATCATATTTTGTATTTCAGGTTTGTACAAGGCAGGCAAAATGTTTAGGCCTAACAACTAAATAGTTACACAGCCTCTGTAGCATGGTGTTCTACTGTCTTGGGTTAGAGTTCTCTTGCTTGAGGGTACACTCAGGCACTATTCTATCTAATTTCTCTTCCTCTTGTTTTGTTAAAGTTTATATAGGTGATATACGCGATTTATTTTTTATATAGGAAAAATTTATTTTAATGTTACTGTTCTTAAACTATTTAATTTTCCTTGTTTCCTTTCCTCAATGGGCTATTTTCCTTGTTGGAGCCCCTGGGTTTATAGCATCCTGCTTTTCCAACTAGGGTTGTAGCTTAGCAATTAATAATAATAATAATTTAATTGGTTGTGAATTTGTGATTTTGATAATGAGGAATGGAGTGCAATGCCCAGTAAATAACAGGAGACTAGAAGTGCAAGTATAGATAAATGACATGAAACGATATCGGTTTCTTATTATAGGTACTAGTGCACGCGACCCGTCAAAAAATGACAGCTAAATGCACGTACGCACGCACAAATATTCAACCATTCCCACCACCTCCCCCTTTCCTTACTAAAAACAGTTGGTTTTGCAATTTGAGGGAGATTGTGGTTTCCAATTGTACCTCTCGGGGAACCCCTATCACCAGGGCATGGCTGCTGCCTCTCCCCTTCCCGCTCAACGTGACAATATATATATATATATATATATATATATATATATATATATACATATATATATACATATATATATATATATATATATATATATATATACTGTATATATATGTACATGTATGTAAATATATGTATATATATATATATATATATATATATATATATATATATATATATATATATACAGTATATATATATATATATATATATATATATATATATATATATATATATATATATATATATATATATATATATATAAGGGAGGACTGCCCAAACAGTTTCATCTTGTTCGTAATAATAGGTATACAGTCAATTCTAATAGCCAGGCCATTTCCATCATGAGGCTCAATACTACACAGTATTCTAGAAGTTTTATCGCAGCTGTGACCAAGTTGTGGAATGATCTTCCCAATGGGGTAGTTGAATAGGTAGAACTTCAAAAGTTCAAACTTGTAGCAAGTGTTTTTATGTTGAACAGGCTGACATAAGTCTTTCTATAGCTTATATATGAAATACCTGTTTTGATGTTATACTCTTTTCAAAATATTCTATTTTAATTGTTCATTATTTCTCATATCATTTATATATTATTATTTCCTTTCATCACTGGGCTATTTTTCTTTGTTGGAGCCCTTGAGCTTATAGTATCTTTCTTTGCTAAGGTTGTAGCTTAGCTAATAGTAGTGGTAATAACAATATTAATATTAATGATAATAATAATAATAATACAGTGAAAGTAAATAGTAAAACATTACCTGAGTAGCTTATAAGTTAAGTGAATTAGTTAACGCTCTTATTATAAATAAGTATATTAAGAAGATCCCGTAAAACCGTTTTTATCAAAGACTGTCAACCTATAGTAATAAAAATAACCTCAGGGAGATTAGAGCTACGTGACCTAAGATTACCTGAAAGTCTTCCAGTTGAGATTATATGAAATCTGTGAAGTAATTTGCCTGTGATTGCCAGGTGAAGGGTACAATGATGATTAGTGTTTTTGTGTAAAGATTTCAAGAATGTGACCAGATAATTTAAATTATTATTATTATTATTATTACTATTATTATTATTATTATTATTATTATTATTATTATTATTATTACTTGCTAAGCTACAACCCTAGTTTGAAAACCAAGGTGCTATAAGCTCAAGGGCTCCAACAGGGAAAATATCCCAGTGAGGATAGGAAAATTAACAATGAAATAAAATATTTTAAGAACAATGACAACATTGAAATAAATATTTCATATATAAACTATCAAAACTTCAATAAAACAAGAGGGAGAGAAACAATACTGTATAGAATAGTGCGCCGGAGTGTACCCCCAAGCAAAAGAACTCTATAACAAGACAGTGGAAGTTCATGGTATAAAGGCTATGGGACTGCCCAAGAACAATGGTTTGGTTTTGGAGTGTCCTTCTCCTGGAAGAGCTGCTTACCAAAGCTGAAGAGTCTTTTCTATCCTTACCAAGAGGAATGTAGCCACTGAACAATTACAATGCAGTAGTTAAGCCCTTGAACATGGAAGAACTGTCCGGTAATCTTAGTGTTGTCAGTTGTATGAGAACAGGTGACAATATGAAAAGAATAGGCCAAACTATTCGGTGTATGTGTAGGCAAAAGGAAAATGAGCCGTAACCGGAGAGAAGGATCCAATATAGTACTGTGTGGCCTGTCAATGACTCTCTAGTGGTAGCATCTATGGAGGATTCGTAGGATATCATGACAGTGGACACTTCCGTGAAATAAGCTTCAAGTTAATATGTTATTCAAAGGTTGTTAAATAACAATGAGAGAGAGAGAGAGAGAGAGAGAGAGAGATTCGAAGGTTGTTAAATAACAATGAGAGAGAGAGAGAGAGAGAGAGAGAGAGAGAGAGAGAGAGAGAGAGAGAGAGAGAGATTCGAAGGTTGTTAAATAACAACGAGAGAGAGAGAGAGAGAGAGAGAGAGAGAGAGAGAAGGTTGAAATAACAATGAGAGAGAGAGAGAGAGAGAGAGAGAGAGAGAGAGAGATTCGAAGTTGTTAAATAACAATGAGAGAGAGAGAGAGAGAGAGAGAGAGAGAGAGAGAGAGAGAGAGAGAGAGAGAGAGAGAGAGAGAATATCATGCTACCACTTAATTATAACAATAAAAAGGTTCATGTCATCAATAATTGACCTTGGAATTCATGCAATCACGATTGGAATTTCGGTATGCCTCTGGGATTTCGTCATCAGCCTGTAGTAGTTGCCGTCTCGCACCAGAGGATAGGATTTTTATGCGTTTTTATCACGGGAGAGGACTGCCACTTGTTTCTCATGCCTCGTGACGTCATCAATAGTGGAAAGAATGACTTTCTTCGATGGTGGTTGACCATTTGTGTTAGGAGGCTATTAAACACCCACTGAGACTATTAATAGGACTTCGACCACTGCGCTTGCTTGCTTGGCCTAATTGCCTTCACGCTAGATTTCTAAAATCTGTAGCAAGTTTCCTGAGCATTTCGTGAGCTCAATGCTCATCTTCAATGAATGCGTGAGAGCGTGCGTGCGTGAATGTGTTCATACATTCTAAAGCAATGTCAGCTCTTCAGTTTACAATAATTTTGGAATTTTAAAAGGACCTTTATTGCTTGCATTGTTCCCACTTTTGA